>NC_069093.1:2243776-2565568 GCF_947172395.1 Bicyclus anynana | reverse complement strand
CAACGGAGACGTCTTGGATTCGATATCCTGTTTGGGTATTTAATATGTAAGTAGGTACCTTTTATTTAATACGTTATTTCTGATCTGGTATGCGTCCTGTTACAATTTCGTGTAAACCAGTCAGGAGTATATCGCAACATCAGGTGCAATCACAGTCAAGCTTTAAAAAACATAAAAAAAAAAAACTTTTCCATTTTGCGCAGTTTCGGCACAACAACAATAACAAACGGCACCAAGGGAACTCTCCAACGTAACGTGTTTACGTGCGCAGGTGCCCTTCGTGCCTGACTCACCGACTCAGATAAGCAATTACGGCACATCTGTTTGTTTGTGCGTTACACCGTTCGCCAATTAGATAAGGATAAGCTGGATTTTGTTATCAAAGAGATTACAATTGTTACTTCAATTTCGTGCGATTTTGATTATCGGAAATAGTTCTATATGAGCTACGAGTATGCGATGTATCGATAGCAGGCGTCCATAGCTCGCATCTATAGCACGCATCTATATAAAAAACATATCTTAGTTGAATCAGTTTCCACTAGTACTAAGCTATAAGCACCAATGAATATGATTGGTGGATATCAAACGCATCCATAGCAACGTAGCGTAGCACATCTCTAATGGAAAAGCACCCTTACGCTTTGAAAACTCCACGGACGTCTAATTCAATTAAATCAATTAATCTAAGAAAGGAAAAACATTGTGAGGAAATGCGCATACCTGAGAATTATCTTAATACTCTACGTATGTGAAGTCTGCCAATTCGCATTATTTGGTCAGCGTGGTGGAAGGCCTAAGCCCTCTCATTCAGAGAGGAGACTTGTTCATCAGTGAGTCGAATATGGGTTGTTAATGATGAATCTAAGAAATAATCTAAATAAAAATATTTTTTATTCAGAATTCGTCTGTTGGTATTGATAAGAGATCCTAAAATAACATGTTATAAGTATGGTAGTTGGTTTGTTTATGAAATAAAAAAAAAAATACAATCTCATAAAATATTTAAAAACAATTAATTGCCCCTCCAAAAGGTTTTTAGGGGGTTATATGATTCTAATATGGTATGTGTTATCGGACGGTCCAATGTCTAGAAGATGGCTTGAAATGAAATCACTCCTCCATGGATCGCCAATCGTTCTTTTCGTCTCACCATGAATGTTACATACATAATTTAAGCAGTAAGGTCATGAAAAATGTTTGTTACTGGGCCCAAGGACTATTAATTTGAAAACAAAAAAAATATGTTTAAAAAACAAAATTAAAAAAAAATATACACCAAACAGACTAATCTACTACAGAAATCATAATTAATTAAAGCAACCACACCCACACCATGGAAGTTCCATTTGGCTAATAGGCAAAATAAAAGTGCAAACGAGTTCACCAGCTGAACCAAATCAATTACGGTTATTACGGCGGCGGCAGATCTCGTGAATGTAACCGTGTCACGACATCACTGGAGGCACACAATCAAAATTAAAGACTATCCATATTAGCAATCAATGTAACGGACATTGCTCGATGTGATCATGCTCATAGCTAGAATCAGTAAACGGATTTCACTGGATAGATTGACTATACTTTTAAAAACGTAGGAGTAGCTTTGGTCGGCTATTCGCTAACTCAGTTCCTTTAAAGTTTTTGATTATATTAATAATAAAAAAGCTTGGCGTTAAACTGTAATATACGACTGTGTCATCATCATCATCAACAGCCTGTATTCGTCCACTGCTGGACATAGGCCTTTCCGAGAGCGCGCCACCACACACGATCCTCCGCCTTCCTCATCCAGCCACTTCCCACTACCTTCTTGATGTCGTCGGACCATCTAGCTGGAGGGCGTCCTACACTGCGTTTGCTAGTACGCGGTCTCCACTCCAGAATACGTCTGCCCCAGCGGCCATCTGTTCTACGACAGATATGGCCCGCCCACTGCCACTTCAGTTTGCTAATTCTTTGGGCTACATCAATTATTTTCGTTCTCCTACGGATTTCCTCGTTCCGGATTTTATCCTTCAGAGAGACTCCTAACATAGCCCTTTCCATAGCTCGCTGAGCGACTTTAAATTTGTGGATAAGGCCAATAGTCAGTGTCCACGTTTCCGCTCCATACGTCATAACAGGCAAGACACACTCATTCGTCTGTTCTCAGTGTCCTGGTATTATACGTAGCCAAAAATAGTCGCTTGAGATGGTAGCTCCCCATCGCCCGGGGATTCTTAGCACCCCCTGCCCCGCCGTGACCACGACCGCTACCGTAGTCGGGAATAGCAGGGCGACCGGGAACTGGGGGCCTTCGTGTGTTGGCGCTTCTCATAGGAAGAGTTGCCCATAATGACCACGCTGGGCAGGCGGGTTGGTCATCGCAGTGCCAGACTGATTGCACAAGTGTCGCTGCTGCCCGACATCTGCCTGTAATATTTACCTCAGTCTGGTTTAGAACGGCTATACCGCCAGTTGCCGGTCGTCAGAGCCTCGTTTGTAAATTAGCAGAAGGCACCGCGGGCAGGTGAGGTTGACAGTTGGAGTGCTGAGGTGTTGGTGCTCTCCCGACTGTGTCCTTAGTTTTAAATAAGTTTGCAAAATGGTGGTAAACAAAAAAAAAAATCTTTACAGAGTTTGTAGTGGGCTCTTCTCGGACCAAGGCGCGTTTGGAACCCTCGTAACTTTAGTTTTAAGTTTTCGACTATTATTACCACCATTAAATTAAATTAAATTATGACATAATCTTGAGTGTTCAAAAGTGCTTGTAAACTAAGCCTAATTGAAATAAATGAATTTTGACTTTTTGACTTTGACTTTTTAAAATATGAAGCCACTGAACTCTTGAATTTTTTTTACATACATAGTTACAAGCTTGGGGAGGCTGCCATATTGGATTTGTAATGACGTTTCTTAACTAGTCAAATATTGTCATCAGAGCTCAGAGCGTGTGCAAAATTTCATCCTAATCGACGACCGGGAAGTGGGTCAAATTAAGATTCCAAGATTTTCTTACATACATAGTTACAAGTGAAGCTAATATAAAGCGTGTAAAAACTAAATAGCGCTAATGTCATGTATACATTAACGACGTTTTTTTTTTTATAAATCGATAGTGTCAGTTTCAAATCTTACTCTACCATCATGTTAAGACAGATAGACAAAGATTTCATTCTATTTCAAGATTCACGATGTTCTTGTAATTTGACAGTGTCACTGTCAAGTTATAACAACATCTTCATAGAATAGCGCTACAATAAATATATAAATACATATTTTAGATTTATATATTTGGCTTAAATATAACAAAAGTCAGACATCGAACCACGCATCTAAAAAGTAAACTACATCCGGCTTTATATGGACGTCTGGCAACCCTATCCACATCGCACGTACACGGAGGATTAGTTATATAGACGCACAGGCGCCTTCTTGAATGCAAACCATTCAGTCACACAAAAATGGTTACGAATTCTCTAACATTCTACAATTTGAAACATCATTGGTTAACCTTCTTAAGCTTTATTTGCTTAACGGTTTGCGGTTTGATTTTAAGCATACAATCAGCCAGGTGTTTACACGGTAGGGCTTCGTTCATATAAAATCGAATAGCCACAGTTATCACACAGCGTATAGTATCACAAACTTATCTGGTTCGTTGAAAGTTTTTTTTAAATATTTTGTATAATAAGCAAGCGCTTAGCTGCAATCACGCCTGATGGTAAGCCATGATGCAGTCTATGGTGGAACTCGCTGGTCTAGAAGAGGCCTATTAAATTTTGACAAGATACCCATATTGTAGGTTGTAGGGAAAAAGGAAGCTGGAAGATACCCATATTGTAGTGGTGGGGAAAACTATAGCTGGAAAAGCAATGAATGATGGAAAAGCTAGGTATTGCTGTTGTTGTCCTGTTAGTATAATGATTTGGAAAATAACGACCGCCGCGTAGTTACTTCCAGTTTTTGCCACCGGGTCAGAAAAATTGGTGGCACTATAGATTTCTAGCATATACCATTGCAAACCGAATACGTTAAAATTCATTCGGTTTGCTTGATAATTATGAGTGGAGTGTGTGTGTTAGGTGAGTATTCCTTTAATCGAGTGAGTAGACTTACATACTTACAGGCAGTTAGACTTACACTGTACAGGAATAGTTCTGTATGCAGTGTAAGTCTAACCTGAAGCTAGGATAACATGACATACTTTTACAGTATACGCCTTAACGAATATTGGGATATACGCTGTCCATAGTATTAGTTGTAGAAACGTTCACACGTCGTTTATACAGAAAAATAAAACATACCCCGTTTACGAATACTCACTGAACTTGTCAAGTACTGGCCTGAATGAACTTTGACATATTCAGTTTGCAGTGGCACCTCTCTACTCTGCGTGAAAACTGCGGTTATTCGTATTTCATACGAATGTAAAGCCGTGTGAATTGCTACCATGTGGTTGACTTTACGTTTAAAATCGAAAATTAAATTACAATTTTTAATGATATTCTTTTTTTTGACTTATGATAAATATTCTGACATAATTTCAATTGACATGTGTATAATTTGAACGCATTTTAACATTTAATTGGTAATAAATTTTTGACTTTGCACTAAATTTAACAATTTAGTTTAATAATTTTGACAGTATATATTATGACTATTATTTTATTTTATCTGTCACAGTAGTTTTGAGTTAGATTTGTCATTATCATTGAATCATAAAATGTTTAATTGTATAAGCTATTACATATGTTTTCTTTTTTATCTGTTTGCTTATAAATTAGGATTATACATAGTCTATTTAAATACACCAAATCACCATTATGGTAGAAAGTATCAGGGTCTTATTATATTTAAGCTATCTTTGTTAACCTGCTTTCTGATGAATAAATAAATTATTATTATTATTATTATAACACCACGACAAAACATTGCCGTGTGAACGTAGCCTTGCCGTACACATTTCCGCCAAGCGTAAGATGCCTGTGCCGCGTACAATTAATTGTTGTGTTCCGGTAACAAGGGTGTACTTACAAACACTTGAGACTTGAGACCTGTTTCTTGGGTTTTAAAATGGAAACTTATACTGTAAACTTGCGAATAACATAAACTATAGGTAACTAAAATTCCAGCGGACCACTTGTACTGCTATATAAATTTGTTTAATACAAAAATTACTATAATCGCCATTAAACTGGGGGGGGGGGGGGGGGTTAGGGGGTCATAAATAATACTATTCTCATACCGACCAATACTTGCATTAAATTAGATATATACATACTGACAATTTTCACCACTTAAGAGGTACAATTTTAAATATTTTTGAATCACATTATATTTTGTATTTTTATGACTTATGAACAAACTTTTAAAACTGTAACTTTAAAAATCAATGACTTTTCACATAAACTTTCAACCCCCATTTCACTTCCTTCTATTTTTATTTTAGGATAAAAACGTACCCCATGTTTTGCCCCAAGGTCCCGTTTATCAAAATTCATCTTGATCGGATAAGCCGTAAAAAGGTAACAGACAGACAGACAGTCTTTCGCATTTATAATATTAGTATAGATATCATGAATTCAAAGACATGATTTTGGCGCAACTACTTCAGTGCTGGTAGTACGCTATTTCTCCCTCAAAAACGTATTTGCAGCTGCTCCACTTTAGCCCGTGTCCTGAGGTGGCGTCTTGCCAACTTTCAGCTAAAGGAAATTACCTTCAATGGGTTAACAACATCAAAAACTACCTAACTACTTCTTTATGTACATAGATTAACTATTAATCTCTGTTTTCTTTGCACTCAAAAGAGGTTAAAACTTCTAGTTTCGCATTTAAATTGTATTGTAAAGATGATGAATTATCATCTTTAATTCTGCAAGTTTAAGCATTCAAATCCGTGAGGTCCAAGATTCGATTTCCGCACCATAGACTATTGTTGTACACAGTCATACCTAAAGCTTTATGATTGGAGGAGGTAGGAGAATTACTGTGTTTAAAATACATGAAGATAAAAAAGATTTTAACTCATAAATTGACAATACAAAAATTTTCGGAACCAGTGCTTTACTTGTTTTCCTTGATAATATTGTTTAAGCTACAATACAAGGTCGTTAAGTTTTCATTAAAAAACAATTCTTAAAACAAACGTTCAAACTAAAAATCACTTATATGCTGAAAGGTGTCTCGCCAAAATCCTGCTCTCTTATGAGAGAAGAGAGAAGGGCTTTTATGTAAAGTGATGATGATGAATGCAGCATCGAAGGAGTATACATAAGTAATCAGAATGAAAGAACATGCGAAGTCATAGACATAGCAGCATATCTAATGGTAGGTTAGTTTAGCATTGCTTATAGCAGTGTGTCGCACACAGAGTTCATTGTACCGTTCCTTCCAATGGATAGTGAATACAAAGCAGGCCGTTATCAATAATATTATCAATAATATGCATCTCAAGCCCCACTGTAACTATAATCCGCGAGCCAGCCATACAATGCTATGGCGTGGCCATGTGTAAAACCACTTTATGTAATATACATTGTCTTGAAACCATACTAGGATTGTTGTCAGCTCTTTTAAGGCGTAGAAAAAAAACTACTGATGCTATAAATACACTTGCATACTATATTAGACGGTCTCGGTATGCGCTGCAATGCGGTGGAAAGAAAAAATATCTGTTAATTTGCGCTAAGAGCTTTAACGAGTAACCACCCTTTAAAAATAGATAAACTCTCAAATGGAATCGAATAAACGGTATAAGAATGCATAAAGTATTATCAATTTCTCGGTAAAATACGAGAGGTATATAGTACGACTAGCTGACGCCGCGCGGTTTCACCCGCGTGGTTCCCGATCCCATACGAATACGGGGATAATATATAGCCTATAGCCTTGCTCGATAAATAGGCTATCTAACACTGAAAGAATTTTTCAAATCGGACATGTAGTTCCTGAGATTAGCGCGTTCAAGCAAACAGACAAACAAAATCTTCAGCTTTATAATATTAGTATAGATAATATAGATTCCCGCGCGTTGTTGTACTAACTACTAACACAAGCTAATAGTTAGAATCACTAATATGACACGCTATTGCATAGGTTTATACACACGACATAGTTTGTTTCATAACAGTTTATTGTTTCATAATACATAAGTCGATTGACAATCTTTTTAAACTGATTACGTATCCAATATCCACTGTCTCATATAAAAAGACGTAAATGATCACTTATGCAATTATTCCTAGATCAGATGTGCAATGAAGAGAAGGAAAGAACATTTTTTTTTTCAAATAAAATATTTGCCAGAATAAACATATGGACAACTTCCTGTTAAGTGGAATATCAAAGCCTTTAGCACTTCCATGGGAGCACGGGGTCATACAAGGTGCTGCTTTATGTCAGTTACCCTTAGGTATAAGGTTAAGTCTTATGAGCCTATAATTACACCGGCAACCAAACCCTTCAGGCCGAAATACTGCATTGCTGCTTGGCAGCAGGAATAAGCATGGCCGTAGTACTACGAATTCTATTACAATTACTTCTACTACTAAAGGCTGTATAGGATTTGAAATTAGAATTTCGGAGAACTTCTAACACAGTCTAAAACAGTGACTAATCAATCCCAGTAAACTGGATCAGTTACGTAGGCTAATACAAGGTCGCAGAGCGATATTTAAAAAAAAAACAACAATTGAAAATATATCAACGATATCCTGAGTTAATAAAAAAACTTGAAATAGACATAACAATGAGTAATAACACTCGATATATTTCACGTTCGCTGACGTGGTGCATCACAGCGAAGAATAGATCTTGACGCTGCCAAAAAGCGTGAGTAAAGTAAAGTCGCAATCAGGCTGCCCCTTGGTGACTCAGTGGATCAATTAACTGAAAGCGCGGCTCAGACTAGTTAGAAAAGGACCTGCCTTGCTAGACGTTATTTTTATTGTCAACGTATATGATCAATGATCTAATGCGATTATAAAAACTGTCTCTATAGTTCTATACAACCGATGTTTTATAGTTGTAATCGTGTTTGTCAGTTGAAGAGCACCGTAAAAATACCCTTTTGTTTAGTTGGATGGTGTAAAAAATGGGTAAAAACATTTTAGTATAAGATATACCAAATCTAAGCTCGTTTTCCTCATAAAATGACAGACCATTTTGTTCGTAAATTTGGGTGCGATACCTACTAGGAAAACATCGCGAGGAAACCCGCATACCAGAGAATTTTCTTAGTTCTCTGCGTGTGTAAACTCTGCCACTCTGCATTGGGCCAGCGTGGTCGATTATTCGCCTAACCCCTCTCATTCTGAGAGGAGACTCGAGCTCGGCAGTAGGAACCGAATATGGGTTGATAATGATGACTAGTCCTTACGTAATTAGTCTGAAAAGTGCAGTGTTACTGACCCTCCCAGACGTGAAACCCGATAGGTACCACGGTTCTTACAAGAATGGATTATCGATTGAAGGTTGCCAACTACGTCACCGGCCAGACGATTTAAATTAGAATGAAAGCGATACTTGAACCGCTGCTCTAAGTACACACAGCGGTGACAACTTCACGGTCACCTACAAAATTTATGATAATTATTTGCATAGTCATTTTACCCACACACGAAGTTTACTTACACTTCATTACTATTCATTATGATCATAATGATTTCATTATGATAAATACTTTATGGTGTTGCAAGCGGGGACAAAAAGCTTTTTATTTACAGACAAAGAATGATCTACCAAAACTAAGTTTGTCATCGCATGCGGCACCATAAAGTATTCAGTTACCTTCGCTTTCACTATGTTCACCTATGTATATATGTACCCTATCCCTACTACTACTCGAAAATAATTATAAATAGTCTGCATACCATTTTTAGCTGTCTACCTTGAAAATTGCGGAATTCTCCATACAAACTTCCACCCCCTATTTATGGAAGCGGGAGGGTAAGAAAGAGACAAAAAGTAGCCTATGTCACTCTCCATACATTCAACTATCTCCACTTAAAAAATCACGTCATTTCGTCGCTCTGTTTTGCCGTGAAAGACAGACGGACAAACAAACAGACACACGCACTTTTTTGTTTTTATAATATCTTCTTTTTTGTCTTTGCTCAGACATGGCATCTGAGCAAAGACAAGATGCTCAATCGCTTATCTATGTCTGTGTCTGTACTCTGTGTGAACATCTGATATTAAAAAAAAAAACAATAGATCACATTGTGTTTATCCGCTGTACTAAAACAATGCCCAATGTGCATCCACAAGAATAACCTTAGCTCTTAATCAGTAACCTTAACGGTTCGTATCGCACTTAAGGCAGTTTAACCCCGACCCCAACTCTTAACTTTAGAATAAGACACCCAAAAAACGTCCTTTACGACCCTGATGACAACGAACTATAGACAACGCTTCTCAAATGTTACACAGCGTCTTCACCCGTGAAAACATCATACAGACGTGGGTTTTATTCAAGACGCCGTCAAAGCTGATATACTCTGACCAAAACAACCTTCCCGAACGGTCCTCTGAGCTGAGGTTCGTACTTCGTAACCTATCTATTGCTGAATAATCTTCGTGTCTTTTTCATCTACTCGACACTGACGAGAAAATCGTGCCCAGTTGGCATAAATAAAAAGCATAAAGCAAAATTGAATTGAATTGAACTTAACTATTGTAGAGTTTTCAAGTAAATATTATATTGTTAGAAGAATAGCGTTAAACGTCATAATGGAAGGGGTGAAAAATGGTAGTACAGACCAGCAAGTCTATATAAGGCTCTATTCACTTTATTCGCATTTTTGTATTCAACAAGTGTAAAGTGAGGTACCATTGAGGTAGCCAATCTGCTTATTTTGTTTAAAATTGTATTACAAAGTATAAGTGCGTGTAAATAAATGATTTGTAATTCTTTATTTTTATTCAAATTCCCTTCTGGTTCCTAAAAATATAATATACAGGTTTTTCTTTCTTATCATAAATGAACTTTTCTTTCTCTGTATATTGTACCCGCATTGTGGATATTATGTTGCGGAAGTTCATTACGAGCGCTGTAGTGGCGTAAAATTAATTTTTTAACTATCCTACTCGTAGTTAAGCGTGCTGACCTAAATCGTCTACCTTTACGGCTGCTGTACCCGTATTTTTTGCATTAAACCAACTTGGCTCGGCACTAAATTAACCATTGCACAATACAGCTACAAACATCCTTTATTTCCGACCAGTGCCATTATCATCATTATCACAATATTACGCGAATATAAATTCCTCATATAATTTTAATCTACCTACTTATTGTACGATTTCTTAATATATAATAATTATAAATACATTAAGAATGTATCGTAAAAAGTCTGACCATAACATTTATTTAGTAATATCAATTTTTTGGTATTTAATTTTTAGAGTTCTTTTCTTGGGTCACAGTTGGAAGTTATACTCTATGGTTCAATGTACTTGATGAATGATGAGAGTGGTATTTGTAAATGTAATTGGATAATTATCTAATCTTTAACCTTTAAGTAGGAATGTTTGGAAGAGTTATTAAGCAAGTTTTATACCGATCTGTGGAATACAAACTAATTCATTCAAGCTAGTTAATTAATATAAAGGAAGATATAGGAAAAAAAGATATAAAAGGAAAGATTTTATAGTTTGTTTGTATGCATTGAATAGGCTCCGAAACTACTGAACCGATTCGAAAAATTGTTTGAATAATAATGTTAAATGAATAATGTTTCACTGGAAGTTACAGTATTCCTGGTAGGGTAGGGAGTAGGGTTCTTATGTTAAAACGGGGATAAAGCCTTTGTCAGACTCTGATAATGAAACTAAGCCAAAAATTAAAAAAAAAATTAAGAATACTGTCGCGGGATATACCGCGATGTGTGCGGCGTACTTAAATTATAATCAACATCTACACAAATAAATTAAAAAAATAAGCGTATGTTTGTAAGTTGACAGCTTTTCACAAAAATACATATGAAAGTATAATTTTATTATCCCTTAATACGGATTTCTTTTTTCAATTATCTAAATTTTTGCCTTCCAGCTAATCTCAGAAACGGCTGACGTTTGATGTTGCAGAGGCCTTTGAATGAAATATAGGCGAGTGAAACCGCCGGGCACAGCAGTAATAATATAGAATCGCAACAACAAAATGTAGTTGCTATATTACAAATATTACTCCCACTGCCCACAAGACCACGCAGTCTACACCAGTTATGTGGTTAACATCCAACCGCGTTTCCGCTACATATAATACATTGCGTGTGACCACAATCGGTCCGTATGGCTAAATCATGCAGTCTAGAAAAAGAACCTTGATAGTATATAATAGAACTAGCGGACCTACCCTACTCCTACCCAACCCCCACCCCTACCTTACCATTACCCTACCCTTGAATCATTTGTTACAAAAAGTATGATAGTTCCGAACCGAAACTTCTCATGCAACTATCTCCTAAATAGTCCGAACAAACCCATACACATAAATATTTGGTTTAGATAGGAGAGCCCGTTCTTGAGTTATAAAATTACAACGAGTGGTATTGATTTTATATATATAATATATGTTTATATTAAGATGACATAACGATAACATATGATGGTGGCCTTGGTTAGTGTCCATTTTGCACCCTACCAGCAAAAAACTATATGTCAAGGGATTTTTACGATGATAATGTTAGACTCTGAACTGCGATGAACGGCTAATGCTGAGCTGTAAACCCTTTCTGTTTGGTGTCACAGACAGTCATATAATATCTAAGATACTAAGGATGTACTGGTTGTGACACTAAAATGAATAAACTTATTTTCTTTCTTTCTTTCTGAAAGAAAAACTTAATAGATCAATGCTCGTCGGCACGTCGATTTTCTATCTATAAACATTTGACGGCCGCGTGGCGCAGTGGGTAGTAACCCTGGTTCCTGCGTCCACGGCCGTGGGTTCGATTCCCACAACTGGAAAATATTCGTGTGATGAACATGGGTTTTTTCCAGTGTCTGTGTGTATTTATACATTATATAAGTATTTATATGTAGTATATAATTGTAATAAATAAATATTATAATATCAACTATGTTAGTACCCATAACACAAGCTACTCTGTATGCTTACTTTGGGGCTAGATAGTGATGTGTATTGTTTAAGTATATTATTTATTATTTATTAAACCATGTACGCTTCGAAAATTGAAAATTATATGGGAATGACATTTCATATCGTCAGGCCACGTGATCAAGTTATCAATCGGATCTATCATTCCCATTCACTTTTTAGTTTTCTAAGCGTTAGCGTTTGTAGAAAGAATCGACCTGCCACATGGCTACTGACCCAGGATTGCATTTATTTGCATAGACTAACCACGGGAGCAACGAAGCAGTTACGATACGATGAATGGCCGAATGATTGAATGAATCATATTTTATTCACATTAACGCAGTTACGATTACAATAAAGATAAAGATGATAAAGTGACTGTCGGACATGGCTTCTCATATTCCGACAAGGAAAATATTTATGCTTGGACGGCCAGTTGAGGGTCTGAACTATTAAAACCTACCTGCCAACTATTTGCTACTTCCCAAAGCCACCACACTCCAATCTCTATGGTTGTCTACTACCTATGGCAGGAACATAGGCTGACAAACTTTCACCCTTACTGTGCAGCAGAATACTGTGATAAAAGGAATATGGCATAGAAAACTTCAACCACATCCCTGTTTCCATGGATACGACAGTAAGATGAGACGACAGTATACGACAGTAAGATGAGAAGACAGTATACGA
The DNA here is from genome assembly GCF_947172395.1 of Bicyclus anynana. Lineage (NCBI taxonomy): Eukaryota > Metazoa > Arthropoda > Insecta > Lepidoptera > Nymphalidae > Bicyclus > Bicyclus anynana. The sequence goes on along the minus strand of NC_069093.1, from coordinate 2,552,790 downwards.
CAGTAAGATGAGACGACAGTTCAATTCTAGCAGTGAAACTTTTCTCCAGCCATACTAAGCAGATTTGCGTTTGTTTCTACATGATAAAAAATTACCCTCTTCTACATACTGCAGCATCCCTGAGGATTATCACATCTTTGTGAAATGTGGCCGAGGTGAAATACAGTTTAAAGAGTTTGCACCATTAAATGTTATTTAAGGAACTCTACCAGTAATAAGTATAATTAGATCTGCCCCCTACCCAAATGGCACGTCGATTCTCTTTCTACGATCGCTAATGCTTCGATATCTAGAAAAATGTATGTGAATGACAGATCTTGATTACGTGACCTGTTGATAGAAAATGTCATTCCCATACATCTTTCTAATTATCGAATCGACGTGCCACTCTGAGATAGTGTAATTTATTATATGTTATAGGTACTAGCGGACGCCCGCGACTTCATCCGCGTGGAATTCTGTTTTTCACATACGGGAACCATGAATTTTTCCGGAATAAAATTCCATTCGAAATTTCAGCCAAATCGCTTCGGTAACCACAGCGCAAATGAGGAACAAACATACTCCTGTAGCCCTATAGTAAATTTAGTGACTCAGCTTTTAAAAGAGAATTAATAAAATTGAGGTTTCGCCGTTTTTAGTCCAAGATGACATTGCAATCAACTGATAACTTGCCATCCAATAAGAACAGCCATACACAAGTACGTGCCGAAACAAAAACAACGTCGGTTAACAATAAAGAATGTACGTGTTATCAGTCAAGGGCGCAATCACGAACAATAATAAAAGTTGGCCCATTATTGGTTTAAAGTCGCGTAATACACGATAACGAGCGGCGCGAGGAGGGCGGCAGGGCGTCGACCCACATCGTCCGTCACTGATTAGATATTTAAAGTGCAGCTTATAATATGTCGGTACGAGTTTACCAATTACGAATTGTTTTACGTACTAATCTATAATAAACTAGCTGACCCGATGAACTTTTGTATCACACAAAAACAAACTATTTGGGCCAAACAAACGAAAATTTTTGATGTTTCTTACAATTGACATGGTATATTTTTATGAGACAGAGATGAATAACTTTGTATTACATGGATTCACCATCCACCATGCAAGTGCTGGGTCCATTATGTGGCAGTGAGGAAAACTCTGAGCAAAGCCCAGGTGTGAAATATGTTGCCTAGGCAAAATTAATTTCATATTATAAGGCACCTTTCTGTAAATTCAGATAGGTGTAGATGCTTAGATTAACTTGATTTTATTTTAATTGAACAAATTAAATGTTTCATATATAGCTACACAAACAATACATAACAAACAAATGCAGTTAATTTATTAACTACTAGCGGACGCCCGCGACTTCGTCCGCGTGAAACCCTACTTTTACCCCTACCCCTACCCTACCATACCCCTACCCTACCCCTATGGTAGGATACCCTATCCTATGCTTACCCTACCACTAACCCAACCCGGCCTTTACTCTACCCTTACCCTACCACGCGACGGCGACGGAAGCTTGAAAAATGGAGTAACTTCTCCTGTTTTCTCAACATTTCCCTTCACTGCTCTGCTCCTCTTGATCGTATCGTGATGAAAAGTATACTATAACCTGCCCAGGAGTATGAAGAATAATTGTACCAAGTTTTGTTAAAATCCGTCGAGTAGTTTTTGTTTCTATAACGAACATACCACGCGACGTTAGCTTAAAAAATTGAGTAACTTCTCCCGTTTTCCCAACATTTCCCTTCACTGCTCTGCTCCTATTGATCGTAGCGTGATGAAAAGTATACTATAACCTGCCCAGGAGTATCAAGAATAATTGTACCAAGTTTCGTTAAAATCCGTCAAGTAGTTTTCGTTTCTATAAAGAACATACAGACAGACAGACAGACAGACAGACAGACAGACAGACAGACAGACAGACAGACAGACAGACAGACAGACAGACAGACAGACAGACAGACAGACAGACAAAAATTTTACTGATTGCATTTTTGGCATCAGTATCGACCACTAATCACCCCCTGATAGTTATTTTGGAAATATATTTCATGTACAGAATTTACTTCTCTACAGATTTATTATAAATATAGATTTACAACTCTCTACAATTTAATATTCAACTTTCAACTTCTGATGGAAATGTTAGATAGAGTTAAATTGTTGCTTTGAAATTAAGCTTAATGGAATTTTTAATTTTACAACGCAAATAAGCACATAAATATGTTTAACTCATTTTACTGTGATTTTTTATTGAAGAATTAATTGATATTTTCTTATAAATTATTTGCTGTCTTGTGGAATATAATATATTAATAGTTATATTATAATAAATATGCTAAGCTAGCAGCTATTTATACAGCACTCAGATGAGAGTTAAGAATAATTCATTCCTGAATAACATTTACTTAATAAATAACACTTTTTTACATAAATTCACAAGTTTTTTTTTACAAATAGTGTAAATCTTAGTCCCTTACCTTACAATCCTTGTGCCTGTAACACCAGGTGCAGCCAAACAGCAGGCCCACAGCGGTGAGGACCAGCGCCAGCGCTGGCAACACTGCATACAGCCCCGTCTCGGTGCTCCATGCCTCCAATACTGACCCATTAGCATCTGTAGCAATGGAGATTACACTATTATAGTCTGCCAACTAAGCACCTGTCATAAATGTAAATAATAATAAGACTTCAAATTAAATAAGCTGTGATAGCCCAGTGGATTTGACCTCAGTCTTCAATTCAGAGGGCGTAGGTTCAAATCAGAAGCATGCTCCTCCAACTTTTCAGTTATGTGCATTTTAAGAAATTAAATATTACATATCTCAAACTGTGAAGGAAAAACCTACACATCTGAGAATTTTCTTAATTCTCTGGAAACTGGAAGTACATAGTATTATCTCATATAATACAAATAAAATACATGTTTACTTAGTTTCAACAACACACTATAACAACATTATAACAGGTTTGTTTGTGTTTACACTTAATTAATAGAGAATGATTTGAAAGAAAAATCAATACAAAGCATCTAATTTGCATTCAGCCTCAGGAGGCAATTGGCTTTTTACATATTTTTAGATTGAGGTTTTAGTAATTGGTCCAGGTCTGGCTGGTGGGAGGCTTTGGCTGCGGTTAGTTACCACCCTACCGGAAAAGACAAACCACCATACTGTCTAGCATTCCGGTATGATGTTCTATAGAAGTTTAGTCTGCTTCCATCTAAGATTGCATCATCAGTTACCATCAGGTATGATTATATCATATCAAGGGCTATCTTGTGAAGAAAATAAAAACTGCTGCATTGGTCCAATGGTTAGCCTATGACTTTATAACATAAGTTCCAAGGTCAAGCTGAGATATATTAAGCTTTTGTCTTCTAAGATATTTTCAGTATAATTTCAGCCTGGAAGAAGGGGAAAGTTAGTGGTATTACACTCCTGAGCCTTGGCGAGCATGCTAACTTAGACCTGCAGACCAATTCACTGTCTTTGACATATGTCAGTGGATATGAAACTTACCTAGCTATTTTTGGTAATTCTCAAGTCACGTGATTTCGTATTCACTATTTATTAATAAGACATACTTTATTAAATTATTTAATTTTCTGTAGTCAGTACCGCTTTAACTTCAGTTGCTTCCACAGTAACACTAATGGCTGAGAGGTGGTTAAAAAGCATGATACTCAGTTCTATATTTCTATTCTTCTATTAAAGTAGATAATATATAATTACTTTTATTGTTGTTATAAATGCAAATTTATTGTTGAATTAAAAATATTGTGGGTGCAGTGAAAGCTATGTAACTCACTATTTGCATAAACTACAAGCATAATACATAATTTAAATACACATGCATAAAATACAGATCAGATGGTTTAAAATGACAAAATAGCATTATCTCTTACGGCCATATTCAATAACCTACCCAAGATACAGATAGGATTACGGATGGATAGCTATCCTCAATTATCAGTAACAGTCAAACTATCTTTACATAGTCAAACAATCTGTCAGTAGATTATTGGAAACCAGATAAGAAGAAAGATAGATTTTCTTAACTTTAGTAAGCTAAATGGTGGATGGATAAGTTATTGATAACGGCTGTTAGTCTTTTTACAACCAGTATAAATTTTTTCAGACTAACCTATTCATTCTGACTGAATGTGATGCCAGTGAATGAATATGGACATTTTAATATGTCCACTTAAGGAAATTTTCTGATTTTTTTTTTAGTTAAATTTGTTTTGTTTACATTACCGATACTGGTTTTTTTTTTATTAACTTATTCATTATGGTTTTTTTTTTTTTATAATATCTTACGTGAACATTAAGAACACGTTTTTATTTACTACCCTCTACCTATAAGAAAAATATTTTTCTTTTACACTATGCATTTACTATAATTTCTTACACCTGGCTTCATATCTACTAATAATTAACGCTCTTCGAATAAGAGAAAAAAATTAAAAAGGTTACGGTTTAAGCAGCAAATGATAAAAACATCGTTTTTGGATAATTCAACTTACCGTGAGGGTAGGTCTGTGGCGTTGGGTTCACAGGCAATCCTTGCACCAAATGCACACACGTCGTGGCCAAAAGTAAGATTAGCCATAACACAGCCATTATTATTACATTATTTGCACAGCCGTATTACTTTTCGTTTCATTATTTATACTTTTAATACATCACCACAACACAAAAAATACACGGTCTCTAGACTGGATAGAAAGAACTGAATTATTAGACCACTGCACAATATTTATCACTTAAATTACGCACAATTATCATTTTCATAGTCTAGAATAATTATAACTTAAAAAATATGAAATATATGATGATTTTCAGGCACATTTACATTTAAATTGCGCAATCCACAGCTGTACAGAACGCCATTTTTCAATTTCGACCACAGACAGAAAAATAATGTTTCGATATTGACAGCATCCTGATTTGTCTATGGTTGACAGCGACAGACTATGTGAAGAAAATCTTAAATATTGCCATTTTTTTTCATTTTCCCATTTTATTAAAAATATTACATGAGCATCAATCGATTCTATTACAATTTATGAAGATAATAAAAATAATTCAACTTATTTATTTTATTTACATTTTTATTATAAAAGTATTATAATTTTTTATTACATGCTTTCTCTGTCTATGATTACATTCCTTCATAGACGTCAGCTAACGTCAATGTCAAAGTCAGCTGAAGAGTGAAGAAAACAAGAAAAGAAAACATTCGGCTGCGATAAAATTGAAAGTTCTAAATCTAAAAATGTGTCAATAATACCAAGAAATAAAATGTAAAAAATGATGTAAAATGTAAAGAAACAATAACATATTATAGTGAATAACAAAAGTAATGCTCGTAAAGTTTCGCACGATTTTCAATAACCTCAAAACACATGTACGGTAAACACAGTCTGTTTAGAAAAGTAGTTAGAATAAATAGCATACGCTGTTACACGAAAGAGAATAAGAAGCTGTTGGAATTTTTAGCCAACATGCCGAAGCCCAACTCTAGTAGGATAGCAGAGGCGCAACGCCAACGTCAACACATTTCCAAAAAGTCTGAGAAATATGCTCCCAGCACTGTGTATTTGCAAGTGTTGGGTTCTGGGGCAAGAGGTGCACCCAACGCTCTTTACCTATTCACAGATCAAAAGAGGTAAGTCTTTTATTAATGTTAGATAGGCTTTCGCTTGACTACATTCATGCCATATTGTACATTTAATTTATAGAAGCTATAAATTTAGCATACCATACAAGAACTTCAAAATATTAACAATAGTGCTTTTTTCAGATGACAAGTACATACTAGGGAATATTGAGGTAGTCAATTTACTAAGCAAAAATATATTTTAACCAGGTTGCAATATTATTTTTATTGGGTAAATAAACCACTTGAGATGATCCAAGTGTATTGCAACATAGTTGCATCATTATAAATAATATTTGAAAAAAAAAATAGAAAATAGAGTGAGAATTAGAATTATTATTAATTGAAATTAATTATTATAATTATTATTATAGCCTGACTATATATATATATATATATAAGTCAGTAAGTATAGGGTGTAAGGGGGAGGCTAGTACCAGTCTGTCTCCCCAATTGTCAACCTCACCTGCTCGTGGTGCACCCTGCAGATGTACCGACGAGGCTCTGGCGACCGACGAATGGCGGTATATCCGAGTTGCAATAATAATTACTTTTTTATTGCAACACATTATACAAATAGAAGAAACAAGTACTATTTTTACCTGACTGCATGTAGGTTTTTATTTATTCTGGTTTGGGCTATAGATAATAAATATGTTATGTTTGTCAATATGAAAATTTTATCTAAGGTTTACTTTATATATTTAAGTAAAATCCATTTCCATTTCAAATTTCAGCCAAATTGCTTCAGTAGCCACAGCGTAAAGGAGGAACAAACATACACACACAAACTTTCGCCTTTATAACATTAGTGTGATGAATTAATTGTAAAACTAAGTTTAATATATTTCTTACAGTTATTAATTTGAAAAAAAAATGTTTTATGAACTTATAGATACCTGTTCAACTGTGGAGAAGGTACTCAGAGGCTGGCACATGAACACAAAGTGAAATTGTCCAGACTTGATCACATCTTCATCACTAATAAGACCTGGAGGAATCTTGGTGGTCTACCAGGTCTCTCACTGACACTGCAAGATGTTGGTGTACCGAAGATTACACTGCATGGACCAGAAGGTTTGGTAGGTAGCAGGTTATGTAAATAAAACTAATACATAAATGATTTTGGTTTTTAGTATTAACTAGATGATCTGATAGGTTGCGTTTGGGGGAGTTGTAATAAAATTCAAAATATGAGGAAATGGTGTGACACTGAAAATATAGATATATCTATACTTGACTGCTGGGCAGATTGAGGTTTTCTTAATTGGTCCAGGTCTGACTGGTGGGAGGCTTCGGCCGTAGCTAGTTACCACCCTACTGACAAAGACGTACCACCATGCGATTTAGCATTCCGGTGCAGTGTAGAAAAGGGTGTGGATTTCCTAACAAGGTAGGATTAAAACAAAGGATTGTCTTATGTACCAAGTACTGGTCTTTATTGATTTCTGATATCAACTTGATGTTGAAATAATGACATCCTGTATGATTATATATTATTATAATGTTTATCATATTAGGTATCCTTTAATATAGTGAATGTAAAATTGTTTCAGGATGAATTATACAATGCAACCAGAAGGTTTGTTATAATGAAAGACATGAATGTTGTGATGGCAAAGTGCAACAGTTCCAAGGATTATGAGGACAGTGTGATGACTGTCAAATATGTCCTTATGTAAGTAAAAATTTTACTTTCCAACACTGAGAAACTAAAATAAACTTTTTTAACTAATTCAATTTAAATGAGTAGTTATCATTTAAATTTAATTCATTTCTTTTTTCCTTGTCTATGGGAGATCAGATCAGTAAATAACAACAAGAACTTGAGAAAACACAGTTATTTAGTAATCACAGACAGATACTTCAATTTTATTTTTATCATAATTGATAGTTGTATTGATAATAAGACTTCTGTCCTAGTGGAGCTCAAGACAACATCCTGTCGACTGAGCCCAAGCCAGCAAAGAAGCAAAAGCTTGAAGAGAAGACACCAGTAGAGTTTGAAGAGTTCATACACGACGACACAGACTATTACAAAAAAGAGACTGGGCGTGCACCAGATCATAGGAATAACCAAGTAAAGCCGAAACCAAAACCTAATAATTGTGATAAAGGTATTTGCTGGTTTTGATTGTTATTTTACATGTATTGTACCAACATGACAATAAAAAATTGATCCTGTTACTGTTAGTTCAGGTAACTCAAGTTCAGGTCTACTAGCTGACGATTTCACTCGCGTTTTAATCCCTATCAATATCTATTAGAAAAATTTAACAAAATCGGAACTTAAGACCCAGATATTACCCCTACAACCTTATATTTCACCTCATATATCGCAAATTTTACCTCTTGTTATCTATACTAATATTATCAAGCTGAAGAGTTTGTTTGTTTGTTTGTTTGTTTGATTGAACGCGCTAATCTCAGGAACTACTGGTCCGATTTGAAAAATTCTTTCAGTGTTAGATAGCCCATTTATTGAGGATTGATATATATCATCCCCGTATTCCTACGGGAACGGAAACCATGCGAGTGAAACCGCGCGGCGTCAGCTAGTATTAAGTATATCGGTATTATGAAATTGATATTTAGACACAATTTGTTTTACTTTCAGCTTACTTAAAGAAAAAGACAGAGAAGGTTCTGGAAGAACTTCAAAAACAGAACTGCTCAACTGTTGCTTACATCTGCATTTTGAAGGTAATACAATAAAATTAAAAACAAACTTCAGAAATACAAAAAATGTTTCTACTAAAGCATAAAGCGAAAATCAGAATTATATTCAAACTGCTCAGTATCTGTATATAAGCTGATCACTGTCTGAAAACAATGAATCTTCAAAAAATTCTCAGTAGGTAGATTATTCGTTTTTATTTTCTTCTGAAAAACTGTTTCTTGTGGTATTTATCTAAAATCATTTCTTGTAAAAAAATAATTTATCCAATATTAGGGCGACTAAGTAAAAGATATATCCTCATGCAAGCTGTTGTTAATCAATTAAAAAAATCAATATTTTAAACCAAATCAAATCCAATCGTTTATTTGCACAAAACATGTAAAAAGATGACAAAAAATAAAATAGTTTTCGCCTTACTATATTACTGAGAAAGTATATCATAATATTACAATAATTAGAACAATTAGCATTTTGTAGAAACCTTGTTGTAGGATCATTATAGTTGTAGTCCTACATCAAGTATATACATCAAGATAAACCATGCATAATCTATAAGAGAAACTTCATGTCATTTAAAGTAATAATAACTATTATTGAAACACAATGAAGAAAATACAAAATTAAAATGATGAAATGAATAAAAACCTAATATCTGTGATTCTAATTCTTTCGCTATTTTAAAATATGCTGATAGTTGTTTTATAAATAAAAAAAAATCTTTTTTTTTATTGTTTTCAGAAGCGCTTAGGTACACTAGACCTGGAGAAATGTGTGGAGTTTGGTGTGAAGCCAGGCCCTTTGTTGGGGCAGCTGAAAAGCGGCCATGATGTGCTGTTGCCAGATGGAAAAATTGTTCTATCCAAAGATGTGAAAACTCCAGATGACCCTGGCCCTGTATTTATTGGTAAGAGACAATCCCTTAGACGCTGTGAATGCTGGTCACTTGACGTGTAGTGATTACTAAGCCCATGGTCAATTGCAGCACCAAACCACCATGTTTATCCTTCCCATAAATAATTGTATGTATGGAAACAATACAGATGGAAATTGGTTCCACAATTTGAATGTGCCTGGAAGAACCAATTTAGTTGTGGCAATTAAATAAATATCAAGTGGTTGTTGAATTCCATCCAGGTGGGAATGGAATCTATTTGCCACAAGGTACATTCACCACTAAAGAGTTGATAAAACATCAAGGTCAAACAACTCTACAATTCTTAAGTCTTTAATCTCTCTCTTTCTCTCCGAACTTCTCTCGAGAGAGTCTCCTGTACTGAGAGAGGCCTGTACTTGAACATTAAATTTGTTTAAGGCTAATGATTATGAGTATTCCTTTGTATCTCTCTTAATTTTCTTTTTTACACTCTTTATATTGGCTTCACTTGTAACTATGTAAGAAAATCAAATCTTGGAAACTTAATTTTACCCACTTCCCGGTCTTCGACTAGGATGGAATTTTGCACACGCTCTGAGTTCTTATGACAAAACATGACTAGCTATGAAACATCATTACAAATCCAATATAGCGGCCTCCCCAAAGTGGCGGTGGTTGTTTGAAATTCACCCCCATGATATGGATATCAAATGAAATGGTTTGCTGTCAGGAATACGAAAAAAACAGTCTCAATTGTTTGCAGTGCTCGAAGTGCAAGACCTAACGAACTTCAACGAGGCGGAGTTCTCTGCGCATTTCGACGACGGCAAGAACCCGCGCGAGAACATCCCTACTGTCATAGTGCACTACACACCGCCGCACATTGTCAGCCATCCGACGTAAGTTGCTGCTTTATTAACCCCCCACACAAACAGAGGGGTGTTGTATGTTTGACGTGTCTGTATGTATGTATGTGTCTGTCTGTCTGTCTGTATGTATGTCTGTCTGTCTGTCTGTCCAGAGGCGTCTTTACCTATGGTGCAGGGGGTGCGTTGGCGTAAGATGGAAGCGGGCTAACTTGTTAGGAGGAGGATGAAATTCCACACCCCTTTCGGATTCTACACGGCATCGTACCGGAACGCTAAATCGCTTGGCGGTACGTCTTCCAGCGAGACCTGGACCAATTAAGAAAATCTCAGTCGTCCCAGCCGGGGATCGAACCCAGAACCTCCGTTTTATAAATCCACCGCGCATACCACTGCGCCACGGAGGCCGTCAAAAACCATTCGTCATACCTAGTCATCGTCCCCATTCTGCAGCTATCGCGCGTTCATGGCCAAGTTCGGGCCGACGCCGCGGCACGTGGCGATGAACAGCCAGAACTCGTGCCTGGGCTCGGAGGCGGTGCACCGCACGCAGCACCGGCTGCACCTGCTGCACGCGGACATGTTCCCGCTGCTGCGCGACGCGAGCGTGCCCGCGCTGTGGACGCCGGGCGCGGCGCCACACGCCGACTCGCCCGAGCGGCTGAAGGCGTTGGAGGAGCTCAAGAATAAGGTAACTGATAACGCCAGTATTGGATTTGCCTGTAAGCTATAGCTGGGCAAATTCGTTCGTAACACTCCCGATGGTCTGCGTGGGCCGGGAGGATAGTTTTAAAAATATCTGTTTATAAGAATCAGGAAATATATAAGAGGAAGTCTGAAGGTGGCGTCAGTGACAGAAAAATTGAGGAGTAGAAGGTTAGCTTGGTATGGACATGTAATGCGTAGAGAGGAAAGTCATATTACTAGAAAAATGTTGAATGTGCAAGTGGAAGGTCATAAGAGGAGAGGAAGGCCAAAGAAGAGATGGTTGGATTGTGTGAAAGAGGACATGTGTGTAAAAGGAGTGGATGATGAGTTGACGAGTAATAGAGAATACGAATGGAAAAGATTGACATATTTTTCCGACCCCACTTAAGTGGGATAAGGGTAAGGAGATGATGATGAAGAATCAGGAAATACGACATCTGGACCTGTATCCCTGTAGCATGCCTCTTACAGTTCAAAAATTATAAAATGCATGGGGGAATGACATTCCTTATCAACAGGTCACGTGATCAAGTTATCAATCGGTTCTGTCATTCCCATATATTTTTTTAGTTTTCGAAGTGTTAGAATTTGTGAATGAGAATCAATTTGTCAAATATGATATGTTAACTTGCTTCCAGCTTGTGGTGGTTCGCTAAATAATTCAACACATCCTGTCTGTCTCATGTTGGATATAACAATGCATGCTTGACTTGTTTTCTTGCATATTAAATATGTCAACACATCCTGACTTGGTTTGTCACATGCTGCATATGCTTGACTTGTCGGATCCTGGATATGGCAACGTATGCTTGGCTTGCTACTGGTTATTGCTGGGTTCGTATACACTGGGTGTGGCGACAGGCAACGTGTTTTATAGATCGCGGTGGCACAGTTCCAGAATCTCATTAGGATGGAGGGCGCGAGCGGCGGAGACGCGGCGCTGAGCGACGGGGACAAACTCGAGCTGGTGTCGGCGCGAACTCTCACTACCTTCCATTTGCGACCGAAGAAGGAACTTGATAGGTAAGATCTGTTCATCATGTCAGTCGATGGACGTCCACTGCAGGACATAGGCCTTTTGTAGGGACTTCCAAACATTACGATACTGAGCCGCCTGCATCCATCGAATCCCTGCGACTCGCTTGATGTCGTCAGTCCTGGGGAGTCGACCAACACATCACCAACGTAGCAATAAAGATATTTTCTTTCTTTCTTTCATTTTCTAGTACGGGATCGCCATTGCAGCACCTTGGGATCCCAACGTCTATTAATTGATGTACATTTTATAGATTTCGCGCTACGCATTAATTTAATTACAGTAGGGTTGTAGCCGTGATAGCCCAGTGGATAATTATGACCTTTGCCTCCGATTCCGGAAGGTGTAGGTTCCAATCCTGTCTGGGGCATGCACTTCCAACTTTTCACTTGTGTGCATTTTAAGAAATTAAATATCACGTGTCTCAAATGGTGAATTAAAACATCGTGACGAAACTTATATAACAGAGAATTTTCTTAATTCTCTATGTGTGTTAAGTCTGCCAATCCGCATTGGAGCAGCGTGCTATTGGCCTAGCCCCTCTCATTCTGAGAGGAGACTCGAGCTCAGCAGTGAGCCGAATATGGGTTGATGACGTGAATATGGGTTGATGACGTATTATATTGGTTATACCTTACTAAATTAAAAAGTTTTATTCAACGCTGGTGTCGTAGAACGAAACGTACCTATGTAATCAATGGCTGACTTTTGACTCAATCCCTGTCTTATTCTACTTATACACCTCTATCTGTATCTTCTTAACAGTGAACGAATTTTCAAATTGCTTCTGTACTTCTGGAGCCTATGCATTACATACAAACAATCAAATCTTTTCTCTTTATAATATTAGTATAGATATATACAAATATATAATTGAAAACCCTCACATTTATTAATTTCAAGTATTTTTAAGTAATTTCCAGTAGGTACACAATGTTAATAATATTTTAACAGAGACCAATAGGTAGTCAACACCTGCCTGTCTTTGGTTGCTAAGCAACGGTTTGTTAGTAAACGGTATTTGCTGGATTCGGCTATAGTATAGTTGAGTAGTAGAGTAGTAACGATGTTTAATTGTACACAGGTCGTCCGAGCCGAAGCTCCACATACAAGACTACATCCAAGAGACAATGGGCGCGGATGGGTTTGTAGCCAGCTTGGAGAAGTTCCGCAGCCTCGCGGACAGCGCGCGTTACGCTAAGAGCAACTCGGAGGAGTATCCTCGGGTGGTGTTCCTGGGAACCGGGTCCTGCATACCCAGCAAGACGAGGAACACTAGCGCCATTGTGATACATGTCGAGTATGTACCTTTATCCATTAAACTAGACTGACTTTAACTTGTTTTCCTGGGCACCGGGTCCTGCATACCCACCAAGACAAAGAACACTAGGCCGCTGGTGTACATGTCGAGTACGTACCTTTATTTATTAAACTTTACTTGTGTTCCTGGGTACCAGGTCCTGCATACCCAGAAGGAACACTAGCGCCATTGTGATACATGTCGAGTATGTACTTTTGTCCATTAAACAAGATTGACTTTAACTTGTGTTCTGTGGACTGGGTCTTGCATACCCAGCAAGATGAGGAACACTAGCGCCATTGTGATACATGTCGAGTATGTACCTTTATCCATTAAACGAGACTGACTTTAACTTGTGTTCCTGGGGACCGGGTCCTGCATACCCAGCAAGACGAGGAACACTAGCGTTATTGTTGTACATGTCGAGTATGTATCTTTATTTTTAAACTAATATTGTATCTTAAAAGTAATATTGTACTGATCCATGAATGTATCTCCAGTGAGCACCGGTCCATCCTGCTGGACTGTGGCGAGGGCACGTTCGGGCAGCTGGTACGCTTCTACGGCACCAAGCAAGTCAACCACTTCCTGAGGAAGCTGAAAGCTATCTACATATCGCATCTCCATGCCGACCACCATATTGGTTTGTATTATTTAATTTATATACTATCATTAATTGGTCCAGGTCTGGCTGGTGGGAGGCTGCGGCCCTGGTTAGTTTTTTTTTTTTTTATAATTTACAAGTAAGCCCTTGACTACAATGTCACCTGATGGTAAGTGATGATGCAGTTTAAGATGGAAGCGGGCTAACTTGTTGGGAGGAGGATGAAAATATACACCCCTTTTCGGTTTCTACACGACATCATAACGGAACGCTAAATCGCTTCGCGATACCTCTTTGTCGGTTGGGTGGTAACTAGCCACGGCCGACCAGCCAGACCTGGAAGAAAATCTCAATCGACCCAGCCGGGGATCGAATCCAGGACCTCCGTTTTGTCAATCCACCACGCATACCACTGCGCCACGGAGGCCGTCAAAGTTACCACCCTACCGGCAAAGACTTTGATATCGGCAGATATCCACTGAGCTATCACGACTCACTATATCTTATGTATTGTTTATTATTTATTAGTATTAGGTAACATTACAAGCCGTGATAGTCCAGTGGATAGGACCTCTGCCTCTGCCTCCGATTCCGACCTCCAACTTTTCAGTTGTGTGCATTTTAAGAAATTAAATATCACGTGTCTCAAACTGTGAAGGAAAACACCGTGAAGAAACCTGCATACCATAGAATTGTCTCAGTTCTATGCGTGTGTGAAGTCTGCCAATCCACATTGGGCCAGCGTAGTGGACTATTGGCCTAACCCCTCTCATTCTAAAAGGAGACTCGAGCTCAGCAGTGAGCTGAATATGGGTTGATAATGATGAGGTAACATTAACGCGCAGGTTTGATCGGAGTACTGCAAGCTCGACGGCAGGCGTTTGAAGAGTTGGAGTCAAACAAGCCAATGAAGCCTGTGTACCTGCTGGCTCCGGGGCAGATAGTCACGTGGCTGTCCATATATGACCACCAGTTTGAGCCCATCCGAGACGACTTCACACTTATACCTAATCAGAGTTTGGTAAGTCCAAGAACTAACCCTTTATTTATTTATTTATTTATTTAGGAAAATCTACCGTTAATACATTAAAATCATGCTTACATTTAATTACAATTTTAGGTTATATCAATGCTTAACTATTTAAAAGATTTTCACAACATTCACAATTTTTTTTCAGAGTATATGTAATGTCATTAGTTTCTTAGCTACAACGTTATGTAATATATTCTAATCTAATCTACAAAAAGTATAAGTATATAAGTAATTTAATTTATAACAAATATACAAAAAGTATATAACAATAACTAATTTAATGTATTTAGTTTAGTAACTAGCCCATTTAGGTACAGCTCAATAGGTTCTGCATCAGGCTTGTAGTAGTAAGTATTGAGGTTTTCTTTGTTCCTAGAAATTCTCGGCCAGAGATGTGAAGTTACAGTTCTATGCTTCCATGTCTCGTGGAGCAGGAGTTAAAGCTTTGGTCTGGTCATTATAAAGAACACATTTGATCATGATAATATTTTTACCTCTATAGCTTGGCAAATTCGTTCGTAACACTCCCAATAGTTCGCGCGGGCTGGGAGGGGGGACTACATACCCCACGCAGTCCTATCCCCCCGTCGCCCGCATATCATGGGAGTGTCATCTATAGCGAGGCAGGTCTAATAATAAGTAATCGGTCTGAGTCTGGGCTTAAATGATTCTTATTTTGCAGCTCGCGTCAAACTTCGACAACCCAAACCCGGAGCTGACGTCAGCAGTGCTGGCCAGCATGGGCGTGCAAGACATCAAGACGTGCCTCGTGTCACACTGCCCCAACGCCTTCGGGGTGGCGATAGACGTGAACCAGTCCTACAAGGTCACGTACTCTGGTGACACCATACCTTGCGACGAGCTTGTTAAGATTGGTGAGTGAAGAAATTTTTTTTTATTCAGAATACACTTGCGCTATGTACATAATACTTCTCAATACTAAATACTTGTTAAGTAAACCATGTTAGACTAAGCATTCAGCATGGAATAAGATGTTGACCAATGTTGACCACAATAATAAGAACATACAAGAAAATTGGTTAAGGAGGCCGAGAGCCACAAAAGGTTGTTGCGACAAAGGAAGAAGAAGAAGACTTGAGCATTGACTACAATCTGGCCTAATGGAAGGCAATACAGAAGTTTAGGTTGGAGCGCGCTTGCCTTGAAGATGCCTACTAACTTTTGCCTTGAAGGGTACAAATGGTAAGTGTTTACAAACACATAAGCCGGAAGGGTATTCTACATCTTCGCTGTTCTGTGATAGAATGGAGATGGAGAGAGTAAATTGAAGAAAAGGAAAATTACTGGCCCCAGCCTAAACGCGTCGTCCATATCAGATTTAGTATACCAAGCAACGTGATCACTTCGACGTGTTGTTTGATATCACACATGAAGTCTGATCGCCACCGTACACCGAGATGATTTTCTTAGTCGTCCTTGGATATACTGTACGAGTGCCTCCATAGTGTGATGGAGAGAGTATTTTGTGGGGACGTAACAGATCTTTAGTATAAAATTATCATTGTGTAGGACAGCTTTCGGTACCTAACTACCTTTTCTAATATA
This sequence comes from Bicyclus anynana, assembly GCF_947172395.1. NCBI lineage: Eukaryota > Metazoa > Arthropoda > Insecta > Lepidoptera > Nymphalidae > Bicyclus > Bicyclus anynana. The sequence goes on along the minus strand of NC_069093.1, from coordinate 2,536,456 downwards.
GAACTTGCTGCAGGAGGAACTTGGTTTAATTCAGAAGATTTCTTCATGATTCAATGATTTGTTTAGGTGTTCTTTTTTTATGAAATAGAATATTATTTCAATAATTGCTGAATATTACGTAATATAATCATATCGATTGACTGACAACTATATCTACTGGAGTTCACAGAATAAACGAATGGAATTACAAATTATGATTTATTAATGCAGTGTCTGATACAACAAAACACCAACAAAGCTTTTGTTGTTGAACAAACTTTTTTTTTAAAGATTTATCATAATCAAGATCTAACTTGTAGATAATAAAAAAAAACCGAAATACAAAAGCTGATGATGTTTTTTTTATAAAATTCCAGGTAAAGACTCAACGCTTCTAATCCACGAAGCGACAATGGAGGACGAGTTGTCCGACGAGGCGCGCATCAAGATGCACTCGACCACGTCGCAGGCCATCGACGTGGGCAAGCGCATGGGCGCGCAGTACACGGTGCTGACGCACTTCAGCCAGCGGTACGCGCGCCTGCCGCGCCTCAACGCGCACATACTCAACGACAATAGCGTCGGGATCGCCTTTGACAACATGCAGGTGTGTGTTACATAGTGTTTTAGGGTTCCGTATAGTCAACAAGGAACCTTTAGTTTCGTCATGTCTGTCTGTCCTTCCGAAGTTTAGCTCGGAGACTATTACTACTAGAAAGGTAGAAAAGTGGGAAGCGCATGAACGTCAAGTACACGGTGCTGACGCATTTCAGTCAACGGTACGCGCCTCAACGCACATACTCAACGACAATAGCGTCGGGATCGCCTTGGACAACATGCAGGTGTGTGGTATATCTTTTTAAGGTTCCGTAGTTAACAAGTGTTACGAGGTTTAATGCGTTGTATTAACATTCATTATTTATATTATTATTTGTACAGAATTGTTGCAACAGTAATGATATAAATAAGAGGGTATTTAATGACTTTAGCTTAGTTGTTTGTTAGGCAGCGTGCACGCCGTCACGCTGCTAGTTGCGTTGGTGAATTTGTGCTATAATGTTTTATTGTAATTATTGGTCGTAAATTGTTTAATGTGGGCATGGAGAACATGTCGGGCAGGGGAGGTGAGTGTCAAGGTCCCAAGTCCGACCTGGTCGAGGTGTTTCCTCTATCACAAAATAATACCCGTAACGTCATACAAAAAACCTTTATAGCTTCTCCGTGTCTGTCTGTCTGTTTCATTATATCATTTGATGAATCATTAAAGAATATTGTGGGTATGTTTACATTATTTTTTGATTTACGGATCTGTTTGTGAAATGTTCGAAAAGCGTTCATTATTATTTTTAAAATCATCAACCAAAAACCAGTATTACACACTACAACTGACGTACAACTGAGGAACAGTCGGATACTCTAGATTTCGCACGGCCCGTTAATTCCCCCTCCAACTGGTCAGAAAATACTCTGTTTAGGAATGGGTACGGTAATAGCCTCTAGTAGGCGGCGAACCACGACCTCTCGTTGCAAAGTCCGACCTTTACCGTTGAGCAAATAGAATGAGTTTCGTCATTGGTCGTTAAAACCAACCAAATTTTAAATTCCTATTTCAGATTACAACGAGCGACTTAGAACTCCTCCCTCACATGTACGCACCGTTGCAGCTGATGTTCGCGGAACATTGCGTCGAAATGGAACTAAAGGCGCAAAACAGGGCGCGTCAGAAGCAACGGACAGCTTCCCCAACCATGCCCTCTTCCGGTAGCATTCAGAACCATACCACAGATAATAACATGAACATAGACAACACAGATAACATAACCACTGATTTACAACACACCACAGATAGTAATTCAACTGTCACTGGAAAAAATGATGACGCAATTTTTACAGATGCAAATGCAACAGATTCAAAAGGAAAACATAGACAAAATATAACAGATAACTGTGTTAGATAGTGACGTCACACTTGCGTATTTAGTTTTGCCGTAATGTTTTAATGTAATCGTTTATCGATTGTTCACAAAACTGTGTTATATTGCTTTTTAGTTTTCAGTTTAGTTTTTTGTTTTAATACAAAAGTGGTTTTCGTTAATGTTTTTCAAAAAACATCTGTTTAGGTTACATCATGTACTTAGTTTAAGTATCAAGTAGGTAGAATAATGTTACGTTATTATTTAAGTATTAAAAAGTTAATTTATTTGGTATTTTTACTTCATACACATTGATTCATTTAAATTTTGCAGTTAATTTCGTAACTGTATGAATATATTCGTGATTCATATATCAATTAAAATTACACATGATTAGCTTATTATTGTAACTATACTAAAGTTATGTAATTAAAAATTTAGTTTTGAAACTGTAGTTTTCGTAATTACCTTATTAACGATTCTTCTTATTCTTCTTATGAATAATCTTAGTAAGTATTTTCCTAAATTTTTAGTATTTTACAGTAACAGTTTTACAGTTACTAATACAAAACTTGCTGCAGTTCTAGAGACGCTAGTCTGCATGTTATAGAGAGATTTTGGTGGTAATTCTTTCGCACCCATTTCTACGGTGTACCACCCTACCGGCAAAGGCATATCGCCAAGCGATTTAACGTTCCGTTACGATGTGTAGAAACGGAAAGGTTTTTCATCCTCCTTCTTACAAGTTAGCCCGCTTCCATCTTAGATTGAAACATCACTTACCATCAGGTGAGATTGTAGTCAAGGGCTAAATTGTAAAGAATAAATAAAAGAAGTCTGGCCCTGTAGAGGCCCTGATATTGATAGGACCAAGATCCTAAGATAGCTTTCATAAAATGAGGTTTGTTTGCCTATTGCAGGCTCTCCTTCTACGAGTAGATGATCATATTTTTAATGTAAAGTATACAATTTTAGCACTGACATTAAGAAAGCGATCGCCATCTTGCCATACTCCGGTGTCTATGGCCAAAGGACTTAGCAATTGCGGCTATAGAAACAGTTACACATCCAGTTAGTTCAAACAATTTTTCTACTATTATACCTAGTGTTGGCATACAAAAAAAAAACGTTAATTTTTCATGACAATTTTTTTTGTAAATCAAATGTTTTCCGTAAATACCTGCATATCACATGTGCTGGAAACGTTTTGCTTAGTTTTAGCTTTGGTCGCCACTATAACAATGTGAATTTGACCGTTACAATATTTCACTACTGATTCGATTAACGTATCTGCCATATATAATAAGTATGTTCAAATTCCTAGATTATTTTATTTAAAGTAGGCTTAAAGTTTCTAAATGAATAATTCGTTCCCTATTTAACGGTAGTGCCTCGTTGGCCTATGTTATTTCGGATTATTAAGCCTTGGACTCTTGGTCCTGGTAAGGGCTATTAAATATTGAGTTTTTCTTCTGAGAAATTGACAGTAAAAATTATAATCTCGAAGTTGGGAAAGTTAAAGGTCACACCTGCTCAAGGTAGAAACTGCACCTGAAAGTAGAGACTGAAATCGGCCGGCAAATTTAAAAAAATCTAAGGACTACGCAAAAATCGCACAAACAACAACCTATGTAAAAAAATCATAGCAAGTATCAAACTGAGTTATTCTAATAGTTGCATTATAATTTTGGGAGTGCGGTCCAATATTTTTTAAATTTGACTATTTCAGTCACTAGAGTCCATTTCCTGAAAGAAGTCCCGCGACTAAAATTGATAGCGCCTTACACATATGACAATAGGACCGTCATTACGAAATGACAATGAGCGCTATTATGACATTAGCTCGGAAAGGACTATACTTTCAGTAGTCAAATTCTAGTAGTCAAGATTGACCTTGTCGTTTATGTAGAAAAACCTTTGTAGATTTAAGATATGAAAGAAGCAGCGCCGACCACAAGAGGTCGGAGTGCCGCAGCAAATCCTGTTCATCCAATAAAAGTACTAAGCGAACTTCCTCAAGTAAGTTGTAACACGATTTTTACTAACAGTGGAATTGATAGACGTTGCAGGGGCACCCACAGGGGACCATTCACACGTTGAGTGTCGAATTCTCTAACGCATAGGAGTTTAAATTCGACAGTCAGCTGACGAACGATCTCCTGGAAGCGCCTCCTCAACGTCTATGAATTCCACTGATAATTCGACACTCAGCGGCTGAACGATCCCCTGGGGGCACTCCCACATGGTCTTTGAATTCCACTGTAAGATTTTCTAGGTTTGTATTATATATAGTCAGGGATCCGTAGAAATTTTTGTACAACTGATTACTATCAACTAAATTTTTCGGGAGTAGCTTCATCTCGATGAGACGATCAACTTTTTTATTTACGAAAATTCTTGATTCTGGTAGCTATAAATTAGAATTTAAGATAAATAATATTTCTAGAATCACCAAAAAGCGGCAGTGCATCACAATCGCTTGACAGATCTCGTCAAACTAGAACGCGTAAGTTATTTTTTAGTTATTTTTGTTTGTCAGGGGCGTAGTTAGGTTTGGGCAAAATGGGCCCCGCCCAAGGCCTCGCGTGCCTTTGCGGCGGCTTCGGCGGTTTTGGCTTAGTTATTTTTTTTTTAAAACAGGTACTGAAAGAACGGTACCTTGCTGTTACCACCATCTAAGTCTAGATTAATGCACGTTACACCACTATACTTTGCATTTATTTGTATGCATACAGTGTATTTATCTAATTAAATATATAAAGCCAGCCAGTTTTTCACTGTAAATCAATTGACCCATACCTGTTCCGTTGACTATAAAGCTTCATACTATATAATTATTTGTGAAATGCCTTAAAGTTATGCAGAATATATTTTATCTAAAATAGTTAAAATATTACTCTCTCCAGCTCGTTCATCAAGCGAATCATCAGATCTTGGGAAGCGGCTTACGCAGAGGACAAACTCATTGCCGACTAGAAGTTGTGTCGTTGACAGTAAATACTTTTATCTACTTCGACATTATCATTGTAGCTTACATCAACACTTCTACACTAATATTATAGAGGAAAGATTTGTATTTTTGTATGTAATGTATAAGCTTAAAAACTACTAGACCGATTAAAAAAATTCCGTAACTAATATAAAGCTGCGTTATCATCGAGTAACATAGGCTATATTTTGCCCCAATATACGGGAATGGGAACTACGCGGGTGAAACCGCGAGGTTCTGCTAGTGTTCAAAAACTTTTCAGCTCGCAAGGGTGCCGATATGCATGCCCCTTTGTAGATGTAATGATGTAGAGAAATGTAGTTATTTTAAATGAAATACCACCTATACTTTCCATTTGTCTATGCGTTAAGTATCATTACACACGATGTTGTGTTAGCACGTATAGCTAACTGCAAAGTTTTACTTTTTTACCTACCAACTCATATTAATAAATTTTCAGCTCGCTCCAAAACACTAAATTCAACTACTGCAAAATGTCTTCCCGACGTGACCGCCCACGTTCTTGTCAACAATAAAAATTCAAAAGGCGGCCTAAAACGTCCACTTGCTGCTTCTATAGGTTTGTGAATTTTTGTCATAAATCTATTGTGTTTGCTGAGTCATGAAGTATCTTTTTATAGGTAGGTAATATACCTATGATATATGACTATTGTCATAACCAGTCTTCACATTGGGTTTCTTTAGAGGGGGCTTTGATTGGTAACATTCTAAGAGAAGATTCTGCTTCCGTTCTATGTTCGCATAGATCTTTTGAACTGTTCAACGGATATAAATGCAGTTTTCAGCAATAGATAGACCGATGGAAGAGAAAGTTTTATATGTATACAAGTATACACACACATACAAAAAATGTATCAGAGATTTAAAAAACGGAGCGGAGGCGTAGTCATAATATTAGACACTAGCGGACGCCCGCGACTTCGTCTGCGTGAAACCCTACTACTACCCTACCCCTACCACTACCCTATCCTTACCCTACCACTACCCTAACCCTACCCTATCCTTACTGTACCCCTATGGTAGGGACCATGCGACGGCGACGGAAGCTTAAAAATGGAGTAACTTCTCCCGTTTTCTCAACATTTCCTTTCACTGCTCTGCTCCTATTGACGGTAGCGTGATAAAAAGTATACTTTAACCTGCCCAGAAGTATGAAGAATAATTGTACCAAGATTTGTTAAAATCTGTCGAGTAGTTTTTGTTTCTATAAAGAACATACAGACAGACAGACAGACAAAAATTTTACTGATTGCATTTTTGGCATCAGTATCGACCACTAATCACCCCCTGATAGTTATTTTGGATATATATTTCATGTACAGAATTGACCTCTCTACAGATTTATTATAAGTATAGATAGATTAGTATCTAAATAGCAACTGTGCGGAGCTGGTGCGTGTCGTTTGTAGTTAATAAACGGGAGTGTTCAGAAGAGTGACCGATGGATGGATAGATTTGAATTGAAGCAAGTATCGTTTAAATAGATACCTTTCTGACCTAGGTTCTTCAGACACTGGTCACGGTAAAGCGAATCCACTTAATAAACGAACGCCCGTTAGAAGTGGGGAACGTTCAAAAAGCTCAGGTATTTTATTTTTTATAACAACCTTGGGATCGTTTGCATTGAAAAATGTGATTTTAATGCATCATTTGTGCAAAATAGAAATCATGCTGTAGTGCTTTTTATAGCCTGCGATATATTCATGTTCAGTGTGAATACCTAGTCCTATTCTAGACTAAGTTACTAAATCAGAGCTTAATATCAATGATATATCTACTTACCTACCTATAAGTACATGGTAGTGATGTACCGGATAATTAAAAAAAATAAATTAATAAAACGTTTATACTTGTTCATTAGCTAAAGTATTAATGAAAAAACGTAAGTGTCACACTAGGCAATAATCTTTGTGTTTGGTTAAAAAGAAAATCCGTTAAAACATAACGGACTGCACTGATACGGATATCTGGCACATCACTACTACCTATGCCTGAATGTGACGATAGCTTGGCAAGTTCGTTCGTTACACTCCCGATGGGCCGCGCGGGCCGGAGGGCGTGTAGCGATGAATCAAAAACCACGACTAATGCACCTCACTTCCCCGCACGCACGATTTCACACCCTTCGTCTTTCCCCCGTCGCCCGCATATCATGGGAGTGTCATCAACGAACTTGCCAAGCTATAATTGTTTTTTTATCCTAAAAGTTGCAGTAGTACGAAACTCACCTTCACCTGCAAGGAAATTTCAGTCACCCATTATTACAACTTGGACAGGTAAATAAAGTAACATTATTTCATAAATTATAAATCTATCTAGTATCTACCTACCTATTAAATCATCTTAGGGAGATAAAATGATAAAAATTCAGTGTTATAGAATTATTGTTTAATTACTAGATAAGACAGTGGCGTAGCTAGGCGTGGGCGAAAAGTGCCCGCGCCCACGGCCTCGCACTGCATGGGGCCTCACGGCTCAGGAGGCCTTACGGCCTGCGGGCGATTTTGACGTGACTGATACTGCTACCGTCAGAATAATAATATAGTAGATTACCATAGTGAAATATTCCACTAAAAATATTTTCATGTATACGAGTATTAAAGGAGTTAATCTCGGGAACTACTGATACTGAACCGATTTTAAAAATTATTTTACCACTAGAAAGCTACGTTATTTGTGACTGTTATAGGCTATATTTTATCTTTATTCTCATGGGAACGGGAACTACGCGGGCGTTGGTTAAGTAGTCGTTAATAAATATTTTACATTTTTTAAGCAAAACAGCAACATACTACATCTCCCAACACGGCTAGTAAGTGCAGTAGAGAAGACAGCAGACCTAAACTACGTGAGTATTGCCTTGCATTTTGCTTTTTTTGTTGCGCTTACGCTTGACTAAAATCATGCCTGATGGAAGCAATAATGAGGTCTAAGATAAAGCGCGCGTCTATTCAGTCCTGCCTTGAAGGTGCACGCAATGTAGGTACCTACGTGACATGAAAAACAGATACCGCAAGGCGTTCCACATCTTAGCAGTTCTAATTAGGTAGAACGTTGACGCAAAACGTTTCGTGCGGGTAGACTGGACGTCAACAAAGAAATGCCATTTTCACGGCGTCTCGAGACTTCCTGTTCTATGGTAAAATGGGGATGGGGTAAGTATATCCGGTAATAAAGACCGATAGACAGGCGACGTTGCGTCGGTGTTGTAAACGTAGCAGTTACTTCCGTGTCAACAGTTCATTACCGTGATACCTACTAATGCTTGCGCGACCATCAAAAAAGTCTTATGCAGTTAGTTGGTATTTAGCAGACCCACAACCACCCCTTAGGTGACTGTATAGGTACTACTTGCCTGCTCGAATCAGTGCCTGATATTCTCGATACATGTCCCATTTTTCTTCGCAATAAATTATTTTTCAGATATTATGTAAACGTCAATACCGTCACAATTAAGTAAGGAGTATTCAATATGGACTATTTTTGTTTATTAATTGGACTCATATCTGAACACAGTCTTCGCGAATTTAAACGTATATTTTATTAGCCTTCCGTGCATCATGTCACGGATCAATATTTTTGAATTATTATCCGCAGAGTTAAAACATCGCAAGTTAAGTTTGTTATGCACAATGTCTAAATTTCGTTTCAGTTATCGTCCCCATTCTAGACTTTGCGACCAGTGCCCTCTACCACTTAATGTTTTGGAGGATCTACCAATGTGCCACATGCCTCTCGTATTTGCAGTGGCAATTGCTAATTACAATAATCGCAGTTGGTTGTTTATTCTGGACAGCTACTAGGGCCGCATCCGGGTCTAGAGATAATGCTCGCGGCATTGTCGCCGGTTTCGATACAAAAACAGATGGAACAATTTTGAACTTGAGAAGCGTTCCCGTCTCCAAATGTAAGAAGATATAATTGTACACTAACGATACGAAGTACTTGCATTAAATATCACAAAACGATATAATATCATATGTATAGGTCCACAGTTCGGCTCGAAGGACCAACTTGATTATTTTCAAGAAATAACTCAAATTTTAAATAAAATACAAGATCATAGGTGTGTTAGGAATAAGGTTATAAACACACACATTTGATTTATTTGAATCTAACAAGCATTGACTGAAAACATTTTTTACAATAGTTGCTATTTGTTTTTCTAATCTTGTAATTATATTGTAACACTCATACAAGGATCACATCATTCTCGTCTAAACTGCTGCACTGGTCCTATAAACCAGAGGTATTAAGCCTTATGACTAATGGAGTCATGCAGCTTTGTGACTGAAATAAGAATGGGGATAATAATTTCCCGGGCGAACTTCATGGCAAAAAGTTCTTACTACTACTTGAAAGTCTGATACACAATAAAACCTGATGAAACTATGTGGTGCAATGTTACTCCACTTTTGGGAGTTGAAATGAGACTTTGTTGACCTGTAAGTAAAGGAAAAAGTACAAGCATCGCGCGACACATTGTCAGGCCTTAAAGGCAAATTGCAAAACTGTTCATTTTAATAATTACCTTGTTAATAGTTTTCTTTTGTTACTTAGCAATAAGACCGCAACCACCTCAAAAACAAATGAGTCCACAAAGGAGACTGGTAGAAAAAAGTCCTCAAGGTACCTAATTAATCAGCCTCGGTTATGTGGCAATTTATTTACCTAATATCGAAAATTAGAACAAAGCTTACATTTCCAGAAATGAGAAGTCTCACGACACCGGTAACAGCAACTACAGCTTATTGCAGAGATGTTAAAAGTTGGAATTCAGGTAGCATAGACTGGTTTAAGGTTTAAGTATACGTTCATAATCAGGTAGGTCTGATGGCATATAATAAAATACATTTTTTTAGAAAAATTGCCGACAAAATTGATTGCCAATAATGTGGGTTTCTATTTGCAAAAGATTATTCAAAATCGGTTAAGTGAATCCAGACATTACCCCGTACCACATCACAAACTTTGCCTTTATTTTGGATTGCACCTATTACATAATTATTTAATTTCTTCAAAATAAAAATTACAAATACCACGGGAACCGTAGATTTACTCAGGATATAGAGTGCCTTATCTTCTGCTCTAAGATCCAATTTATCTATATACCAAATTTCATCCAAATCAGTTTAGCAGTTGAACAATTAAATGGTAAGACAGACAGGTATATAGATAGACTTACTTTCGTATGTTTTTAATATTAGTATGGATTCCGTACGATTAGTCATGATCATGCAACACGAAACAAAAAACTAAGGATTCAGCTGTTTTTCTATTTCAGTATTTCTGAACTTTCAAGATTGAAGTCCTGTTTTAATTTTATACAATTATGTTTGTAAAGCTGTGATTGTTTCAGCCATTCCAAAGCCAACGCCAACACATTATCCTGGCAGTTTAAATAGGTCGCTTAAGAAGCCTGACAATTGTTGCAGATCAAATAAAATGCCTTCTCCATGCAACAATAGAAAATGTATGTTTAAATTATTTTATTATAATTGAATCCTATCCTACTCTTACTAATATTTTAAACGCGAAAGTTTGTATGGATGTTTGGCTACTTTAAATCGCGAAAAAGTGATGGTAATGTTGGTATAAATGTTCGTTACTCTCTCAAATCGCGACTACTAAGATGAATTAGGTGTGAGTTAGATTATAGCTTGGATTGGATTAACACATAGGCTACCAGTTTTAGCAGTTTATAAAAATAGTTACTCTTTAACGTCGCAACTACTGAATCGATTTGGCTGAAATTTAAAACGAAGATAGACAATATCCTGGATTAACAGATACAGCTACTTTCATCCCGAGAAAATACATAGTTTTGCAAGCTTTACGAAAAACTGGTGGTTACGAATGTTTGTTACTCTTTCACGTCGCTACGACGACTAACTGATCCGAATTTGGATTAATGATTCCCGCGAGTTTTGTGCAAAGCTGATGGCTGTGATGTTTGTTATGGATGGTATGAATATTTGTTACTGTTTCACGCGAAAACTACTAAATGGATTTGGCTGAGATTTGAAATAGACATGGATTTCTGGAAAACTTAATTTTACAGAGACAAAGTCACGGCCAATGGCGTAGCTACCCAGGAGCAAGGCAGTGCATTGCCACGGGGCCCCAAGCTCAAGCGCCTTCGAACCCTTACCAGAAAATCGCGATCGAACTTAACTTCGAAACTTCGAAAATTGAAAACGAAAAGAGCTGATAATAAAGTAGCTTAGCATTTTTATGTATTTGTATATAAAATTAATGCATGTACTTGATAAAACCTAGCCAGTTTAAATAGTAGTAGGGCCCCATTTTTCCAATTTGCACCAGGGGCCAGGGCCCTTGGTTACCTAGCTACGCCACTGGTTGCAGGTATGAGCTTACTAAAAAAAAGATTACTTCTAAAAATCATAATAACAATACTTCTGGAATCATAATAATGTAAAGTATGTTTTCTCCATAATTAATGTTGTTACAGCAATTATTAAGAGTAACAAAAGTTTCAAGCCACAATTAGAAGACATAAAGAGTTCATTTTTGCTGTTAAACAATACAAACAAAAATGTGAATACTCAACAATCTCAAGGTATACAACAACAATACATGAGGGTAGACATCCAATGAGTTGTAAGCAAGTCCTATATGTAATATTATAACAATAAAAGTTAGCGGCAGCATTTTTCTGTCTGTTCTCAATAAACTCTAAAACCTACTAACTTTGTAATGACAATAAAATTGATTAATAAGCTTATAACAATTAAATATAGTTTGAATGTATATATTGTATCATTTTAAGAAAACAGTGGCATAGTGGGTAGTGACCCTGCTTTCTGCATCCACCACATTGGATTTGATTCATACAAGTGGCTGGCAACCCATAACACAGGCTTATTTAAGTAATAACTAATGATTGTTGAAGTACTGAACAATAAATAATTTTAAATAAATTAAGTATGAAATTTGTTGATAAACAATTCACATTGATTTTGGCTTAGAATACCATATATGTATACAATTTTAATGGTTTTAGAAGCTCAGCAGGTCCAGGCAGTGTCTAAACCAAATCCATTGAGTGAGAGTAAAAGGAGAAGTCAATTAATGGAATCTATGAAAAAATTCAAGACCAAAAAATTTTGGAATGACTCAAGTATGTAAAAATTTTATATAATGGATTGTGTTCTGAGTTTTGAAAATTAAATATATTTTTTTAAATGTGATTGTTTTGCGTTTTATTGCAGAATATGAAAGAATAGAGGGCCTGAATTGGATATCATGGAGATAAAATAACATGTGAACAGAACAATATTTCTCATATGAATTTATTGACAGTAAATGTTTTATATAACATACAGAATTTACGAGCATTTAAACATAAATAATAAAATTGAAAACTTATCTTCAATTTTCTTTAGATGAGCCTGAGCCTTTTCCATCCTTATCCTTGTCTTTCTGGTCCCTATCATCTTTCTCGTCTTTGTCCTTCTTAATGGTGGACATGGCATTGCGGATGGCCTCGCTCTGCGGATCCACACCAGGGAGGTTTTCCAAAACACTCTGAAGGAAGGCTGGGTCATTCATGACTTCGGCATATTCCTCTGACACATCCATACTCTCTTCAGCTTGCGGCGTATCTTGTTGCATGCTCATCTGCATAGCCAGAGCTATCTGTTCCTCTTCAGACAGCTCCATTGCTTCCCGGCCCAGTGACATAGCTAAAGCTCTCTCCATGCCAGTATTCGGAGTTTCTGCAGTTTTACCAGGCTCGGCCTCACCAGTGGTCTGCTGGCGACGAGACTCCTCTTCTTGACGCTGCCTTTGTTCCTCCATAGACACTCGTAGAGCGAGAGCGAGTTCGGGATCCTCATTAGGATCAACGCCAAATTCAAACGGCGACAAGCCGGACCCAGATGGGCCAGCACCGTCGCCTCCGATGACTGGGCTGGATATCAAGGCTTCGGACAAAACAACGCAGCCGCCAGCCGGAACAGACACGAGATGGCTGCCACCGCTTGTGTTATCTTTGCCATTCAGCGTGTTTACGAAAGACGTTAGCAGAGGATTATTCTCGGAGTCTTCACCGAACGAGACGACATCGCAATTCACCTTCTCCTTTTTCAGCCTTTTAGCAAGTTTGACGAGCTCCTTCTCGTCTGTATTCATCGGCGAACCAACGAATACTACAATTCTCATTTTGTGATTCTTCCCCTGACGATGTTTCAGAGCCAAGTGCGCGATTCTTATTCCGGTCAATATGTTTATATCTCCATTTGGCTGGATTCTGTGTAGCTTGGACAGTATTCGACCGACATCGCTGGTTAATGTTGCTAACACCTCCACATTCGCCAAAGTTAGTAAACCAACATTATTCTCAGGATTTGACCGTGTTTTAGAATGACATACCAAATTTACTGCATCTTGCTGAGCCTGCAGCCTTGTAGGAAGGAAATCCCCATTTCTCATATAATCACTGTTGTCTACACAAATCATTGTACTTTCAAGAACCATCTTGAAGTAATTTCTTTCTTCTAGGATATTATTTCAAATCAATATCACAAAAAGTTTAATTAGAACTATGAAGCGCTGAAGCGCAGTCTCTCAAAAATTGCAAATAATTATTGACCACAGATTCACAGAATCAAATAAAACAGATAATATTTTTTCTAGAATCTGGCTTTATAAATCTGAGTTCTAGCCCTTTTGAGAATGTAAGACGATATAGTTGTAAATCTATGTCTGTAAGTGTAACTCAGATCTGTGGCCTTTTCGCTTTATTAATCTGTGGTCTAATTGTCTATTTCAGTTTCCCATATATACTCGAAATTTACTTAGATGACTTTTTTACACAACAATAATGGCCGACTATGAATCAAAGACAATCAGTAGGGTTGAGAAGTTAACGGCGGGCATCGGAACGATATCAAGTAGGTATCGTTATAACTGAAATACCTAAACTAAAACATCCGTTACTATACTACGTTATCTTAAAAGGGAACGTATAGTAACGTTTGTCGGTTGTGTGCATTTTAAGAAATTAAATATCACGTGTCACAAATGGTGAACGGTGCACGGTTTATGCCTATGGGTACGCGTGGTTAAGAAATGGGGTAATCTTTTTTTATTATTATTATAAATATACTTAAACAATACACATCACTTTCTAGCCCCAAAGTAAGCATACAGAGTAGCTTGTGTTATGGGTGCTAAGATAGTTGATATTATAGTATTAATATACAATTATATACTACATATAAATACTTATATACACTCATGCTCATCACACAAATATTTTCCAGTTGTGGGAATCGAACCCACAGCCGTGGTTGCAAAAAGCAGGGTCACTACCCACTGCGCCACGCGGCCGTCTCTTTCTTTAATCTTTTGGGGACGTACTAACGTCCAAGATTTGCTTATACTTCAAAAAAGTGTGCACGTATCCACGTACATACTGGGTGTAAGGGACATGATACCGAAAACTGCGTGAAGAGGTTAAATTTAGTTTCCACAACGATATTTTAAATAACAATTACGTGGGAAATGAGAAAATTCAGATTTTGAAAATTTTGAGCACGCAATATACAGCTAACAATGCGATAACAACGCTCCGCAATCTACTGTGTACGTACGAGTAGGTACGTACGCATCGACAGCAAATCGGCTGGCTACACTTACCTATCTAATACCTATTTTTTATACTTTACAAGTTTTTAACTAGGTACAGGTAATTAACTTACTTCAGGTTGTTTCTCGTTTACGAGACGTTCTGTCTTCATAGTAGGTACAATATTCATGAGTACTGAATTGATTTGATCTAAGCATTTCAAGACTTCTCAGTCAACACACACAAACACACACAATACAAACGACACAATTGTATGAGTATTCGTTACAGAAAATCACTACTAACATAACATAGAACATACACAAAGGTTTTTGAATTTTGGTTTGTTTGTCAACAGACCGCCGAACACGAACTAAAGAAAAAGTAGCGTCTAGCGAAAGGACCTAAAGTTTCAATATTTTGAAAATACCTATTAACCACGCCGCGCGGCTTAGGTTAGAGAGAGATAGCAATTATTTTCCTCGGCACCGGCGGCGGTCGGCAATACAACGTCGCGCAGTTTGTTTGTGACTTTGTATAGATAGATACCTATTAGTCGTGACCTGCCTATTTGACCTCTTGGAAAACAGCTGATCGCGCGCATTTTGCAAATTAAATTTACATTGCTAGTTTTTGTTAAAATCTTGATTTGACGATTTTTATTAAAAATCGTATTGAGATAATGTTATCCATACCAGTGTTTGAATAATGCTACTATTCGTAAGATATCTTTTACGCTATAGAATAACGTGAGCATATGTATTGTATAACATTTTTATTAAAAAACTATTTTTTAAAATAAAATGATTATAAAATATTTCATTTTCCCATCTTTAAACTAACAACATATCAATTATTAAAGAATCATTCATTATCATTTATCGATAAGTTAACGCTCGATGTTATTTACCCATCCTTGCTTTTCATAGACAATCTAGCGTTACGAAATGTCAAATTGCCGTAATCGTAGTTAAGCTGTGCAAATTAATCTCGTTGTGATTTTGTTTTTCAGAAAATAAATGTGAATAAATCGTAAATTCGGTGTAGTTTTTGGTGTAATTCGTACTGTATGCGTATAATAAAGGATTTAGACACTTTGTTCTTTAGAAATTACGTATAACGTAAGTGAAATATGTGATTTTAGTGACAAGACGGGTTTGTTTTGGTGATAAGACTTCTAAGAAAATTTTTGGTATACTTATTATACTCTTTGGTTTGACAATTGACGTTTCTGTTGTCTATGGCATAAATTTTTTTTCTTGATTGATCAAAATTTAATTTTTCTGGATTTAGTTCGGCTTAATTCCGAATAATCATGGCTATCGGTGATTATCCGAAAGAGTACAAGCCAGCAGTTCATGGACCCTATGATCCAGCCCGTTTCTACGGAAAGCGTAAGTCAAAAAAATAATATTCTTTGAAGGTAATGTCTGATTATGTAATTTTTACTTTTTTAATTTTGTGTTGCTTTTAGCCGATACTCCTTTCGGGCAACTCAAGTTGAGCGAGGTGGGATCATGGCTGGCACGCAGAAACAAAAGCCCTGCTGCGCTTATGGGTGCCTGCAGCAGAGGTATATATATTCTTCTGTAAAGATTTTTAGGTTATCATCTCCAGTAAAATGTCTAATTAAATATAATTGTATTTATAGCTTGGTGGAGATGGCAGCATAAATACATGCAGCCAAAGAGGGTTAACGGAGCTCCTTTCTTCCAGTTACTTGTTGGAAGCATGACTTTCTTCTATGTCATCAACTACGGAAAAATTAGTAAGTACAAACACATCTTAACTACTGTAACAAAAGCACCATGTAAAAGTATTGATGTAAATGTAATAAATTAGATGTAAGTCTATCTGTTACCATGGATATGCCACTAAATCAATTTGGATGAAATTTGGTATAAAGGATAATTTGAATGTCGGAGTCGAACATAGGCTACATTTTTATACTGGAAAAGTACATTGTTGTGCGGTAATTGTAAATATTAGTAAATACTAGGTATAGTAGATGGCATTGTGAGCAAATTGTACTTGAAAAAAAAAACAATAGAACTGTATTGTATATAGAGCAGTCCACAAGCAAATTTTACATTGCATTACAATAAATGTATGGTTAAAAAACTTCATTAAAATAAACCTTTAAGCAAAATTCTTCTACACTAATTGAACAAATCATGGACAAAAGTTTTGTATACAAATACTGATTGTCAGCATGGCATGCACAAAGTTTTAAACTAGAGTAGCATACAATACATATGAAATGGGAAATTCCTTCTCCAATACAAGTCCTCAAGCAATGCATTTTTACATCTATGAGGTGTCCACCACCGTGGTCTGCTCTATTGGTACCTTTACTGACTTGCACAATATTGTAGGTAAAAGTACTTTTATTTTACTTACTATATAGTTCAAATCTCAATATAATTAAGTGAATTCAAGAAGTTAAACACTTAAGTGAATTCAAAAAGTTAAACACTTGTTAATGTGATATTAAGAGTTCACTAACCTCCCGTGATGCTGCTGAGGTCATTAAGCGAGTCTATGGACTTACAGAATCAGAAAAAAAGTTCATTTTATTAATACTGATTTTTTGTTCACAGAGCACCACAGGAGTTACAAGTATCACTAACTGGATGGATGGTTTTATGCAATATTTAAATATTTATGTATGCATATGAAATATAAAATCTGTGTATTGGTTCTAGATTGCATTCAATAAAAACAACAAAGTTAGTTCATTGGTGGTTTTCTTTCTTACTCAGTTTAATTTAAACCTTTATTTATTTTGTTAAAAATACTTTTTAGTTATGGTACATGGTAAAGACAGGAGATAAAATAGATAAGGATTATTTGTAGCAATACCCACTTAGTTAGTTAAATGACACTAATGCTCATTACCAAATAGTGTTAAATTATGATTTCATTAGCGGATGCCTGCGACTTCTCTGCATGAAATTCGATGTATACTTTCCTCTGCCTCTACCCTACCCTAACCACTTTTTAATTTTTTTCTGCCATAAAAACCTGACAATAACAAACACAACAAGAAAAAAAATGTGAAATTGGTCCAGCTCACACGTGACCAAGGGAAATATGAATTCATTTTTATATATATATAGATGTGCTATGACACATAGTATGTATGAATGAAAAATTACTTATGGTAGCTACTTCAACTATAATAATCTAAAGAAATTCAGAGATTTATACATCTCACTTGATCAATACATATAAATAAAATTGAAGTCTTTGTTTTCTCAAGTGGTTGTATTTATTTACACTATACCAAACCACAAACAAGCTATTTTCAAATTGAGTGTCTATTTGTCTGGGCTAATCTTCGAAAATCGAAAAAGTTGAACTGATTTTAACGAGACCTCCACTGGAAGAAAGTTAAGTAAAGTTGGAACAAAATGTAAGCTACTTTTTCTAAGCAACAAATCCATGGTTCCCACAGGATATGTGAAAAACTGAATTTTACAAGGACAAATTCATGAGCTTTTCTGTTGGTAATGAATAAAGATGTTTAGTATATTTGGACTTTCTTTTGGAACATCTGACTGTATTTTCAGAGTGCAAGTGTTGTACAAGGGGACTGACACAATTAGGTGAAATAAATAAAGATTAGTTTATTTTTACAATACTTAATTTATTGTAGGTACACCACAAGTATTATTACAAATACATAACATTGTAGACATACAAAAGGCAGTCTTATTGCTTGGTATCAAAGGTCTAAATTGCTGACATGGCCTGGCAGCCTAGTGCTGGTTAAAAATTATTACGTTTTCATTTTAAGATCCAACAGAATTAAATTAAGGCCAAGTTTTAGGTATCAAAAGGCAACAAAGACTGTTTCAAGGCTTTGTGGTCTAAAAGCAATGTATCAAATATTAAATATATGTATTGAAATAGTAATATAATAATATAATTTTGCACTGAGATATTGGCTATTTAAATTATTAAGGAAAGAAATTTACTAAATATTTCTAAATTAACAATGACATGTATTGCTATCAAGTATCATACCAAATGTCTCACATTTTACAAAAACACAAGTTTACACTACTAAAATATTAATCATCAATTAAAATTTGTTTGATATAAACATTAACTGGGTTAAATTAAACAATTGCATTTAAAAATATTATTTACTTCATCACAGTAATTGTTTATTCTGCTGTAAATGCATACACCATACAACACAACAATCGCTGAATCATACCAAACACAATAATTTATTTATTAGTTGCAGTGAACTTTCTCCGTCGACCCCCACTCAGTGTGTGTCCACTTTTACACAATTGTTTATGAATTACTCTGAAACAAAAAAAAACATTGTAACTTTTATTATCTACTATTCATCACATTTATTGCAGAAAAGAGGACAAGTTGAGTGTAGGCACTGAAACAATAGTTAATTTTTTAGTTTTACTGTACTACTAGTTTTAGTTAAAGTATCAGTTCATGGTTTAAAGATTTATAGGTGTCATTATAAAAATATCCATATAGGAAAACTGCAAAGGAGCAACATATTATAACTTTAGTAAACCACATTATCTCTAATCACAAATGATCCTTTATTGATTGGGTGTAAAACAAGGTTAAATCATATTGTTCATACTAAAGACAAGTAAGCACATTTTAGGTAAGCATATGTCAGTAATTAGTATGATTATATTTATTGAAAATATGTAAGCACTAAGTTTATGCACAATAAAAGAGAAGAAAGGATTTGATTTTAAAAGAACTACAATTTTATCAAGTGTTAAGTTGCATAATTTTACCTAAGAGTTAGCATATCCTATTACAAATCAGATCGACCCATATACTTGGGCTTCAACTCTTCTATCCTCTTGATGAAGTCAGTCTTCTCGATGCAGCCGTCGCACACTTCGTCCCAGTCGTTCAAGATCTTCTTCAGATCGCGGACCTTTAGTTTTTTTAAATCGACATTGTTTAAATCAATTTGTTTGTCGAAGCGAAGATCACAAATTTGTGCGTCTTTCTTTTTCAGTTTCTCACAGATTTTGTCAGCCGGCATAGACCAACTGAGCGGCTTGGACAGTTCACTCAGGATGCCGGTCGCAGACTCTTCTAGCCCGCCTAGATAGTAACAGAAGCGGTTCTCTTTATTCTTTGAACCTTTACAGAACTTTTTGAACTCGGCTTCGATCCGTTTTGTGTCCTTTTTAACGTCATCAGATAACGTGGCTGCGAATTTCTCTACTGTTTTTATACACACTTCACAGTCGCCTTCTCTGAGTGCGCTGGTTATATGCAGCACTGCCGCCAGAAGTAATAAATAAAACACACTGAATTTATGCATTTTAAAGTAGTTTATATTGAGCAAAATACTAAACACAACTTTGGTAAAGCGCGAAGTGAAATAAAGTAATAGTAAAAATTAAACGGACTTAAATTCTCGGCCATACATTAATAGTCATCCATGACGTTGACAGCGAGTTACTTGGCGAATTACGATTGGTGCACGTTTTGATTTTCTTTCCAGTGATTTCGAGTGCGTTCATAAACATGAATGATTACTGCATTGTGCATTAAAAATGTTACACATTAAACATAATTTAACCTTTATATCAAACACAACACAACGATTTTGTATAAAATGTTTTGCTTTTGCATTTTCCGATACATTGATTTCTTCTGGAGCTTTGGCTTTACAAAGATAGAACTCAGTGCCGTAAAGCCAGTTTAAAAAAATATGATAGTCATAGTGATCTGTGTGATAGTCTATGTTTATTGTCGTCATGGAAACGTGAACTTGTTTGTCAATAAAAATCTTAAACTTGAAAGTTTTGTCGATTTTTCGAAATAAAATCTTGGAATAGGTTGAGTTACTACTTGCATATGTACGTACAACAATGTCGCAACCGAAATTACATGAAAATCCAAAAGGTGTCCTTGAACAATATCTAACCGCTCTGCAAAGTGAATCGAAAATAGTGCGTCGAAACGGTTTAGTCAAGATAAACGAAGAGATCTTTGAAAATCCACTAAACGTGGACTGTGACTTGACTTTAGTGTTTCCCGAAATATATGCGCATATACTCAAAAGCTTTTCAGACACTTCTGAGGCTTGTAGAGATTGTGCTATAACGATAATGTCAAATTTCATTGACCAATTGCCACTTAACGATTACTATTTAACATATATACTACCAGTAATCGTCCGTCGCATAGGATGCCCAGAAACCGTCGAAGAGTCTGAGGAAATACGCTTAGTCTTGATTCAGCTAGTGCATAAAATAATACAAAAGTATAAAGGCACTCACCTTTTGACACCATTCATTAACGAGTTTACTAGTATTTTGACCAAAACCAGCACGGATCCGTATCCAAAAGTAAAACTGGAGGTGTGTGATTGTATTATTTTGCTGACCAAAGTGCTACAGAGAGATTTCCACTTCCAATCGGAGAGCTATGTGAAGCCCGTTTTGTCAAATTTTGCTCATCAACACTTTAGAGTGAGGGTTGCAGCTGTAAGAGCTATAGGTATGATATAACTACAATATTTTCCTTAATTTAGATTTACTGGTAACCTAGCAAACTGAACACAGTAAGCCATTCAGTAGTTCAAATATATATTGAATCCATAAAAGGCTGGCAACACATGAAACCATGGGTGTGGATTTTCCTCCTTCTAAAAAGTTCGCCAGATTCCATCTTAGATTGCATCATCACTTACCATAAACCATATATTACCATATAAGTAAATAGTAGTCTACTAATCTACACAAAAAAACAGTGGCAAACAAACAATCAGATCATCAGATGGTAAGTGATTACCACCAACCATGAACAACTGCAATACCATAGATGTTTTTTTTAATTAATTACTTACTAACAGCCCTTGACTATAATCAGTAGGGTTACTGGTGTACTTACAGGCACATAAGGCAAGATTCTTTAGTGAAGGGCAGCTCAGGATAAGTGTATAGCTGTCCTGCATTGTATTGAAATGTTAAAGGCCATGACTTTCCACCCAACATCAGGTAGTAGTGTATGTTTAGAACATTATTGTCTATTACTATTAAATAATATATAACTGCAAGGAATATCATCTTAGATCAGTATGTATCACACATCACATCAGTTTAATCATCATACATCCTGGTAGGTCAGTCTACCAGGATATATAATGATTAAACTCATACTCCTGAATGATCTAGAGCAAGAAACCTGATTTGAATAAGGGAAGTAGGGAAAGTTCAAGTGTTTCATTTAGTGTAGTACATGCCCAAATACAACTAAAAAACTAAATAAATTATTTTTTAGTTGTTTCTTTAAATATATTTTGTTTCTAGGTGCAATAGTCCTAGCAGGTAATGTTAAATGCTTCGAGATGTCCATCACTCCAATGGCTGAGAAACTGTTTGATGAGAACAGCCAAGTGAGACTACAAGTTACCATGGAAGTTGGTAACTGGATGCTGACCTATAGGGATCGCTACTCATTCTGGCATCGGATGATACCTTTGCTGCTTACTAGGTTAGAAAAATCTTGTATTGTCGTTTTATTGCCAAAGACCAAACTTTACAGCCCTTTTAAAACCTCACTAAACCAAATTACCTAGTTGGTCTTGGTCTAGTGTTGAGCATATACAGTACTTGATAAGGAAGTCCTGGGTAAACAATCACTCATCTCATCATAGGTCTAAGATACGCGCCACGACATACCTCGTGAAGAGAAAAAAGCATAGACGACTAATATTGTACCATCATGATAAGAAAGATATTTATAGCAATATTTTCGGATTTTCGCTATTGGTCTTCAATATGTCATTTCGACACCAGATATGACGTGGCGACTGGCGCGCATCTTAGATCTACATATAAGAATCTGATGCTGAGATCATGGAGAAATCGAGAGAACTCTTCACATTTTTACTGCATTTTGAAGTCAGTATTTTTTTGGTAAAAAATTTCATTATACATTTTCCAGTCTCAGTGATGTTATGGCTGATATCCGGAACACAGCCACCCAACACTGGGACGCCATCGGCTTGCAATATATGGAGGAAAATGAAGAGGACCTCAAAAAGAAAACTGACTTCCTCAAAGACACGCCGGCGCACTATCCCGATGTTAAACGACCTAATCTCGGATGCAGGATATTGGTGCAGAGTAATATCGGGAAAATTGTTCCCGCTATTGGTAGAGGTAGGTTTAGTTATTTTGGAATTTTGGATGTAGTGGTAAGGTGAAAAGGTAAGCGTTTGACAGTAAACAGTTGAGGAACAAAATGGTACTGTGTAAAATTTAACAAACGTGCAATCAATCAATAATTTATTGTTCACTAAAGATACTTGTAGACTTTTTAACATCCATTGCTACTTCAGCTTCTCGATTTCTTGAGCTATGTGTTATGACTTATGTTCTTTACGAACATAAGTCACTTAGAGTGCAATGGAGACTAGCGAGCTATGTTCTGCGTATTAGAAATGGGATCTTCTTATTTCTGATACGATCACGCATCATATCAGAAAAGAGAAGATCCCATTTCTGATACTTACGATCATCACGCTGAATGACTACGAGTATGAGCCTTTCTATTTATGAGAACGAGGACTGCTTTTTTAACTATTTTTATTGATATTGATATTACTCCATGTGAATTTTCTGAATTCTCTACGCATGTGAAGTCTGCCAATCCGCATCGGGTGGTGGACTATTAGCCTAACCCCTTACATTCTCAGAGGAGACTAGGGCTCAACAGTGAGCCGAATATGGGTTATTGACGATGAATCCACGCAACCTTTATAGAGATGGACGGCTGGCAAGCCGACGCTCGCCTGCGCTGCGCTCAGCTGCTGTGCTGGTTGTTGCTGTGCGCCGAAGAGGGCGCCACTCAGCACGCCAACACCATCGCGCGGACGCTGCACAGAGGCGCGGCCGATGATGACTCTAGAGTAATACTTGAGGTTAGATTTATCTTTGACCTACCCTCACTTTAGTAAGAAATATTACAAGTAGGTAACAGTGTCGAAAGGTGAGGAACAGATGGCAAATTCTTAAATTATGCGAGGATTAACTTCCAGGATCAGTAATTTAATTGTAGAGTTGAAAAGTTGGTGGCTCTACTCTCTCATGCCTCGGATAGTACGTTTAGCCGTTGCTCCCTGTCAATCAGTCAATCTGTTCTTCATCGATCCCTATCAGATGTCAATCATAATGATTGACATCTGATAGGGATCGATGAAGAACCAACACAACCAATCTTAGGCCGCCGCAATGGATGGTCCAACGCGTGGTGGTATATAATCAACTCTCCGAGAAGGATAGCATGGCCTTATAGTCGGCCCTTCTTACAAAGTTCTATTTTAAGACTTTCACCACCACCTGATTAGTATTGGATACTTTACGGACTTTACGAAATTTTATCTCTGTGATTTGTCATGAAGTGAGAAAGTGACACAGCTGTCGCTTAGACACATATCAGAAAATTGTGAAAGCTCGTAACTTTTTTCGCTTTTGTTTGACGGTCACTTCTAAATATATATATACACAGAAATTTCAGAACATGCTCACTGAAATGCAAATACTTTGCGTGTATAGATTAAGCGTGCCTCGGAGTTGTTCGGCTACTTCATAACACCGGACACGTGGTGGCCGCTGCTGGAAGCTGAGGCTGACTCGTGGAGCGCCCTGTTCGTCATCACCAACATCTTGAAGGGGTCCCGCTCTGAGCTTGTCAAAGACAAGGTCATGCAAGAGGTGTGCAAGGAGTTGGCAGATCCAGATAGGTGCCGCGTGAGAAAAGTAAGTTTACTGTACTTACAGTCTACACCATATATTCTACTCTGTTCTGTTGAAGAAACCTGCTATTGAATAAACATCCATAGCTGCTTTCTTGTTTTTTGTTACCACATAACTATACTTAATTTATGGGCCGAGGACATTAAGCTGTTTCCAGGGAGCCGCTGGATGCAGGCGGCTCGGGACCGTTTTGTTTGGGAGTCCATGTAAGAGGCCTATGTCTAACAGTGGACGTCCTTCAGCTGTAAATGATGTCGATGATGATGATGTAATTTAATTTTATTGTTTTTATAGTTAATAGTTCACGAAAAAAGCTGATGGCTTAACAGCAATACTTTGTAGTGCATATACAAGCCACAAGTTTTATCATGTGCCCTTAAGCCTTCAACCTGAGGCGTAGGTGTTAAGCTTCGTACCTATACGCACATTTAATTTCACCGGCAACCGTATTTTTCAGACAGGAATACAGCAATATTTTTAGATTTAGCCTTTAGCTTAAGCTAAACCAAAGAATTAAAGTAACCGACATAGCACTCGGGGCTGTACTGCAATGTACATAACATTGAAGTGGCAGTGGGCTAGTCATGTCTGTAGAACGACCGATAGTCGTTGGAATCGTAAGGCCCTTGAGAAACCGCGTCTCGGTAAGCGGAGTGTGGAGTAGACAGATTTACGATAAGATCTCCGGAAAGTGGCTGGCATCGATTGGGTGCAAACGCCAAAAATAGCGAGGTCTGGCGCTGCTTAAAATTGGCCTATGTCCAGCTGTGGACGCATAATGTCTGATGATGATGATGAATGCGCAAAGGCTTTGGACAATAGCAAAATTTAACCAATTTTTAAACGCTTTACTTTATAGCTAAAATACCAAACGAACATGTTACACGTGACGGAGGCGCTAATGGATCTGTGCAAAGGCGATTGTGTCGCTGTAGCAGAGGACTTGTTCATTGTCAACTTCACCGTGTACGCGATGCCGTATGACGACAACGTGCAATTTATGGCACTGTGTAAGTTTTATAAGCTTACCTACTCTTACTGCCCATTTGAATTCACTTAATACATTATTTCCTAAAATAATATTTTGATGTACTTACGACTGAGTGTATCTGACATTTCCACCATGGTAGATTTCGTATATTGAACACCTCTGCACTAACCGTGATATTTAAAATGTGTGATAGTAAATTCTCATTCGAATTATTTTACTAAATTTATAGCACATAAACGTGGACTCGCCGAGAACCCCTAAGTCATATTCATAAAAATGGATTGAGATTTAAGCCTCAATTTTCTTCAAAGTAAAGTTGACCTAATCACTACTGTTCTAAGGTCATTTCACTTTGGAGAAATTTAAATTTTAAATCCTAATCCATACTTACAATTAAAGCCGTAAAGGGTAACCCCTAAGACATTCGTGGCGAACCTTTCATTCCCCAACTGCGCTGCATGTTTTATTTTCTTCTAAATGAATTGCGTTTTATAGAAATTGCATCTATGGCAGGACAACTTTGGTCGGGTCAGCTGGTATATAGATAAATAGTTGCTTAAAATAACGAACTTATTCCAGTGCTTCCACTACTTTTGTTTGACAGCGAATTTAGACAAACTCCGCTCCATAGAGAAGTGCGGCCGTACCCTGACGTCGCTGTACAACAAACACATCCGTCGGATACTGGCCGACATCAACAGTGACGCCGTCACTTGGAGCCTGCTCACCCCTGAGCGGTGTCTGCTGGAGTGCGTCCTGTTACATTCAGGTACTTGTACTTATATGTGGGTATAATTATTTTTCTCGCTCGCCAAAGTAATCTCTGGTTCCCGAAAATTCTATTTTAAAGAGTTTTTATATTTTTTAATAGGAGAAGGTTATTTTTTGAATGGTGACTAAAAAAATTTTAATAAAATAAATTCAACTGACTTCCAACTCAAAAATTAACCTAAACTAAAAAGCAAAAAATAACATCTTACCTATCTGCTACCTTCTGATCAGTTTGTAGGCGGTGCCAAGCCAGTGATGTTTTAATTCAAGCCGTTTAAATTACACAATTTCTGTGGTTCTTTCAGAAACGGCTTTAATTAAAACATGACACTGGATTGGCACCGCCTTCAAACTGATGATGATGATCATGATGATGACTAAATAAAATAGTTAATTATTATTTTTTCTAACATTTTGTAAGCTTACTCAAACATGTGGTAGAAATCGGCACGGCAACTTTACTAAAATACCACAATTCTCCGAAATTCCCGGTGTATCTTTAGTCTTCCAGTATGGTATATTTCAGGATCAGCAATGGGCAGTCAATTACATTTAATCGCACCGCTACTAAAGGACAGTTTGGCTCCTCCGAAGGTGGATCCTGAAGTGAAGCTGAAACTATTCACAGCACTGTCCACTGTTTTGTTGCAAAGGCAGTCAAACTTCAAGTCATGCGACCCGGCCAAGTTGGAGGCGTTTTTGAAGATAGTTATAGATGGTAGGTACTAACTAAGTAGTGGGTAGGTATATGTTTTTTAACTCAATACTCAATACTAAACATTTATCATAACAAGGTGTAATTGTATGTTTGAAACGATCGCCGAAATATTATTCTTCGGTTAAATAAGATTTTGAATGTTTTAACATTTTCTTACGTTGGTCAGTTCATGGATTTCGGCTTTGTCTTTTCTTTTCTACATCAATCTCATATCAGCTCATAGACTACTTGATGTGGACTACCTTTTGTAGAGAATTCCACATTGTACGGCTCTGAGCTCTTCAGTAGCGTCTATACCATTGGTGATCGTTGACAAATTTTTGGATGGGGCTACAGAAAAATCACATTGTATTTTTTTCTTAAATTTTACTTCGGATCTCATGGCCTCCAGGGAACCCCTTGGCCTAGACCTGCCTTTAGTGATAATTACGCTACTGGGCCCTATACAACTAGATGTCGAAGATGTCGACTTTCGATTTAGTGATTGGTTAACATTAACACTGCATTTCTTGCCCCAATTCCAACACCTATGGACCCCAAAATTTTTAAATGTATCTGTTAATTTAAAACATGTTTTTCTAGAAGTGATAATGCCGAATCTGGTATGGTCTCCCGGTAGAACGGCGGAAGCTATTCGCACTGCGGCCGTCGCGTGTTTGTGTTCAGCTTTGCAGGACAATCCTGAACAGGATTCTGTTGAGAGAGGGGGTAATGGCGACACTAATGACGAGGTCATTGTTTATTTATAATTATACTAGTAGGCGCCGCGCGGCTTCACCCGCGTGGTTCCCGTTCCCGTAGGAATACGGGGATAAAATATAGCCTCTAGCCTTCCTCGATAAATGGGCTCTCTAACGCTGAAAGAAATTTTCAAATCGGATTAGTAGTTCCTGAGGTTAGCGCGTTCAAACAAACAAACTCTTCAGTTTTATAAGATTAGTATAGATTAAGTGGCGTGCATAAGATTGTTGATCAGGGTATACACTAGGGAAAATATGCATTGGATAAGTATTAACAAAACATTTGTTAAGGTATGCAATACGTTGGTGCTTATATGAAGTGAACGCCACGTCACGCCTAAAACACATCTGCATGTTGCTAACTACTGCATCAAGGCGGAAGTATTTCTGTTAATTTATCACGAAAACACGGTCAAAACACACGTCGCAAGAACCAGCTCATGATTAGTCATGAGAGTCATGATTGACGTTCCAAAAGTGCTTGTAAACTAAGCCTAATTGAAATAAATGAAATTTGAATTTGATGCTAATTTTCATTTGAATTGATTTAAATTGTCATGTAATTTTCAGGCAGTAAACCTATTCCCAAGTAAGGAGTCCCTGGAGCCGTTCCTCGATCAAATGGTACCTCTGTTAGTGGGCCTGGTGGACGACAACTCGACCTTGACGAGACAGCACGCCCTGCGAGCGGTGTGTTGCCTCGCCACCTTGGCCCGACAACGTGGATGTTTTACCGTCGACATACTGCATAAATTGTATTTTGGTAAGTATTCCTAAAAGCCGTGATAGCCCACATCTATACCTACTTATAATAAATCTGTAGAGTGGTCAATTCTGTACATTAAATTAATTTCCAGAATAACTATCATGGGGTGATTAGTGATCGATGCTGATGCCAAAAATGCAATGAGTAAAATTTTTGTCTGTCTGTATGTTCGTTATAGAAACAAAACCTATTCGACGGATTTTAACGAATCTTTCTACAATTATTCTTCATACTGAACAGGTTATGAAGCAATAGAAGAAGAGAACAGTGAAGGGAAATGTTGGGAAAACGGGAGAAGTTACTCCATTTTTACAGCGATACTACTGTAAGGGCTGTATTAAAGAGGACAAAGGGCGGACGAAGTCGCGGGCGTCCGCTAGTATAAAATATGACCTGCCTTCGGAGGGTGTAGGTTAGTATCCGGTCCGGGGCATACACCTCCAACTTTTCAGTTGTGTGCATTTTAAGAAATTAAATATCACGTGTATCAATCGGTTATGCAAAAACATCGTGAGAAAACCTGCAAACCTGAGAAATATCTTAAATCTTATGTGTCAAGTTTACCAATCCGCATAGGGCCAGCGTGGTAGACTATTAGCCTAATCCCTCTCATTCTGAGAGGAGACTCGTGTCCAACAGTGAGGAATATGAGTTGAAATGATGATGATGAGTACCTAATGAGTATGAGGGATTATAGAGGTAGAGCTAGTTAGGTCTTCACACTTATAGGAGGGATTATGAAAGCTTATGAAAGATTATGAAAGATACCACGATGCTCCGATGAAGGTTGGCAAGCATTCTATTAGCATATCTGAAGGTTATTATCGAAAATAGAGTACCGCACTTGTCAGGACTTATCGTGGTTTGCTTATTAAAACCTTTTTCGTACGCAGTTGTGCTCAAACGACTCGACGACAGCAGCGACAAAGTGCGCTCGTTCGCCGTGCACACTCTGTGTGCTCTATTCAAATGTCGTCCGCACGACTACGACACGACTGTCTTCAGTGCGCACGTCGACGCTCTGTACAGCGCTATGCTGATACACTTGGACGACGCGGACGAAGCGTTCCGGAAAGAGATGTTAGGTGAGAATGGAATTCGTTCGTAGAATGTATAGTACGTTTAAAGATATATAATACGTAAACAACTTACTGCTCGTGAGGATTAACTTGACACATCGCTTTGGTCAAGTTAATGCGCAAAAGTTATACAAAGTGAAAGGGAGCGAATATTATTTCTGTGCTTTTCTGTCAGCAATCATGTTGTATTGCTTACATTTTTTATCTCGTCTAGCTTTTTTTTTATATGGCTTCATGGCATATGCATTTATAGAACTACCTACATTTTATTCCTACAATTTTCCCGCCAAACTCCTGTTGTCAGGTTTAACGTTACAGGGATGTGTGTGACATCCATAGATTTTTGATTTGGTACACATCTGATAGGCGTATAATACACCCATAGACAATAAAATATATATTTTTTAACTAGACCAAAGAGTATGTAATCCTAACCTAGACAGACATTTTGATTTTCAGACATCAGCAATTACAATCGCCGTAGGTACCTCTAACGCCTTGTAATATGAAGACTCTGTAGTTATTAGCAACCTTAATATAAACTTTACCCCTAACTCTTTGACCACAAAGTAAAATTGGTAACTAAAGAAGTTTTAGATTTGCCTCTCGTTTAAGGGCCCCCCTAAGTAATTTCTGATATAGGGCCATTCCAAGGCACGCTACGCCACTGGTCCTTACTCATAATAACTTCAGAACAACTTTGGCCGGCCGCGTGGCGCAGTGGGTAGTGACCCTGCTTTCTGCATCCACGGCCGTGGGTTCGATTCCCACAACTGGAAAATATTTGTGTGATGAACATGGGTGTTTTCCAGTGTCTGTGTGTATTTATACATTATATAAGTATTTATATGTAGTATATAATTGTATATTAATATAATAATATCAACTATCTTAGCATCCATAACACAAGCTACTCTGTATGCTTACTTTGGGGCTAGATAGTGATGTGTATTGTATAAGTATATTTATATTTATTTATTTATTTATTTATTTATTTATAACAACTTAATCAAC
Organism: Bicyclus anynana; assembly: GCF_947172395.1. Classification (NCBI taxonomy): domain Eukaryota; kingdom Metazoa; phylum Arthropoda; class Insecta; order Lepidoptera; family Nymphalidae; genus Bicyclus; species Bicyclus anynana. The sequence goes on along the minus strand of NC_069093.1, from coordinate 2,506,107 downwards.
TTTTTAAAATGAGTAAATGTACGTCATATATAAACGTGATTACGGTTGATACTTATTGATGACTCAAAAGTTGATTTTTTAATGTTTATGATTTCAGATGCATTGCTTTGTCTCAGCGTCGTTGATCCCAGGTTGTTAATGAAAAAGGTGAAAGCTAATATACATTTATATAGAAACAAAGCGGCATACGAACGACTATCTAGTCATATAGAAAAGATCATTATTTAAAAGTAATTTATGTTTTTTGGTTGACATAGTTTTAGTTATTTGATTATAAAATTTATTTTCATTTCAATGTTTGTGAAGAAAGGTTCGCAATTATGATTTATTTTCACTGTTATATTTACGTTAAAATAAATTAAATAATTATATATGGAATAATGGTTTTATTTTTAATTGATGTAATTAAAATGCAGTAGGCAGGTATTGGACACTTACCGATGTATTTCTAAGTATGATGTGACTTAGAACTTAATAGTAGCCATTGTCCTATTTATAATCCTCTTTTTTCGTTTGAAAGAACATACACAGAAGTTGGTTCCAATTTATTTTCATTATTTACTTATTATTATTGAATATTGATATCTTAATACCTTAGACTCTGAAGATGCACGCGAAGGTGCGTAACGTTACGTCAATCACTTTCTTGCTTCATATTAAAAAAACGCGGCAATATAGTGCATTTTTTTTTAATTTGCCGCGTTTTTTCAGGTCACGCTTTCATTGCCTAGAGTCCGTGTAGAAGGAGTCTACAGACGTCAAATAATCTGACAGACTATGACCTACGACTATCAACATTGCCAATTTGTAGGTAAATCCCAAAATTGCAGGGAATACTAAATCGATTAATTAGTTTACACCTGTATCTAAACTTAAGTAACTATAAACTAGGAAATGATTATTATATGAAGGCTCACAGTCACTCAGCGGGCTATTAAGCGCGTTATGCTTGAAGTATATGTGCGTGATAGAATAAAAAATGAGGATGTCCGCTCAGAAGTACAAAAGCCGCCGAAATAATTATGTGCGGACGTTTCACGATTAGGAAATTATGTTTTGGCAACGCTGCCATATGTTGCTCTTGTGGTCACTGGCACAGAGTAGAATGTCACTGGTCAGAAATTCACCAATCGGTCAATACACTTACTCTACTAAGTATCATTAATCTGTGCTCTACTCTTTGGGCTACAGGGTTCCCAACTTAGGGGAATGCCCCCTAAATCTGGGGGGAAACCCAGATTTAGGGGGCAAATAAGTGAAATGGGATTTTTTTAGGGGTCTGAAATTTTAGAGGTATTTTCAGGGATTTTTTGACTCTTTAATATTTTTAAATTGATTATAATTTTAATATTTCTTTCTTGACCTAGCGACTTATAACGACATATAATACGTTATAGATAAAGACGTAATATTTTGTCTGTATTAAATATAGACTTTTGAAACATATTGCAGTATATTATTTCTAAATTATTATGAATTTATATTTTTTAGGAGGACAACTCAATAATTAAGGCGATTTTAGGGGTATTTGACACAAATTTTAGCGATAAATATTTTGGAGAGTTGGTAACACTGTTGGGTCAATCCAAATCCAATCCCAGGGTTCCCAACTTAGTGGTTTTCCCCCCAGATTTACGTTATTCTACAACCACTCTGAGGCAACTGGCGGCAATGTTCATCGAATAAAAAAAATGGTTAAATTTATTCATTGTCAACATGTATGATTTCAAAAAATCTGAATCTTCAGATAAAGACGTAATATTTTGTCTGTATTAAATATAGACTTTTGGAACATATTACAGCATATTATTTCTAAATTACTATGAATTTATATTTTTAGGGGGACAACTCAATAATTAAGACCATTTTAGGGGTTTTTGACACAAACTTTAGGGATAAATATTTTGGAGAGTTGGTAACACTGTCCAATCCGTCAATCGTCAAGCGAGTGTCAAAGCGCTAGCGCGAGAAATGCTTACAAAATAATAAATATTATTTTATTTTTTACCAGTGGTACATTCATATTTTAAATCATTTTCTTAATAATATACAATGGAAATAACTAGAAAAAGTGAGTATTAAGCTAAAATAATCTAAACTACAAAGCACGCATCGTATTGAGCGATCGTATTCATGAAATGTGTTTTGTACTTTTTCTAGATTTTAAAGAGGCATTGCCTCTAATCGGTGCGTCTATAGAAAAGGCTGACTTTTTAGTGATGGACGCGGAGTTTACCGGCTTACTAAATGGACGCGACGTGACAATATTCGATTCCCCTCAGGATTACTACACTACACTGTTGAATGGCGCCACAGATTTCTTGTTAATACAGTACGGATTGTGCGCCTTTTGCTGGAACGACGACACGAAGCAGTATACGAACGAGTCGTACAATTTCTATTTGTTCCCGCGCGGCCGGCCGGGCCCTGAGAAAATGTTTTTATGCCAGAGTTCCAGCTTAGACTTCTTGGCTGCACAGGGATTTGATTTTAATAAATTAATTAAAGAAGGTAAGTTTTCTGAAATAATATTGTTCTATATTCTTAGAATGATAATAATTTGGTCTTTTATAGGTATGACGTGACTTTATGATATGGTTATTCCGTATTAAAATAATATTTGCCATATAAATAATACCATTATAATGATCTCTCTAATAGGAAAGACTGTGGAAGGACACCAAACTTATGGTATCTCCCACATGTCTAGTCACCTTTATTGGAGTGGAGGAAAGTTAGTGAGGCTTAAATTTTGTTGATTCTGTGAATAGCTAGTTCTGATTAATACCCTATAGACAGACTTAGATTAATACCCTATAGACCAGCAACAACTAACAATTTTTCACTCCAAATGTAAGCCACTTCTGTAACTATGTGAGTGTAAGAGCTAAGCTAATTACCCTTGCCAATACACACGCAAGCATACTTATCATAGCATAGCAATGCATCAAGGGCTACTATTTCGGGCACATAAAATGGCTTTCAAATCCTGCTACTATCTATGTGTTATAAATCTTTGGATACAGGTAATTTGGACTAGATTTAGAAGTCCTACTAGCATTAAAGAGCACATAAAGGTCCTGTGCTTGATTTTTTATTCAATTGGTTTTATATTACTGCTAGCGCCCCAGCTTTGCACAGCTGTTATGTAGATACTAATATGGGGCAGTGTGGAGTGATTATTATTAATATTATGATTAGTCTATACTACTGGCACTACAAATATCATTATGGCACACACTGACCTTGCCAACCTGAGCCAACAGGGACAAAACATATGGCCCGTCACTCACTGTGCCTCCGCTTTTAAATCTGTGATATATTTTATGTACTATAATATGTATGAACCGATAATAGCTATAAAACTTCCTCTTGATTCACTATCTATTGTTGGAAACTGCATTAAAATCTGCTGAATGGTTTAAAAGATCTAAATGATCTAAGACAGCAGAAGTGACTTCATTTTATACTACTTTATAATGATAGTAAAGATAAACAAAGATAGAAGAATTAGTACACAAACTTGAGACCTATACCTCCTCCATAGATTACATTACTAGTATATTGTATGTGTGTATCCAAGTTGATATTGTCAGAGATTAAATTCTTATTCTTTCTTCTGGGCCGTTTCCACACTTGGCCATGTGATTGGCCGTTGTACATGGGTCCCTCGGTGTAGGTTCCCGCTGGATTCACTACATCCTGCCGGGCTCGCTCCAACAGCCCAAAGATCATGAAAATAAGTCCATTCTTCGAGTTATACAATGGGGCTTAGTTTTAAAATACATAGATTTAGTATTTTAGATTTAACAAAACTTATCAAACAACTGACATAGGACATGATAAATTTTAGGTATATCTTATATGACGGAGCCTACAGAAACTAGGCTAAGAGAAAACTTGACAGATCGACAAAGCAGAACCAATGACAAAGAATCTATTACAATCCCTGAGGAGAACAGAAGTTACATTGAAGGCATATGGTAAGGAACATTTCACTTTCAATATACAGATGAAAAATTTAGATTTATAATTATTCATACAGAAGTAACAATGCTTGATTTTATTCAAACTGCTAGAAAAGTTGAAAGGTTAGTATTTTTAACATAAAATACCAATTTATTTTGCTATTCTATGCAAAGTTGACAAAATCTAGCTACACAACTGTTTAGATTGTGTGTCACTGTCGAAAGCATCCAATCACAAGCTTATCTGAATATTCTTGACTCCAGTAATTAATCATTAAAGACCTGTACACAAATTGGCTATGAAACAAGCTATGCTAATGTTTCTCTGCATGGTTCAATGAGAAAGTCACAGAGCTGAGTGGGGCACATAGTTTACAGACCAACCCCCACCAGGTGGACTGAAAACATCAAGACCAGTTGTCATGCATGCCTCTCAGGATTGTAGTGTTTGGAAGTCCCTACAAAAGGCCTATACAGTGCAGTGGACTTCTGTTGGCTGATGATAAGTCTAAACTCTGAAGCAGACAATCTTAAGTCATTATCAACCCATATTCGGATCACTACTGAGCTTGAGTTTCCCCTCAAAACAAGGTTAGGCCAATAGTCCCAATAATAATCTCAAGTACCCAACTGTTACGAACAGAATGACCAATGCAATTGATGATATCTTAGAATGTTTGCCACTGCAGTTGTAGTGCTGCATAAGCAATACAAGACATGCACATCACACCTAATTTTTTATCTTCACAAAAATAAACTTTAAAACAAACATTATATTCATGTCATGACTAATTTTGCTGCTATGCATACGACCTATGTGGGTACATAATAGCAGTGTATTGCTGACAGTGTGAGTCGTTTCGCCGAAGGGCCACAGCTACCTACTAGAAATCTGAAACCGTTATCACCTTGACCTAAGTTTTGTTTAGACTCTCAGCGTGAGAACTAGTTGCAACAGTTGTTCAGTAAAATAAATGCAACTAAACTTATATTATGAACGATCTTGGTCATATTTCACATTCACGACTTAAAAATGACACTTCCCACAATTATCGTCGACTTTGCCCTCTTTAATCGGCCTCTGTCGTAAAATCCGTTCTTAGTGGACACCAACTACAAGCTTCTTTAAGTTTTCGAAATTTCACGATGAATGAATTTTTCGCATTTATTTAATAAGATTTCAATCAATTTACACTAAATCTTGCCAAATAACAAATCATTAGTCGTAAATCACTTATCTATTAGCAAAAACTGCATCAAAATCTTTTTTGAGTATATCGCGAACAGAGAGACAGGTTTATGATTTTGTTGTAATCTATACTAGTATTATAACGCGCTAATCTCAGAAATTACTGGTCAGATTTGAAAAATTATTTCAGTGTTAGATAGCCCATTTATCGAGGAAAGCTATAGGCTATATATTATTCCCGTATTCCTAAGGAAACGGAAACCACGCGGGTGAAACCGCGCGGCGTCAGCTATGCTATATACCCCAAATGGGATCAGTAGTTCTTGAGATTAGCGCGTTCAATCAAACAAACAAACAAACAAACTGTTTAGCTTTATAATATTAGTATAGATATCTCTAGAGGCAATAGGATCTGCTTTCATCTTCACACAAGAATTAAGTAGTTATTTTATGTAATGCTATTTTTGTCAGAAATTTTTTTGGTACATAAGTACATAGCTTGATTGATTTCCCCTACATACTAAATTTTATGAAAATTGTTGCAAGTTGTTTTCTGATGATTTTAAAAGAGCAAATGTTGGTCTTTCTGTTTATTCTCAGCAGATCCTGCTGTCCTTAACTAAATGTACAGTTTCACAATAGTTAAACTGACTAATCTTGATGTTTCCAAAGTGCTTGTAAACTATCGAAGCCAGCACGAAACAAACTTTGAAGTTTCTAATTTTCTTTTACAGTAAAAAAGTTCGTGAATTTTTAAATGATGACAAATCAGAAGAGATGGAGATCGACCGCTGCAACGCTTTCATCAGGCGGTTGCTGTTCCAAGAGTTGGGCGCGCGGTTCAAGAACGAGGCATTTGTAGAGTCTAAGGTCTTAGAGAATAAGAACAGGTAAACCATGAATTTTATTTCATTATGTATCTACTAGCTGACGGCTGCGACTTTGTCCGCGTGAAACTCGATGTAAACTTTCAACTACCCCTATCCTACCCCTAGCCTACCCCTACCCCTACCTTACTCCTACCTACCCCTACCCTAATTTTCTAGTTGATTTTTTACACCTTGTGTCCAAAAAATTCAAATATCTTACAGAACCCTATTTTTTTTGCCAAAATAAAATTTAGCCTATGTTACTTGTGAATAATGTAGCTTTCGAATGGTGAAAGAATTTTTAAAATCGGTCCAGTAGTTTTTGAGCCTATTCATTATAATCAAACAAACAAACAAACACAAACATACAAACAAAGTTTTCCTCTTTATAATATTAGTATAGATAAGTTAAGTTTTAATTAGTACTAACGGACGCCCGCGACTTCGTTCGCGTAATAGTCGATGTAAACAACTACCCCTACCCTACCCGTACCCCTACCATACACATTAAGGCTCCACACACGACAGAAGCTTAAAAAATGGACAAACTTCTCCCGTTTTCCCAACATTTCCCTTCACTGCTCTGCTCCTATTGATCGTAGCGTTATGAAAAGTATACTATAACCTGCCCAGCAGTATAAAGAATAGTTATACTAAGTTTCGTTAAAATCCGTCGAATAGTTTTTGTTTCTATATCGAACATACAGACAGACAAAAATTTTACCGATTGCATTGTTGGCATCAGTATCGATCACTAATCACCCCCTGATAGTTATTTTGGAAATATATTTTATGTACAGAATTGACCTCTCTACAGATTTATTATAAGTATAATGTAAACCTGATGATATCTAAATGATAGAAAAAACAAGGTAAAGTTTGACAATTGAATTCAAAAGCACATGGTAAAGTCTTTATATGATTCTACTAATGTTATCAAAATCTATGCCTATACACTTTTGATAACAAACCCACACATTTATGGCACAAATTAAAAGGATATTTATCATAATTTTGCTCCTTTCCTGTTCTATAATTTAAGAGAAAGCTAAGAAGCTGATATACACACATTTTTTATTTGTCACATTTGACCTTAGAAACTCTGAGCACCAGCATTATGGCATATGATAAATCAAACTGTATAAGACAATGTTTATTTTGCTTTATTTTAACTAGCCGATGCCCCGCGGTTTCACTCGCTCCCGTTCCGGTGAGAATACGTGGATAAAATATAGCCTATGACACTGTTTAGTTAGTGATGTATGGTTGAATAAAGATATCATCATCTTCATCTTTCTCAACCCATATTCGGCTCACTGCTGAGCTCCAGTCTCCTCTCAGAATGCAGAAGAGGGCCAAATAGTCCACCACGCTGACCCAATGTGGATTGGCAGACTTCACACACGCAGAGAATTAAGAAATTTCTGAGGTATGCAGGTTTCCTCACGATGTTTTTTCCTTCACTGTTTGAGACACGTGATATCTAATTTCTTAAAATGCTCACAACTGAAAAGTTGGAGGTGCATGCCCGGTCTGGATTCGAACCTACACCCTCCGGAATCTGAGGCAGAGGTCATCCAGTGGGCTATCACGGCCCTTATTACATAACATGGATATGTACCTATATAGCACACATATTTATTTATATAATACATATCATTTGATAATGAATGTTGAACTAAACAACTTGTGCTAACTTGTAGCCTATCTGACGTAGATGGTATATCTGTTGTCCTTTCAGGTATGTAGACTAAATTTTGTAATGTGTCATTATATAGCTTGGCAAGTTCGTTGGTAACACTCCCATGATATGCGGGCGTCGGGAGGGGAAGGACTGAAGATATAAAGTCATGCGCGTGGGCCATCGGGAATGTTACGAACGAATTTATATAATTATATTAACGACCCACTGAACTGCTAGCCCTCCCTCCTTTATACGAGAGGAGATATAGAGCTTAAACCCATTACGCAGCTCCAATAGGGTTTGCAGGATTAAAGTTTCTGTTTTATATTGTATTGACTCCCGCGACTTCGTCCGCCCTAAGACCCCTTTAGCCCTTACAGTAGTATCGCTGTAAAAATGGAGTAACTTCTCTGTTTTCCCAACATTTCACTGCTGTGCTCCTATTGATCGTAGCGTGATGAAAAGTATACTATAACCTGCCCAGCAATTTGAGGAATAATTTTACCAAGTTTCGTTAATATCCATCGAGTAGTTTTTGTTTCTATAACGAACATACAGACAGACAGACAAAAGTTTTACTGCTTGCATTTTTGGCATCAGTGTCGATCACTTAATCACCCCCTGATAGTTATTTTGGAAATATATTTCATGTACTGAATTGATCTCTACAGATTTACTATAAGTAGGTATAGATAGGCTTCACTTGAATACAGTTATCCCTGATGCAAAGCAATGATGAGGTCTAAGATGAACAAGATTGCCTAGAAAATGCCTATTTACTCTTGCCTTGAAGGTGCTCAAGTTGTTGCTCAGGAAACGTAGAAGTCGGAAGGGCATTCCACATCTTAGCAGTTCTTATTAGAAACGTTGATGCAAAACATGAAAACTGGATGTCGACACAAAAAAGGATGCCATTTTTCAAAATGTCTGCTGTACTGTGGTAGAATGGGGACGGAGGAACTAGATTGTAAAGTTCTTGTGATAATGTTTTATTTAAATTAACATCCACTCAGATGTTAATGACAGTGACTAGCCCCTGTAGCCAAGTGGAACGTCGATTCTCTTTCTACGATCGCAAACGCTTCGAAAAGTAGAAAAATGTATGGGAATGACATTTGCTATCGACCGGTCACGTGATCTATCATTTCTATGGGATGTAAGAGAGAGCGATATTTCCGATTCAGTCGCTATTGGTCACTGTCTTTTCTCTTTACGATTTATGTCGTGGCGGTATACCTTTACTGTTCTATCTATTTAAGGTGATGTGCTGCAGTTACATTATATTTTTTATACCAACAGGGTGTTAAAAGTGACTAAATTAAAATCAGTCAGTGAGGTCAAAGATCTGGACACACAGAAGAAAGAAAAAGAGTGGGAGGAGTTTGAAGAGGCAGTTGGCTTTTCAAAGGTTGCTAGGATGATCAGTCAATCGGTAAGTCAATTAGTTTTTTTTTTAACTTTTGAAAAAGTACTAAACTTTTTAAAGAATAAATGCATTATTTTTAAATATGACCAATATTCCCTTCCAATTAGTCGGAAAAATTGTGTTTGGAGTGGGTATGACAATAGGCATGAGTCCGACCCCCTAATGGGGCCTCAGCGGCGTCAACAGGGGGTTTTGGGCGAGCGTAGAAGCATCGCATGATGGGCCCGTAGGCAGAAGCAGAAGATGTGGGCGGAACGACTCTAAAAGCGTCTCTGAGACTCGGACCTCGGCTTAGAGGGCCATTCTGGAAGGGTTTTGGCCTGAGTGGCGGGCGGCGCCCCCGAGATCGTGGGTTAAAAACCTCGTCATCGTCAAGACCGGCGATGAAATGAAAGGACGACCCTGCACAAGAAAACATAGTGTTCGTTGACCCCCAACAGGTAGACTGGGATAATCAAGCGAGTCGCAGGAATTCCTGAATGCAGGCAGCAAAAGTCCCTGAAGGCCTGTCCTGCAGTGGACGTCCATCGGCTGACATGATGATGATGACCCACCATGTGGGTAGTCCACAAACACTACAGTACTTAAGCCAAGGTTATTTTTCAGGGAAAGTTAGTGATCGGCCACAACATGTTGCTGGATGTGATGCACACGCTCAACCACTTCTTCCAGCCGCTGCCGCCCGACTACGCCTCCTTCAAGGAGTTTGCGCACTGCATGTTCCCCAGGTCTGTCTTAATAAAATATAAATTATCAAGGTTGAGGTTGTTTTAGTTAAGGTTTACCCGACTATCACCAGTTCGGAAGGCAGGTTCTGCTGAGATGAGCTGGCGAGAAAAGCAACAGTTTAAAAAAATCATACAGCGTTATAATTTACAATTGTTAATTGTTTGTACATTACAATTTCTTAGTTTTACTTCCAGTGAAGCTGATCCAATGACATCCAAGCACATTTATCATTAACAAACCCATCAGTTCTGTAGTAACCTCGACTAAGTATCTAAATGTCCTTAACACATTGCTTAAACTTATGCATTGTAGGTTCTTTGGGATCTAGAACAGTACACCCAAAAGATGACAATATCATCTTTGTTCCAGGTTATTAGACACCAAGTACATGTCGAGTCTACCGCCATTCAAAGATAAAGTGAACTCAAGTGTGCTGAATCACTTGCTCATCACACTATCGGAAGCACCATTCTCGCTGCCTGAAGCTGGTAAGTTTGTATTAAAGATAAAATATAATAGATAATAATGTTTGTGTGAAAGATGTGACTCTTTTTATGAAAAAAAGGTTGATTGTTTTTTATAGGATTCTAACTTGACAACTTCATTGCGTAGTACAGCAAGCAACCAATAAACAAAAAAGAAACTTTAGCCGCTCATAAAAAGATCACAGATAGTCACTTTGTACACCCAGGCTGGTTTTTAACTCTATCTTGGGGGCGCCCAGACCACTCAGGTCAAAACAGCCTTTCAAAATGACCCTCTAAGCTTAAGTATGAATCTCAGAGGAGATACCTTTCTACCTTCCGGCCCCTTCAGGCGACGTTTCAGCGATCGCCTAAACCCCCCGGTGACGCCGCTGAGGTGCCATTAAGGAGCCTAAAGCACTTACGCAATCAGACAAAAAAAGAGACTTAAATTTTGTTTATCTCAATTGATGATACAGAGTCCAAAGATTTTCTACTATTAGATAAGTAACAACATCGCCGCAAAAAGTGCTAATTTAGCTACTCCTCTGAGCGCACACATGCACAATTTTGTGTTTACTTACATTATATATTTATGTATATATAGTTTTTACACTTCTTGAACACATGGCTCGACATTGTAGAAAATATTTAGGTATTATATTTTGTTTAAATGACTTTCTTTGTTTACAATGTCACTAAATTAAATTAAGACAATTAGCCACTTTTGTCCGCCTCAGTTTCCACGCGCTAGATATATCCCTAATAAAAAATCTTTGACAGAGTCTGAGAGCGGGCGCGGCTACACGCGCTCAGACGAGAAGGCGCACGAGGCGGGCTACGACGCGTACGTGACGGGGCTGTGCTTCCTGAGCATGCACGCGCACCTGGCGAGCATGCGCGGCGAGCGGCGCGCGCGCGTCGCTGGCTCCGCCGACTCCGTGCTGCTCAAGCCCTTCGTCAACAAGCTGTTCCTGGCCAAGACGGCGCACCAGGACTCGCCTTACATCAACCTCACGGGCGCTGACCGTGAGTCGTGCACTCCTCGCTTTACAAGCAGGAATTACTTCCTCGTCATCATCATCACATCAGCTGATGGACGTCCATTGGAGTCTGGACACGGCCTCTTTTAAGGTTCAAACACGACCATTTTATGATTGCACCAGAGTAGCTTTATGCGAGGATTTACTTAATAAAATCGTTTTTTACGGTGCGGGTGGCAAACCGGCATGGCAAATGCCGGTGTCGAAAAAATGGGTTGACATCAGAAGCGGACTTAAAGAGCAAAACAACCATTATTATTGAATGGGAACCTATCAGGTATATCACAATTCCCACTAACAATGTTACCAATAAACCTTCTAGTGGCAGAGAATGACCTTGAGTGAAGTCACGGACTTGTGACCGTTGTATGTAGGGTTAAAGATATCTTTTAAAACTCGTTAACACTCCGCTTTTCCACTCAAGTCATTCTCGCCACATATCCCAAAATAATCCATGAAGGATTATTATACATCCAAAGATATGGACGGATTGAACGCCACGACAAAAATGTGTCAGTCGCCTGTATCGTCCTTCGTACTATCTCGGCCCGATTGAAGTCTTTTCTCTTGTCTTTCGACTCGTTGTGCTGGTAACTTGGGTTCTTCTGCAGATCTCCTCATCTGTAATATGATCGATGGATGACCCTGATCCTTCTTAGTCATCGACCACATCTGACGTATGTATCTGAGATTCAGAGACGGTGGCTACGCGTAAGCTTCGTCTAATTACGTGTTTTTTTTTACTGACTCTACAGGTCTAAGGGTGCTTGAAGGTAGAAAGTAAGGTACTATTACAAAGTTGGCGTGCTATGGACAGTGCATCTTGGCCATTATCGTTACTTGACACCGCAGGCGGTTGGAGAAATGGTTTTTTCTTTACACTTACAGTCATCACTTTCACTTTAAAAGGCTCTTATATTCCAGCGACGCCGTCCAGAGACCACGTGTTCCACCTGACGTTTCCCAAAGAGTGGCAAAGGAACGACATCAACCAGTTGTTTAGCGCATACGGTTAGTTATTACTTTTTTCTATCCATCCTAATATAAATATGAAAGTAAGTTTTTCTGTCAGTATAACTTTCATGGGTATACCGCTGAACTGGTTTTGTTGATTTTTGTTATAGACAGACCAAAATATAATAATCTATACTAATATTCTGAAGAGGTAAAGTTTGTGGTATTGTAGAGGGTAATTAGAGAATCTCCTTTGATTTTGACAATTATTTTACCACAACATTGCCACGTTATTTGTGTGTATGTAATAGGCTATATTTTATCCTTGTATCCTCACTTGAACGGGAACTCGTATATAATAATTTGAACGTCGGCTAGTATATAATAATTTGGACATTAATGCAGAACAGGCTCCTTGCATGGCGTAATGATGTGTAGATACGTGGTTTTGAACGCATGATCAGATGCAGGAAAATTTTGTAGATTATGTAGATAGAAATTGACGGCCTCCGTGGCGCAGTGGTATGCGCGGTGGATTTACAAAACAGAGGTCCTGGGTTCGATCCCCGGCTGGGCAGATTGAGATTTTCTTAATTTGTCCAGGTCTGGCTGGTGGGAGGTTTCGGCCGTGGCTAGTTACCACCCTACCGGCAAAGACGTACCGCCAAGCGATTTAGCGTTCCGGTACGATGCCGTGTAGAAACCAAAAGGGGTGTGGATTTTCATCCTCCTCCTAACAAGTTAGTCCGCTTCCATCTTAGACTGCATCATCACTTACCATCAGGTGAGATTGTAGTCAAGGGCTAACTTGTAAAGAATAAAAAAATAAAAACGCTATTTTAAATGCAGTGTGTGATGACGGAGAATTTTGTAAATACGCGCATATTTTAACAAAGAAACATTTTATGCAGGTCAAATAACAGTGCAGTTCCTGGACGACACGTCGGCGCTGGTGGCGCTGTCGCGGAAGGACCTCGCCAAGACTGTCGTGCGCGCCTTCGCCAGCAACAGTCGGATATCCTTGGTGCCGTACCTCAGGTACAAGGCGCTCTCCAACAAGGTGATTATTGTTAAATCTAATAATTGTGACATACTTGTTATGATTTATGATGATTTTATTGAATACAAGTAATTTGTTTTTACCAGTGGTTAGCTATGTGGCCGTATTGAATGAGGTTCTGGGCCGAGCTGTGGAATACAGATCTTTCTTTTCTTCTAAGAAGTTTTCAGTAACAATTCTTAGCCCGGACTGTTGATTTTGGTGGTGTTACACCCCTGTTTCTCAAAAGCATGTTAAAAGTGCCCGCATACCTATAGTTGTAAGTTGGCCGACTAAATTGCGTACTCTTACTATTTAGTTGGACAACTTTTTAACTGTACATAATTGAAGGGAATCGGGATTCTGTTGGACTATACCTATTAGTTTACTCTGCGATTTAGTCGTTCAACTTGCCATCGTATTTCTGCGGGAGCTCTAAGCCTTTGGTCCTGGTCATTATCATTAACAACTGATAGTGATTGTAAAAGAGTGTAACATTATCAGCCTAAGCAACAAGGTCTAAGCTCTCCTATATGAGACGGAAAACTGGCCCCTGTAGTGATTACTTAAAATAGGCTGATAATGATGAATTTGTTTATTTCAATTGGGTTTAGGTAGGTTAAGTAATTTTGAAGCATAGACTGACTACTATAAATGCAAATGGGACCATTCATCATTATCAACCCATATTCGGCTCACTGCTGAGCTCGAGTCTCCTCTCTGAATGAGAGGGGTTAGGCCAATAGTCCACCACGCTGGCCCAATGCGGATTGGCAGACTTCACACACGCAGAAAATTAAGAAAATTTTCTGGTATGCAGATTTCCTCACGATGTTTTCCTTCACCGTTTGAGACACGTGATATTTAATTTCTTAAAATGCACACAACTGAAAAGTTGGAGGTGCATGCCCCGGACCGGATTCAAACCCACACCCTCCGGAATCGGAGGAAGAGATCATATCCACTAGGCTATCACGGGGTTAGCTCTCCTATATAAGACGGAAAACTGGGCTGATAATGATGAATTTATTTATTTCAATTAGGTTTAGGTAGGTTAGGTAATTTTGCATAGACAGAGTACTATAAATGTCAATGGGGTTACATTATTATTTGTGTTTTAGACATTATTATTAGATTTTGCTGAGTGTTTGTTTGTCCGCAGTCCGCGAGCCAGCTGGAGCGACGCGAGGAAGCGTCGGAAAAGTTCGCCAAATTGTGCGTACTGCTCGTTACTGTCATGTTGTCCGTTTTTATGCATCAGCTGTACATGCTGTACAATCCAGACGATACAGACACAGTCACAGCCGCTCCTGTGTAAACGCTTATGTAAAACGCACACCTTCAATTAACGCCTTTCATTAATTTTAATTTAATTAAGTTTCAGTTTTTTTTTAAAGTATATTTTCCAAAAATGACTATTTTTTATAATTTTTGTCATACTGTCATCGCTTTTAAGGTGAGGGTAACTCGAATACCGGTCAAACCATTGAGAACGTAAGAGTATTTTATCTATATCCAATATTTGCATTTTCATTAGAAGGAAAGCATTTGAAAAATTATGCAAAAATACCATTCTCTACTTTGAATGTTGTGAGGAAATAACTTTCGCTAGCTCTCTGTGTAGTTACATAATACATAGACCTCAAACATTATTTGGTATGTATGTGTATGAAAGTATACACACACATACCAAATAAGGTTTAAGGTTTTGCAGATACGTCCTTTTTGGTGTACTTTGAAATAGTTCAAAGTTCACCAAAAAGGGCGTAAGTACAAGTCCAGACAAAACTATTATTGTAAGAAACGCTCAGACCAATTATTGTATAAGACCTGCCTCGCTAGACGTTACTTTTCTGTCAAAGTATATGATCACCGATCTAATGCGATTATAAAAACTGTCTCTATAGAATTGATGTTAAATAGTTTCAATCGTGTTCGTCGGTTAAAGAGTTCCGTAAAAATACCTTTTTGTGTAATTGAATTGTGTAAAAATCGGGCAAAAACTTCTAGTTTAGTTTAAGATATATACCAAATCTAAGCTCGTTTTCCTCAGAAAATGACAGACAATTTTGTTCGTGACTATTAATGCGATACAGGTCCTTCTATAATTGGTCTGAGAAGAAACGTGAAAGCGTCCGCTCGCCGTCCGGACAAATACAAACTTATCGAATATTTGTTTCATCCGCCGTGGATTCCGCAAACGTATTACCTCGTCATTCAGAACGTCTACTTATAGAGTACTCGTATATTTGTGTTATAAATGAATTCAAAAGTAAATATTTAGATTTTTATATAAACACGATATTCTGATTCTCAACGTTGAGAAAGTAGAAATTAACTTTTTTCTCACTTTCTTAGACAAAAAAAAGCCTTTCTTTGTTGTCTAAGATCGGAAATGTTCTACTTGAAAAGTTTGTTTTTCCATAGTATTATCTCCTATAGAAATCCTGTTTGCTACAGTATACAATAATAGTACAAGGTTTTTCATATTATTGAAAAGCTTGTTGTCTTACGTTCTCAAAGGTTTCATATTAGATCAGATTTTTGGATAACTTATATTTACATACACTACACATAGTAAACGCGTATCGATTTAAAATTTAAGTTTTTATTTCGATGTTAATGTATGTGTTATATGTAAAATTCGTAAATAAGTTTTCTACAGTTTTAGAGATGCTCAAAACTTAAATGTCGTACACGCCTCTCTTAAGTTTTTTAAATGAGATTGATATTTAGTCAAAACCTATAAACATAAATCTCTTTGTAAAAAGAACATACATACCAAGGTTTTCAACATGATTATATCCAGCTTTTATGCTTAAATCTAATTCAGATTTTATACTAATTGCTAGAAGTCTATAAAAGGACGTATTTTATCTTTATACGTTTTTTCCTTCAAACATTAACCGAAGGAACAATATTATTTGCTTCTAAAATGCATGATAAAGTTAATCATATTATAACTACCTATGTTTCGGCATTTTTAAGTTGTATCTCTCTAATTCTGTAATTTTTGTTTATATTTTAGTTGGCTATGAATAAAATTCACTAATAGTTTTAGTTTTTTGACGACTATATTTAGAAAAGTTGCGTGTTTTTTTACATCTTATATATTTTCTTTTTGGCTATAAATCGTGTACAGAAAAATATCAAGATAATTTTCAGATTCCAAGTTACATAAACATATATTTATAGTTTATCTCTTTAAGTCTTTGACTTTTGAAAAGTTGCGTTTTTTCGACAATTTTTTTCTTTTTGATTATGAATCGAAGTGTAATAAAAAAATCAAGATAATTTTCACATCATAAGTTATACGTATTATAGAGTACGTATTGAGTTATATTAGGTAATCTTTTTTAAAGATATATTAAGAACGCCGAACTTACTTTGTTATAATCTTCAAATATATTACATATAGCAATATCTACATACTTCATATGACAATTTTACACGATAGCTAATATTATCATGTATTATTTGTTTCGTATCAATGTCCGGAATCCATCTTGAGAGAAGCACCCGTCTTTCCTTGCCGGAAGTCAGCTAATATCACCTCTCCGATTGTGGCGCCCCCTTGCCGCAACCTAATACCTATGTACAAGTGACCGTAGCGAGCCGAGTGAATGTTCGCCATTAAGCGTCGTTTTTTCACGCCGTTCACAAGTCAGCCATTGTGATCACGGAAAAACAATTTATACCTACATATTAGGTGCATATTTTATATTTTCTGTGTGAATAAACCTCTCCGAAAATGGAGAACGTAAGTGATTTTGTTAAAAGTGAAATGAAAACGTGCACGTTCTCCATCGTCGAGTTCCAGCGGCAGCGGCGGTAGTGATCCTACGAGAAGTCGCAGCGCAGAGCATGTAAGGCTTTGCAAACCGTGAGTTACGTACAGTTTAAATTTTATTACAACACGTCACATTTTCAACAAATCCTATGAATAGAAATAGTGAAAAATACGTGTACAATTACAGACAAAGCGACGGTAGTAACGATTGATCTTGGCTTAAGACGTCTGCAAATTAGTACGAAATTGTTGCAACTTTATGGGAATCTATTTACTAAGGCGAGTCATAAACCTCATGAATTTATTCAAACATCGTTTTAAATACGAGTATTGATATGCCCTTTAAATATATATTTTTATATGCCCTTTGTTACGACTTTTCTTCACTTAAAAGAAAAATGTGGGTACCCACATTTTATCATTCACACCCGGAATTAGTGTGAAAGAAAACGTTTAGAGGTACATAATTACGAAAGAATTGCATTCAAATATACTGGAATGTTCTTTCGCAGCTTTGTAAAACTTCTTAAGTTGCCAAATAGTTGTTTTACAAGAAAGCGTGACAAATATTAGTAGACTTTAGACTTATTACTCCGAAAGGTCATCTATACATACAAGTACAAAACAATGGTGGGTGAAATGATTTTATCAATTTATTTTTACGTGAAATGAAAATTATAAATATGATGTTTTGTATAAAATTCCTCCCAAGTGCAAAGCGATTTTCAAAACAAGGGAGAGGGGGCTAAAAAACTTACACTTGATACACTTACTTCCAGAAACAGAGCAAAACTGTCTTGTTTCTTCAGCGTGTCATTTAAGAACAACATCTATTATACTTACCGATAATTCAAGTATAATAAAAGCACATTGGCGGTTCAGATCGTACTATTTATTTTGACATTGACAGTTTGACATTTTAACAATTACACTTTGACAATGACACAAAAGTTTAGAAACAATTAATATTTTTGATATCATCTGTAACACCCCCACTATATCAAAAATACAAAATCTTAATAAATTTCAAATTATCTCAAGACCAGATATTAATTATAATTTAACAATCCCAAGCTTTTGCATGAACTCATAATGTTTTACTCCCGACAACCCCTTAGTCAATATATCAGCAGGCATACAAGCAGTTGATAGGTATTTAGTTTCTAATATATTACTACTAATCAAATCTTTTATAAAATTATACCTAACATCAATATGTTTTGAGCGTTTATGCAATTGATAATTGCTCGCCAACTTCAACGCACCCTGATTATCATTATACAATATCATTTTGTAACTACAACCTGTTATTTCACTCTCTAAATTCTGTAAGTAAATGGCTTCTCTACATGCTTCAGATAAAGCCATATACTCAGCCTCACAACTACTTAGTGCTACTGTTCTTTGTTTTTTGCTTTCCCAAGAAATAGCAGAACCACATTTTATGAAACAAAATCCAGTATATGAGCGTCTGTCAACAGTATTACTGGCCCAATCTGCATCTACATAACCTTCTAATTGTGGTTTTCCTTGAGAATATCTTAAACAATAATTTTTAGTTTTATACAAATATTTTAAAATTCTCTTAGCATAATTCCAATGTAAATGTGAATAACAATTATTAAACTGGCTTAAATAGCTGACAGCAAAAGCTATGTCTGGACGTGTCATAACAGCTAGGTACATTAAACTACCTATTAACCTCTGATATGGCAATCCCTCTTTCTCACAAATATTAGATTTTTCCAAACTTAACTTTGGCTCTATGGGTGTATAAGATGTATTACAGTTCAACATATCAAACTTTTTTAACAACTGTTCAATATAATATTCTTGATCTAATGTAATAGTATTGGAATTCTTATCTACCTTAATGTTCATCCCTAAATACTGCTTAACTTGACCTAAGTTTTTCAATTTAAATTTTTGACTCAAAGCTTTTATAAGGGACTCAGACTCAGTTCTATAATTTGAAAATATGATGAAATCATCGACATAAATCCCAATAATAGTTTTCTTATTGTTACTATGATTTTTAATAAATACACAAGGTTCTAATTTGCTTTTGTTATAACCTAAGCTGCACAACGTTTCTTCTACTCTATGATACCAAGCTAGTGATGACTGTTTTAAGCCATATACAGCCTTTTTTAACTTTAACACTTTATTTGAATTGTTATGACTCGGAAAACCTTCTGGCAAATGCATAAAAATGTTTTCCTTTAAATATCCATTAAGAAAAGCTGTGGTAACATCCAAATGAGTAATGTTCATATCTAATTGTACACTTAAAGCAAACAATAATCTTAAAGTAGAATGCCTAATCACTGGTGAAAAAGTTTCTTGATAGTCTATACCAGCCTTTTGTGTAAAACCTTTAGCGACAAGCCTAGCCCGATATCTCACTTTATTATCACAATCAAATTTCTTTCTCAAGACCCATCTACACTGCACTACACTCTCACTATCTGGAGTATCGACAATCTCCCACACTTGGTTGTCTTCAAATGACTGCAACTCTTCTGCTATTGCCTGTAACCACTCTTGTTTCTCAGGACCATTAATAGCCTCTGCATAAGTCAACTCCTCTTCTCCTATGTACGTAGTACATATACTAGCATAGCCATACCTTGATGGTTTCTTTCTGGCCCGTCTCTCTGAATTCTCAAAATCCATTGCTGCTTGTGAAGTGCCAGCTGTATTCGTGCTTTCTTTATCTGAAGATATGTGCTTGGGCTCCTCATCTTTAAAACTATGTGTGTTATCATCTAGGCCATCCATATATTCAGACTCGCTTGAACTAGACTGATTTAGTAATTCAGACTTCACCACTGATTCCTCTATAGATTCCCCCACTGAATCTGTGGTTTCTACAGGTATGGTGACTGTCTCACACTTTTTAGGTTTCTCTAGTATTACCACATCTCTACTGCTTGTCACAGAATTTTTTACAGGATCATAAATTCTATAACCTTTTATATTATCACAAAATCCAACTAATATGTGCTTTTTTGATTTTCTGTCCCATTTAGTCCTTTTCTCCTTCGGGACATGCACCATTACGGGACTCCCAAATATGCGAATATGTGCCAAATTCGGTTTTTTACCAGTCCATAATTCATATGGAGTCTTTTCAATACCTGAAGCTACTGATCTGTTCTTTAAATAGACAGCTGTGTTTGCAGCTTCTGCCCAAAACTTCTTTTCAAGGTCAGCTTCGAAAAGTAAGCATCTCGCTCTCTCCACTATGGTTCTATTTGACCTCTCGCTAAGCCCATTCTGTTCCGGAGTATACGGATTTGTTTTTTGATGAATTATTCCTTCTTTTTTTAAGAAATCTTCAAAATTATTACTGCAGTATTCACTGCCATTATCTGATCTTAGTATTTTTATTTTTTTATTTTGATAGTTCTCCACCAATGACTTGAATTCTATAAAATGATTTAACACATCACTTTTTGTCTTCAAAAAATATATAAAGGTCATTCTAGTGTAATCATCGATAAATAAAAGAAAATATCTTGCTCCACCTATAGACTTAGTCTCCATGGGACCACATATGTCAGAGTGAATAATCTGTAATATATCTGTGGCACGTGAGCCTGTGGGGAATGGTAGCCGTGATTGTTTTCCCTCGCAACATATTTCACAACTTGACTTAGTTATTGTAAATACATCCGGGTATTCTAAACCATCCACTAATCCACCACGTTTCATCTTATTCATATCATTGCTGTTTATATGTCCAAGTCGCCTGTGCCATGTATCACCATTCACTGTAGTTGAAGCGATTAAACAATTCTGTGTTTTCAATTTCACTTTGTAAACACCATCAATTAGTTCTGCTTTAGCAACTAATTTGCCTAATTTATTCCTTATTAGACATTCGTTGGATACAAAATCAACACTGTTTCCATTTTTTATCAACTCACTGACTGATAATAGGTTAGTTGTCAGACTAGGAACACATAACATATTTTTCACTGTTATGCTATAGTTATAACTTGTAATTATATCCACATCCCCTGAGCATAAAACTGGAACTTTTGATTTATTAGCCACTATCACTTCTGGTAAACTTGAAGAATAAATTGGATTCTTCAACCAGCTTTCATTAGCGGTCATGTGCATGCTTGCACCTGAATCGATATAAAAATCACTCTTACTGAATCCTCCACTAAGAAAAACAACATTAAAAGCGTTGCTCTGCTTTTTATTCTCTGTATTCTTCTTTAAAAGTGGACACTGAGTACGAAAATGCCCATTTTCCTTACATCGGTAACAAATAATTGTTTTTGTGTTTTGAGTCGATTTCAACGTGTTCGAATTCGAGCCGACGCCATATTTGCTAGTGCTGCCACCGTCGTAACTCGATTTCTTGTTCTTGTGCCATTTTGCTGCCAACGCCGCGTTTCTTTCAGTTTCGTTACTGTCTGACGTTTCCATGTCAAGTAACTTAGACTTAATTGAATCGGCTGTTATTTGAATGCCTGAATGTTCAATTGCCATAATCATAGGCATAAAGCGCTCTGGTAATCCGGCTAACAATAATGAACCGACCCATTCGTCGTTGATGGCGAATCCGGTGCCGCTCAAACGTTGAGAAGTTTCCACTATTTGAGTCACATAATTCGTCATATTTTCACTATTTTCTAATCTTATAGAAATCAAATGACGTAACAAAGTAATCCTCCGCGAAAATCCTGAATCGTCGAACAATGAACGTAACTTTGCCCACAATTCCTTCGTGGTCTTTGTTTCTTTTATATGCACAAATAATGATGAATCGATCGTTAAAATCATTTTTGCTCGTGCTTTTGCATCTGCCGATATATCTACAGCATCAGTTCCCTCCGTTTTCAGGAACTTGTCCGCGCCTTCCAACACTAATAGGTTTTCAACTGCGAACGCCCAATCGTCGAAATTCTCACGCCCTTTTAGCTTAGGTACGTTAGTGAGATAACTGGAACTCATTTTTAACTCGCAAAACACAAAATATTAACACTTTATACTGTAATATTGGAAAATTTTACGCGCTGCCCATAACCTATAATAAAAGCACATTGGCGGTTCAGATCGTACTATTTATTTTGACATTGACAGTTTGACATTTTAACAATTACACTTTGACAATGACACAAAAGTTTAGAAACAATTAATATTTTTGATATCATCTGTAACATCAAGCTAACGTAACGAAAACATTTTTACATTTTAAGACGGATGTTTAAAAAAAAAAAAAAATTTGAGATTGAAATATGTGGACCATCAGATATTTTTAAATGGTGTTCATATCTTCAGACCATATCGTATACCTATTTCAGTTTTAGTTTCTACTCATGCAGCGTTTCAGAAATAAAACGTACACTGTGTATGTATACTCAATACCTATTAACTTTTGCTACACAGGTATACGTAATGTTTATTTTAGAACTGGCGCAATACAGTTTTGTCCATTTTGGTTTTGGTACCAAGACTGAACCAAACATTCCGACCAATCCTAAATCTTGACTTAACTTAACTGAACGCAACTGATGAAAAGAAAAAAACCGCTTTCGCCTATGCAACCAATTTTGCACCGCATATTTCTAGGACTCGATTAGCACTGAAGTTTAGACAAACAGCAGCTACTTCAGCTGGCCTAATTGACATTCGGTCTATAAGCACCTAAAAACCTTTGCAATAACAACGAATTGGGTTGCACGATTCCAAGAAGTCGAGGAACAAGTGTACCTTTTCTAGATTACACCCTTCAGACTGTAAGTCGGTCCTGATACTGACACAATACCTCGGGATTGTCGGCATAACTTGGATACAAGCAACGTAAAGTCTTTGTAGGAGTCGTATGTGCTTAACGCTATGCAAAACACTTGAGCGACATCTTCTTAAACGTAAGAGGTAAAGCAATGCTAATCTCATATGGACTGGACTGACCCTTTCACAATAAGGACTTTACAGTCCTTATACATTAGTAACATTAGGATGGATAAACAACTCCAAGAAGTCTGTGCTGACTCCGATACTTTGCCTCGAGTTTCTTGGCAAACTGGGACGCAAGACGCAACGCAAAGTCCCCTTGTCGGAGTCGAAGTGCTTAACGCTACGCAACAGCGCTTCAGCAACAGCTTCTTAGTCGCAGGTGGTCTCTCTGACAAATATCAATCTCTTAAAGAGAGGCTGACCTTTGCGACCTGTGTGTGTTGGGCCACAGTCCTTCGAGCAGCTAAGTCAACAGGTTACGTTTACAACACGCCTGTTGCACTGCCTAGGACGGATAAGCAGGCTACACAGTTGGACAATGCAATACTACAACCGACTGCTGCCGATAAGTCAACATAGGTGTAGCAGGGCGACTATTCTTATACCGTTGTGCCCAGATATAGATTGATAGGTCAAGAATACCTATAGAACACTTATCAAAATAGATCCGGCAAAACACCTATTGGCCATGCCAACACACACTCATATTGGCTTTTAGATGTGGATTGAAAACGCAATTCAATGACATGAAATTCACGATGTCTTGGACGAATGACTCGCATGGTACGCACACCACAAGAAATTGTACTGCGATATTTTATCAGCATTGTCGATTGCAAAGTGCTTAGATGCTTCTTCAGATCTATAACCTATACGTGGATTGCTTATATAAACAGAACAGAATTATCTAACAGTCACATCAGGTCCTAACAAAATTAGACAAATAAAATATTTATATAATAGCTCAATATTTCCTGGACGGGTTTAATACAGAGTTGTCCTCTCGAGTCAGCAAACTTAGTCAGAATGATTTTTCTTTTTGACGTGCGACAGCTATATTATTTCAAGTGTGAGACACGCCCAAAACAAGCGTCTTGTGTAGGAACTACTCATGCTGAATGGCCTTTCGAGAGCAGATGATCAGGACTAGTAAGCCTTATACACAACAACACGTTATGTGTACTAAAGAAGCACAACTGGTTGTCTCTTCCACCAAACCTCATCATACACGGCCACCGGAATCATTCCAATCATTTTAAGTGAAAAGCTATTAAATTTAAAAATTTTAAATCTGGCGAACACACACACACCACGAAACAAACAGATGCACATGCCCCAGTGATTCAAGATTGTAACTACTGAGCCTCACCGATTTTGAGTGACTAGAAATGTTGATCGATGACCTGATCAAGGGCAGCAGTTATCAATATCCAGCCGGCGCTACCGCTACAATCATATGATAAAGCCAGTTTGAGACGGATGTAAAGAAATGGTGTATCCCACAAACCATTGAATTTATATTCTACAATGTTGGACAAATAATTTGCTATCTGTCTTGGATGACAAAAGTATGCCAATACAGAAATCGGTACCTAATATAAAAAAAAAAAAAAAAAAAATTACTAATTTGACTAGTAGGTGAGATGGGCTTATATTAATGCTTCTTCATGTTGGTATCAATACCCAAAGCTATTTCAGTATCGGAAGAGAAGTTAATTTGGTATCCTGAACTTACCACCGTATTATATAGTTTTACTGATCCTGACAAAATCAATTATTTCTACACCCAGCTTAGCAAGGGCTTTTTCACTGTTGAGCATGGATTGTTATAATTTTATCAATCAAGATACTAGTACAATGAACAGCAGTGACGTGCACCTCATACATGCAAAGGATTCGCTTCTACCGGACTCATTTACCGTCATCATAATCAGCCGGGCCTGCCTACTTATGGGATATGGAGCTTGAATCCACCATGCTGCTACAGTGAGGTCTCACTACGAAGTCATCAACTATTGGAGAAGAAATATTGCACTTAAATTAAAATTCATTTATCGCCAGAATGATTAATCTAATGATATTAAATTACATTTCGATGTGGCACAATCTGTCTGATGGGTTGTGGTAAGTAGATTACTTATAGGTACATATCCTAGTTCCTGTGCGTGTCATGTTGGCTAACATATTTGGACTTTAAAGTGCAGAGTATCATGAAGAAGAGTTTTGTTGGATTTTCATCCTCCGTATAATCAGTAAAAAATCCAAGTATGGTTTATGGGTTTAGGCAACTGCTTTGTATTGCTGTAACTGAATGGCAAAACATAACTAATTTATTAATATTAGGAGCTATGTTACGCATGCATCTTGAACAATAATAGGTTAAATAAAAATTTTTTTACAAGATCTGTAAAGCAAATCAAATTTCATCAGATTCTATCCATTTCTAGAAATTCGGACGGATTTGGAAGTCAGATTTAAGTACATTTTTTTAAAAATTACTAACATCTAGAATTCTAGAAAATCACTGATTATGAATCCTAAAATAGGTATACATAACTGGTTTACCTAGTGCCACTATCAAATTCCTTAATTTTAAAGTCCTTAGTTTAAAAGTCAATATACATATTAAGAGTATATTTCTTCTTCAAAATTGAGAATTTTCATTTATTCAAAAATACTTTTCAGTATAATTCACATTAAAGCGTCAACCTTGCGAGCACCAGGTGATAACAAACACTTCACTCAAGATGGATTCCGGACATTGATACGAAACAAATAATAGAGAGTTTTAACTACCAATAAAACTTACCTATTATTTTTTCATCAATGTCCGGAATCCAGGTAAGGCCTACCTGGTGCATCATGAGTATAATAATGGCGAACATTCACTCGGCTCGCTACGGTCACTTGTACATAGGTATTAGGTTGCGGCAAGGGGGCGCCACAATCGGAGAGGTGATATTAGCTGACTTCCGGCAAGGAAAGACGGGTGCTTCTCTCAAGATGGATTCCGGACATTGATGAAAAAATAATAGGTAAGTTTTATTGGTAGTTAAAACTCTCTAATATTGTTATATAAAGCGTGAGTATAGAATGTGCTTTGGTGGATTTGTGTTTTTGCATGTTACTTGGTGGTGTGTTTTGCTTTTTTTATAAGTTAAATGAGGGTAAAGGTGCAAGCTCAAACTAAGAGCACACTTCAAAACCGCGAATGTGAAACTAGCTATTTTACAAAAGAAACTTTATTAGTGCATAGATTTTGATCGTTTTCCTTGATTTTAGGATGTGACTTGCTATATTTTACACACAAGTGCGTTTTAAAGCATATACTATCGGTTTAAATACCCTTTTTTCCTGGTTTTTTTTTACATACGTGGTTTTGAATATACGAGACATTAAGTTTGGTGTTCCTTGATTTTATATCATAAAAATAATTTGATGCTTTTCTGCACAGTGGCGAAGTTAGGAAAAATATTTTTAAAAATGTTTTTTTTTTATAAACGTACTATATTTTTAGTTAAGTGATTGAAAGCTTTTACTGTTATTATGTTTAAATCAATTTAATTGGTTTCCACTTATACGTAATATGTTTTGCGCTCAAAATTTTTGATTAGGGTAGGCAGGCCATGTTCTGAATGATTGATGAATCTTTTTATCCATAAAGCTTTAAGTTTTATATGTGTGTGTGTGAACATTATAGTTAGTCTACTTTTGGAAGTTTATTTGGCTTTGGATGTAGTGGATAGCGGACAGTTGACAGACAGTATGTTGGTGTGTAAAGCTAAATTAACGGTCCTTGATCAAACGAGCCTTCATTTTTTACACACAAACGCGTTTGATATTTAATGTTATCACTACATCCAAAGCAGTGGCTTGCATAAGGTTTTTAACTAGGGTTAACACGTACAAATTATTCAAAGTGGAAAATTCGTTCTTTAGTACAGATTCGTAATGATCCCCTAGGGTAGAGTGCATGCCGCTGATCTAAAGCCAAACAGACTTCCCGTAATTGATGGATATGATGACTACTGTATCACAGTTTAATTTTAATAAAGTGATGTCATTTGACAGTCTAATGATAATTTCAGTACTTTCTGCACAGTTTGAATATTACTAGTAATACACTATAAAGCATAGACAAGTTAGCGCGAACTTAGAACAAACCTAGTACCTAAAAAAAATGTTTTGGATCATACACGATTTGTTGTTCGATAAACAAATAATTGACAGCCTATTTTTTTGCATTCCAAGTATGAATGATGATTTAGGCTGATTCCAGACACTCGTATTTAGTGATTGATCA
The DNA here is from genome assembly GCF_947172395.1 of Bicyclus anynana. NCBI lineage: Eukaryota > Metazoa > Arthropoda > Insecta > Lepidoptera > Nymphalidae > Bicyclus > Bicyclus anynana. The sequence goes on along the minus strand of NC_069093.1, from coordinate 2,478,889 downwards.
CTCTTCGATAAAACTTTTCGGGTGGCGTGGCTACCTTTGTACGTATTTTTTTTTTAATCAACACTGCATTGAATTTTAATCATTATTTTTTAATTAGTTTCTATTTTGTTTCAATCATTCTAAATTGATTTTGATATCTGACAATAGGGAATATGCATGTGATCAGAATTAACACTAGACATTGTTTCATATATTTTTATTGGTACATATATTATATAATATTTTTAATTCATTATAAATATTATTGGTTATATTCAATACTTACAACAATAAATCCTTAATTTATTCAGTTTCAATTACAAATTTTAGTTATAAAAAGTGATGCGATTGGTCCTTACGAAAAATGACGTAACTATATTATTTAACGTTTGTGATGTAAATGTAGATACGCGATGTTTTGAATGACAATTCAAAAAGAGAGAAAGAATTCAGAAAGAATTCAAATATGTCAGAAATTTTAAATGTTTATTTTTTAGTAATTTACAATATAATTGCTTCTCTCGAGATTTAGTTAACTTTTACATTTGTAATGTTAAAAATCTACAAGTAATATATAAAAAAAAAAGATTTCGTTGAATTGATAACCTCCTTCTTTTTTGAAGTCGATTAAAAAAGAATACGAGTACATGCATATTCCTTGTTGTAACTATATTTTTGATTGTAAATCTTATTTTTAATTTTTTATTATTAGTTTGTTTCTAAGACGGAATTAGCAATGTGACTCTAGCTGAGTTTTTTAAAAATTAAGCTTGCAAATGTTATTATTGGACTTTGAAGTGTTTATGATTTATACTTAGTGTTATTTTTCAATAAACTTTTTTTATAATTTTCAATTGTTTTATTTCATATGAATCTTTTGTTAGAGTCATGTTGCTCATGCGTTAATTGAACCTATTGTACTGTCCTATTGAATGATAGAGCTAATGAATGATGGGATCGTTGAATGAATGAAGTCTATACTAAAACTGAAACAGAATCAAAAGGCTAGTTGACACTTTTTTTTAATGGTCTTAATAATTCATTATCGTTTTACTAGATTGAATTTTTTTTCCGTGATTACATGAAAATTTTAGTTTTTAAATATGTTAGTTATATTAAGAAATGGCCCGCGTTTCTTCATATATGAAGAAACCGCCTCGTTGGTCTTTGTATTGCTAAATCGTTAGCTTTAGCGTTTTATGTTCTTTGCTAAATACTGTAAGATTGTGACGTAACCCGCATGTCAGATCATTAGATTTGTAATATGGGAAAAACAAAATTAAGTACAAATAATTTTGTGCGTTTATGTCTAAACTAATAATGAAACAATGTTAAATTTAATGTAAAAAAGTTAAAATATATGACTTATCTATCTATTTTGATTGCTTTTGAAATTTATAAAGTTATACTTAGGTACTTATTTTTATTACAAACATCTCGAAAATTAGTCTTTGATGTATTAATTAATTATCCTGAATGTCTCGTAAACATAAATAGGTGTAGTCAATTACCCAATTGTGCTGAAAGCTGGACATCGTACTCGTAAGAGTTTCAGCTTGGAATTTTAATTGACGTAGGTAGATACTTGGCCATTCTATCGAAGTGTAGATTCGAATCTCGGCTTCCTGTATCATATACATATAGTATAATTATTGGGCGAAATAATTTATACTGGCGCGTTTTAGAGAGCTCTGGCCGGCTATTGTACGATTGCATTGAACGGATCGTGAGAGAGTATCTGTAGGATGACCATAATTTATACCGTTTTGATGTATAATAAATAGGAAAATTATTTATCTATACTAATGAAATAAAGAGGTAAAGTTTGTGGTGTTTTAGGGGGTAGGTAATGTCTGAATGTACTGAACCGATTTTGAAAATTCTTTTATCACTAGACAGCCACGTCATTTGTGAGTGTCAGGTGACCAATTAAGAAAACCTCAATTGGCCCAGCCGAGGATCGAACCCAGCACCTCCGTCTTGTAAATCCACCGCGCATACCACTGCGCCACGGAGGCGGTCAAAGTCAAGTCAAGTTCAAGGTCAAGTTGCCTATCCTCTTAACAGTTGCCTATTTACTTTGGTACGAGCTAATCTGATAAATTGTAAGACCCTATATGTTCTTGGACCCTGTAGTCTGTAGGTCATCTGATGAAACTTCCAAACATCATCTCCTGGGGTCCTCATCATCAAGCGATTAGCTTCTGTTACTCCCTGATAATGTAACTTTATATTGAGGAAAGAATATTTCTCATCGGTTCAGTAGGTTTTGACTTTATTCGTTTATAATATTAATGTAGATTAATAGTATTTTTAATTTTTTAAATATCTTTAAAATGTTGTTAGCATAGGTCCATTCCTCGTTAAGTGACTTGTGTTTTATAAGTATTATTATAAATTGAAATTTTCGTTTATTCGTTTGTTACGAATAGGCTCCGAAACTAGAACTACTGGACCCATTTAAATGTTTTATACTAATGATACTACATTATCAACGAGTAACAAACGAGCTGTATTTTACTTCTGTATTCCCACGAATGTGAACTACGCAGTCGAAACTGCAGGGAGTCTTCTAGTCTATCCAATACAGTTATTGACTATGGGCCTGTATCCAAATTACACATCAATTCTCTTTCTACAAACGCTAACGCTTCGAAAATTAAAAAATGTATGGGAATGACATATCCGATAGATATGTTGATCACGTGACCTATCGACAACGAATGTCATCCGCCTAGGTAATCAGTTTTCGAAGCGTTCGCACGGAAGAGAATTATTGTGTAACTTTGCTACAATCCATGTTCCGAAATGTCCAACACTCTTATTTTATTGTATGGAACAATCGCATGTAGGATAAATAATTTAAATGCAGTTACATTTCAATGAGCTTTCTATCGTCTTTTCCTATGTTGTAACATGTCGCGATTTAACAGATTGTGAAAGTATATCGGTAGGGTGACCATGAGTTGTTGGGACTGGAACTTTTATGTTACAAAGTTGCAAGTTTTTTACATTAGCTGGTCTTTTTTTTGCTCATTTTTAGTACAACACATCAACAAACAAAACAGACGTTTTCAACACATTGTGGGTGTTATTCCTAGTATTAGGGTGTTATACCTATTGCTTTTTGTGATAGGGTCTGTCCGGGGAATTACTGTCAAGCTTATTTCAATTGCAGAATTGTGTTCTCATCTATATCTGATCTCACTGAAATTACAGGCGCAAACTTATAGCACAGAGCAACGCCTTGTAAAGCGTATTTTACGTACTGTATTTGTCTATAAACGGCGAATTTTCCATTCCACAACATTAAATTGCTTTCGATACATATATGTATTATACATATATGTATACTAAGTATTAATTACCATTACGTTGAGACTCTAGCTTATTTAACCTCAAAAGTACTATAAGCTATTAAGGAAATGTAATTCATTATCTTCCAACAATAACGGTAAGTAATAAATTGAACACCTAAGTAACAACGCCGAAACAATGGGCGTGACAACAAACATAGAATTGCCATATTGCAGCAACACCCAAATCCGGGTCGTCCGTAGACGGAGAATTTTACAATTAGTTCTATGTTTGTTTAGTCTATGGTCACCGCCATTGTGTGGACAATGGCGCGTGGACGCCGCGACCTCGCGACCTCGCGTGCGCGCTTCCGCCATCTTGCATTTTAATGCGCCCGCGCACCGCATTAGCATAGACGACGCGTGCGATGATATTCCAGTCTCATTTACTTAGCGCTTTTGTGCATTCTCACTACGACTGCTCACTGATTCATCTTTATAGCTTTAACGGTAGGTATATTGATGTACTACTAGCGGACGCCCGCGACTTCGTCCGCGTAGAATTTAGTTTTTCACAATTCCCTCGGGACCATGGATTTTTTTCGGGCTTAGCCTATGTGTTAATCCAGAGTAAAATCTATTTCCATTCCAAATTTCAGCTAAATCGCTTCAGTAGTAGCGGCGTTATACAGTAACAAACATCCAAACATCCATACAAACTTTCGCGTTTATAATATTAGTAGGAAGTAGTATGTGATTCGCACTCGCTACTTTCTCTGTATAAAAAACTTTGAACAACAGCTATTAGTAGGGTAGTCGACTGTCGAAGTGGGGTGTTTTGAATTTAATCGAACGCGGCAGATTAGTATATTTAGAGTAATATCAAGAAGAATATAGAATCGTCAATTTATAAAGGTACTTCATAGTTGGCTTCATCTTGGTTTTGGTTTGGCCACATTTTCGAATTAATTTTTAATGCACAAGTGCGTAAACACAAACTCACCTACCTCACTCTCAAATACCTCAATTTGATTTAATTTTGATTTTGAGAAACTTAGTTTATTGAGAATGATGTAGCAGAGTGTGCACCATGTTTACGGATTTTACAGCATCAACAGCTATTTCTATGACTTTTATTTATGTAAGAACAGGCTCTCAACTGTATTTTGCTCTTAGTACCCACGTCCCCTTTGTATTATCTCAACGTCTTCTTATTTTATCTGTGTGTCTCACATTATCACGTTCTAATAAAGCTAACGCAATAGAAACAATTGTGGCACGCCTCGATCGCCTGCAAACACTCGGTTTTGAACCAATATTGAACATCGCCATATTACGTTACATGTGCCATATTAACACCCCTGTTTTGTCATATATTGCCCCGAAGTCTGAAATGTCCACAAGGGCTTGCCCCAATTCCAAAAATGTCTACACTTTGAGAACCTATGATGTAGAGTCAATTTCACTATTCGTATCTCTAGCCTGACCTTTATAAGGATTTATTGCGCGTCCGCCTTGCATTAGCGGCTGGGCGCGAGTGCCGTATCAAAGTTTGGCACGGCGCGTATAAATAAAGCCAACGGGAGAGAAGCATTGTGGCACGCGTCGATCTCTCGTAAACACTCGGTATTCGTCGGCATCGTTCGTGCTGATGATATCTCGCGGTTATGTGTTGTTTTGAATGCCAGAGTAGATGGCACACAGACAGTTCAGAAAAGATTCCGACGGATTTCAGTTTTTACTGCAAGGCAAGTCCTGAAACTACTATTGTAAACCTCAATGCGCCCGCTCATACTCAGGACTTCATTTGTTTCGATTCCGCATACCTACGCAATGTGCTGCCACACAGGACTTCTTTTTTTTCTTCTTCATTCCCAAGTATATGTATGTTCACACGACACACGACGCTTTTTTATCGATCAGTGTTGCATTTTCAATTTTGGGCGTTGGAAATAGACCTTCATTCAACTTCATAATATCCGCCGCAACCGCAAACACATCGCTTTTTAACTGTCGTGCGAGTGAGGCCTAAAAAACAAATCATACGTTATTATAATCTACAATATTAAAGAGCTTCTGCATTCGTCGGTTGCTCTGTGGTGCGCAGCGCACGCGCCCCAAACTGGGTCGCGATTCTCGCTTCCACCTCCGATAGCAGCCTGCGGTAGTAACTGCCTCTGATTTAAGCCCTCGTGACGCTTGAGCCGTGAAATACTGTCGGCTGAGGCTGAGTCATCGCGATATGTGCAGCGAGCATTGTGCGGCGCACGTGTGGGCAGCGCTGGAATGTTTGGAACCGTGTCTGTTTTAATATCTCGCTGCATATATGAATTTATCGCGGTTAGAGGAAGAGCGGGCGGTTTTGTCAGTTATCGAAGGATCAACTTATTATTGTCTTGAATTTATTCCAATGAATTGTATTTACCATAACGAATCGTACTCGTAGTTATCAAGCAGCGCTAAAGTCTTTGGTACTACGTCCGTTTTAATATCTCGCTGCATATATGAATTTATCGCGACTTGTGGTAAGAGAATTAGACGGCTTGTCAGTGATCCAAGGATCAACTATTTAATGTCACGGATATTCGTATTCCGATAATTAGTCGATCGCTTCGATCGTCGTCGGTCGATTAATTCAACGTTTCTTAGGATACATGAATTTATCACGGCAGCGAATATTTCTTTTAGTTATCGAAAGATCAACTTTTTTTTGTCATAAATGAAACTAGTATTTGGGTAATTAGTCGGCTCCTTGAGGGCATTTGGCAACAATGTTTGAGATACCCAAATGAATTTATCACTTCTTAGGCTCAGAATACAGATCTTAGGAAAGAGTGAAAGGTTTTGTTGTTTGTTGAAGGATTGTCATTAATAGGTACTCTTATTTCGATAACTACTTCGTTACCATGAAAATTGTGCAATTAGATATTGTTTATAAGGTTTTAATATCTTGTTGCATATATATGAATTTATTGCTTCTCGTAAAAAAAAAAGCAAGATGGTTTTCTCAGTTATCTAAGGTTTTTGACATGGCACAAGATGGCACCTTTGGACGTCTATAGGAAATAATTCCTCTAGTAATACCCTTATTATTGTTGCATTTCTTGGAAAAAAACATTGTAAACACTGAAATATGTGTGAATTCGTAGATTACAATCAGTATGAATGAATATGATTTATTCATCTATTAGTAAAAAACCAAGCTTCATAAAATTTTGAATCATCTCCATCTTATTAAAAAGTTGTTTAAAAATAAATTCTCTACCGTAATATTGATTAAGATAAGTATGCGATAATGAGTTCTTTAAGTCGTTTTATAAAGTAGTGACCATAAACAAAGCACCGACATTTGTTTGTAGATGCCATTGTCGATGGTGTCATAAAGCATTAACAGTTAGAGATAGGAATCGCGTCTTCCAGTCCGCTTGCCGGGCGGAGTGCTATTGAAGTTGCATAGAGAGAAACGGGCTGCTTTCCGCCGCGCGGGCTTTCGCGTCGGATTAACACTCCAGTCGCGTCCCTTCGACGAGTTATTGCTGACCGTTGATATACAGACCTCAATGAAAATATATTTTTACACTAGCGGCCGCCCGCGACTTTGTCCGCGTGAAACCCTACTACTACCCCTACCCCGACCCTACCCATATCCTACCCCTGGCCTACCCCTAACCTACCCCCAACCCCTTCCCTACCCTAATACGCGACGGCGACGGAAGCTTAAAAAATGGAGTAACTTCTCCCGTTTTCTCAACATTTCCCTTCACTGCTCTGCTCCTATTGATTGTAGCGTGATGAAAAGTATACTATAACCTGCCCAGGAGTATGTAGAATAATTGTACCAAGTTTTGTTCAAATCCGTCGAGTAGTTTTTGTTTCTATGAAGAACATACAGACAGACAGACAGACAGACAGACAGACAGACTGACAGACAGACAGACAGACAAAAATTTTATTGATTTCATTTTTGGCATTAGTATCGACCACTAATCACCCCCTGTTAGTTATTTTGGAAATATATTTCATGTACAGAATTGACCTCTCTACAGATTTATTATAAGTATAGATAAGTCTTTCTCTTCTTTCTCTTCGCATATTCCTGTTACACGGGGTCTGCTTTCCAAAAGGTGCCACTGCAAACGCTGACACACTCGTACACAACAGGCTCTCTCATCAGGCAGAAAACATTTCGTCGTTGCACTTATGAATACCTTGAAATATATAAAATTTCGAAGTGAATAACTTGGCTTACATATACACTGTTAAAAGAGTACCTATAAATTACTTTATTACTAAACTAGCGGACGCCCGCGAATTCGTCCTCGTGAAACCCTACTTTACCAAACCTACTTAACCCTACCTTACCCTACTCCCACTCTACAACTACCCTACTATACAGCGGATGAGCAGGGACTCAACCATACCCCTACTACCCCACCCCTACCAAAGCCCTACCCTAGTCCCACCCTACCCCTACCATACCGTACCCTACACTACCCTACCCTACCCTACCCTACCCTTCCCCTACCGTAACCCACGCCTACTCAACCCCTACCATACCACTAACTTAAAAAATGGAGTAACTTCTCCCGTTTTCCCAACATTTCTCTTCACTGGTCTGCTTCTATTGATTGTAGCGTGATGAAAAGTATACTATAACCTACCCAGGAGTATGAAAAAAAATTGTAGCCAAGTTTCGTTAAAATCCGACGAGTAGTTTCTATAACGAACAGACAGACAGATGGAACGACAGACAGACAAAAATTTTACTGATTTCATTTTTGGCATCAGTAACGATCACTCCCTGATAGTTATTTTGGAAGTATATTTCATGTACACAATTGACCTCTCTACAGATTTATTATAAGTATAGATATCATTTCAATGCGTATCGTTGGTTTTTGTATAGCAAAGCAGTTATCTCGAATATGAATAATCTTTACGACGGTAAATATCGGATTGTCATGATAGATGCGGATCTCCGCAGATGTGCAGCTTTCACGCTGTTCGCTCGAGCTGCGCTGATCCTTTTGTATTCTATTGCAACGACTAACATGAAATGTATAATCTGTCTGTACATAAAAATGTCCGCTATAGTTTGCTTACTGTAAATCCTTCGGCAAATAAAAAAAAAAGTTCTATTGCTTGTTAAAAAATCGCAAATATGAGAAAACATTACTATACCAACATCTATGTAATAAAACAAAAAATAATTGCAAACATCATACAGAGTTTTTCAAATACTAGCGTATGCCAGCGACACCGTCGGCGTGGAAATCAATGTAAACTTCAACCTCTATTTCATCACTTTTAATGGGTTGAATTTTAGAAATTCTTGAATCTCATTATATTTCGTTTTTTTATGGTTTATGAAAAACAATTTAAAACTGTAACTCTAAAAATTAAGGACTTTTCATACAAACTTTCATCCCCTATTTTATCTTCTTAGGGGTGGAATTTATTAAAATTCTCTCTTAGCGGATGCCTACGTCATAACATCTACCAAGTTGTATATGCCAAGTTTTTGCCCGATCCGGTCAGTGGTTTAGGCTGTGCGTTGATAGATCACTATGACAGTCCTTTGAGTTAAATAATATATTACGCTCAAAGATCGAAAACGCTCAGTGAGCGGAACAATAGTTCACAACGCTTGTGTTCACAATAAGACATCCACATGGCAAAATTCGTGTTATGGCTCTAATGAAAACGCGCACGACGCGTTGTTGCAATCACAGAAAGACCAAATAGTGAAATTCGTGTCGTGTGTGACTTACTATTCGATCTCAACGCGTTGTGGCAATAAAGAAAAGCCATGACGCGTTCTGAGCATTCATTGGTTAAACCATATCACGACGGGCAGGTTGTAAATTGTCGATGTCGGCTCCGGTTATTTAAAAATCAACTTGATTAATAATTTAATCAATTTCAAACCAAATATTAAGTTCAATGTACATGGTAGGTACGAATAGTTGCCCGAAAAGTCTTAGGAAATATTTCCTTGACATTTATCTTAATAACAGAGAAGACTGAAGAAATTTATTTTTATACCCGAATGCTATCACTATAATTAGGTACAAAAATACAACATTACACAAATACTAAAATAACAACATTCTAAAGCTGTATGCGAAAGCCTCATTTACTTTTGGACGTAGAAGCATACAAATGTCCACAAGATTTCTCGAGTAAGATGTTCCAAGAACTCTTTGTACAACACCAAGTCACGCAATACACCTTTAAAATAATTCAATTCCACCCATTTGTTACAACACTTGCATACAAAACTATTAAAACGATTAAGACCCAACAAAGTAGCCAATTTCTCACAGCTATGGGCGTGTGGAGACAAAAGGCTCAGATAACCCTTCGCTCGCGACTTGCGCCGGCCTTACAAGCGCTTACTCGACGGCGTACGAATGACGCCACGATGACGACTGCTTTTAAAGGTTACTGCACATCTTGAAGCAATAATCGAGTAATCGAGCTCCGTACGATGTTTATTTGATCGCACCTTTCTTTTTTTCTAAAAACACACTTAGAAATCTAGAGTTGTGTTTAAATGTTCTAAATATACCAGAATTGTCATAGACTAGCCGCAGCTTTGCTAGCTCATGACTTTTTCTAGCCATCCAGTACTGTAGGTGTTTTGCTACAATACAGAAAGCACGTACCACGGATACAAAAACATATGTTTTTTATATACTGTATTTCATGATGAATTCCGTCCCAACTTGGAAGAAAGGGATTTTGAATTTGAAGCAGTTACGGCGTATAACATATAACATAAATAGTATCGTCGTCATCAACCCATATTCGGCTCACTGCTGAGCTCGAGTCTCCTCTCAGAATGAGAGGAGTTAGGCCAATAGTCCACCACGCTGGCCCAATGCGGATTGGCAGACTTCACACACGCAGAGAATTGAGATAATTCTTTGGTATGCAGGTTTCCTCACGATGTTTTCCTTCACCGATTGAGACACGTGATATTTAATTTCTTAAAATGCACACAACTGAGAGCTGTGATAGTCCAGTGGATATGACCTCTGCTTCCGATTCCGGAGGGTGTGGGTTCGAATCCGGTCCGGGTCATGCACCTCCAACTTTTCAGTTGTGTGCATAAATAGTATGTGTAAGCCGAATTCGGTAGGGTGGTTCCCATCTGGAGGGCTATTCTGTAACGATATTTTGTATAACTTGCAAGTGCGAGTTTCAAATGCCCCTCTATCTTTCTCTTTCTATAATATCATGTTAGACAGATAGAGATCGAGGTGAATTGGAAACTCGCACTTGCGAGTTATATAAAAAATCGTTACAGAATAGCCGTCCTGTTCTATGGAAGTTGACCTCAACAAAATAGCAAAATATGATCTATTTTGCTATTTTGTTGAGGTCGAAAGCACGAGTTTCAGAACTTCAGCCTACTTTATTCAATATTTGAGATCCATAGTTTATTGCTTAAATGTTGGCTGCCAAAATGCGGTCCGTACGGAGAGTGCTAACCGATATGCGATCAGCTTTGCTGTAATAAGTGTTATAAGACCGCATCTTAACGACGTGCCATCAGTTTCGCGGCTTTGTCCCTTGCGCGTTTAAACATCTTGAATGGAAGCTGGGGGGGCGTTTGGACAACGTATTTATTTCTGCTGACTTTGATCTCATACTTGTGGCGTAGGCAGTTGATAGTGTCTCTCCGTTTTGTTTACAAGTGAAATGTTGTTGCTACCTGAAGTTACATGGGCATCATTTGTAATGTAAAGTCTGTGAGTGTGTATATTCATTTTGAAGGTTTTTTTATTCATTTTGATACAGCGTAGACTTGAGGTGGCGAAGAGAGGGCAAAAAGCATGAATACATCTGCCATTTAGCAATTCTTCTTATACAAATACAAAATCACACTAATATTATATAGGCGAAAGTTTGTGTGTGTGCATGTTTGTTCCTCCTTTACGCTGCGGCTACTGAAGCGATTTGGCTGAAATTTGGAATGGAAATAGATTTCACTCTGGATCAACACATAGGCCGGGAAAAGCCATGGTTCCCGTGGGATTTGTGAAAAACTGAATTCTACGCGGACGAAGTCGCGGGCGTCCGCTACTCTTTTATAAATGTCATGCTTCAGGTTTTTACCTAAATTTTTTTTTTTACCGGTTTATTTTCTTTTTTACCCCAAACGCAAAATAGCAGTTATTTTACTTATGTGCCTTTCTGTAGCACATAGTTCCCAAAACAGATATGTTTCGCAGTTTTTTCAAAAGAAAGTTAGGTAATTCGGTGAGAAAGATAAAAGCGAATCTTATTAAATATGGAATATTCAACACAAAAGTCATTCTAGCTTTATTGACTGACCGTTGATTTTGAAGATTATAAATTTTAACTCGATTTTGTTAATTTTATTTATCACGCAACCCTAAACCCTAAATTACATTTAGGCATGTTAAACAGTTCTTCAGGCTTCTCTTTATACTTCTACTCTTTTGAAGAAATTTCTCAACAGCCAAGATATAAGATCAAATAGCCGTATTCCATTACGAGATGTCGGAAACCATTCGCGGCTAGATGAACTTTTATAGAAGGAACTCGTTCCAACAAAGAATAATCAAGCTCATGTAATCTCAGCCAATTATATTTACTTTAGTGCGCTTAATGGTGAGATGAGAGACGATAGTGCTAACTCGTGTTGAATCTGCAGATGGGCTTCGACAACGGGACCGCTTGACCACTTTGACCACTTTGAGTCCTGACGCGTGCTATAATTGACATAGGACAGATTCGTGTGCCCACAGCACGTGGATTGAGCATCCACGCGATAATGACCCATCGTCCAAAGTCTTAAAGGATAGAGTTCCTTGACAGGCAAAGTCGTGCCGGGCCGAAATGCTCGGTGTCGCTGCACAATTTGCCCCGGACACGTCACTCAGTGTAATTGGCTGCTGGCCTCCATTAACTAATGAGATCTAGCGATAGGATCTGTCGGCGTCCGCGCAAAGCGAACAGCTCGTGGACATCGCTCTCCCTTATAGTGCAAGAGACAGTGATGGCCGCAACTTCGTAATTCAACATAGTTTATATCTTCGACGGTGTCTGACGGTCAATGGGTATGGAATAGAAACCTGAATTGTTGTATGCTTTTTCTCAGAATGGGGAGCGATTGGGATCATTTAGCGTAAATTTTAATTTTACGACTAAGTACCATTACTTTAGAATAAGGTAAACATTAATAACTAACGGACGCCTCCGACTCCTTTCGCATAATATTTTGTTTTTCACAAATGCTATTATATAATATTACTTCGTTAAAAAAAATATAATAATTAATAATGTTTAAAATTTAGCCAAATTAATGAATTAGTTGTCGCGAAGAATTAAAAAATTTAACAAACTTTCACCTTTGTGATAATCCTAAAAAGTTTGGACCATTCTTATCTAGTAACAAAGTCATTTTGGTCTCAACTCCATATATTGGCAACTATAGTAGAATTTAAACTTTTATTCAATAAAAAGTAAAGATCTTTCTTGTGTCACAACTTTAGCTCGAAAATAAAGGCCTTAAAAAATTCGTGCTGAGTTTGTTGTAGGCTTTTCGCGGACCAAAGCGCGTTTGGAACCCTCGTAACATAGATTTCAAGTTTTCGACTTTAATTATCACTATTATGTACATTGCCTGACCTTTCAAAGTGCTTGAAAACGAACCCCAAGTTAAATATATTAATTTTGACTTTGACTTATTTATATTCTGTGATGCCATTACAACACAATTTATTTTTAGTAGGCGTAACTTATCAAAAAGGCACAGCAGATTGTTACGTACCGTAAAGAGTATGCAGCGCTGATTTTCAGCCGTAGCCTAGGTCAGGTCCAAATAACGAAGATCTTAATGACGCAGGCTCTTAGACCATCAGTCCGGGCGCAGGCGACAACGCGGCCGGATCTGAGATTCAACTCGATGTCTATGTCGCGGCGCCGACGTGTGAAACTGTCCGACAGGCAGACATATCCCCGCTGGGACCTTGCTACCTATCCCTACGTATAAGGCGCGCCCGCTGCATCCACCGGTAACGGATGAATTTACTACTGTATTTACTCGATGTAAGTAATAGTAAACTTTTTTCTCGCGATTGTTTACTCGGGTTACTTCAACATTACCGTCCGCTAATGGTACAATAAATTTCTTGCGATAGTTAGACGAGAAATTTATGTGTCAAATCCGTTTTGCGGTTGGCATTATTGATAGTTGGTTAACGGTTCGCAATTTGCTGTGTGCGGATAGAATTATTTCTATAACTGCATATCTTATTTGCATTGGCTGCTTACGGCGGTTGTAATGTACTTACTCTTGTAGACATTGGTTACAGATAGGCGAAAAGTCAGTCTCGTAGAGCGAAAGCCTGCGATGACAAGACAAGGACTTCGTAATTTTATAAAAGTAAAAAGCTTTTCATCGCACGTTTCTACCGTAAGACTATGTACCTACCGGTACATAGATTTGGAATATGGTAAAAACTTGAAACACTTTCAATCGTTGTGTAATTATTTTTTTAATATTTTCTTCGTAATAATATCCTTAGTTGCCGCTTTGTAACAACCACTGAATCATAGATTATAATGAGACACGGAACATACAAAACTTTTTTTTTAATATTATCGATGTTTTTCGAAAGGTTGCCTTTTCGAACATTTGGACGATTAAGATAGACCTGTTACTCTTAAGTAGCATTAAATTACTCACGAATGCTAATAAATCGTCCAACGAAAATTCCGCGAAACTAAATATCTCTAGTCAAAGGAACAAGGTAGGAAGACTTTAAAAACATCCCCGTAATCCAATACTATATTAGTTAGGCGAACTCCTCGGACGTTTACGATGGCTCTAATTCGCTACTAGTATTTATTGTTAGCACGCTACAACAGTGTCGGTGCTGTTAAATCACGGGCGACAACAGTAAAGATTGCGCTTACATGGCCGTTTCCAATTTTGGTGTCAAATAAAGGCTGTATTATATGGCGGTGCCGCAGTGTTAAGAATAATTTCGTACTAAAACGGATCTATGCGTCGTAGTTCATCCCTTACTGAGCAATCACGATTCGCTTGTTGTGGTCAAAGCAATGGGTGTGGGCCATTTCTAATCTTACTTTATGGGTTGTGGATAGTTGTATTTCAGACTTATGATCCAAAAGAGTAAGCTTACTGACAAACTGGTAGTGCATAATTTTCCGCGTTTCTACAAACAATCATAATACAATCGTGTATGAAATATATTCTATTTATCTATACTTAGAAGTGAAAGTATAATTTAACGTAGGTACAGTACAGTATACAATATAGCAATATAACATAATAATGAAACATCTTCCTCCCTTACACTTGTTCTATATAGGTTCGAGTATAAGTATAACAAATGAAGCGATAATAAACAAGTGAGGAGAAAACAATTACGAGTGGTTATCCGAATTTCTAAATAGATTTCTAAGCAGTTCTCAAAGTAGTGTTAGTTTAAGCGTTATTTAAAATTTATACTTTGATAGATGTTTTTTAACAATTTAGACTTTGATAGATGTTTTTTAACATGTTTAAATTATATCGTGTGCAAGCGCCATGTAAACACTGCAAGCTGTACGCAATACGTGTATTGCTATTGCGTATTTAAGGGAGAACTTGTTTAGCTGTGTGTAATGAAGTCAGTATAAGCTAATAAGAAAACTTTTGTATTAACATAAAAGGAAAATCTGACACAAAAGTAGTCATTCTAGCTAAATTACTGTCGGGTAACTACTACTGTTTAAAAGGGTTTTAAAATCTCCGACAGTATTTTGACCTGGCGGCGTAAAAACGCCTCAAGCAGTGAGTGTCGCGTGCGCCAGTCGATCAAGGCAACTTAAGATCTTGCACAACTAAAGATATTGCCTGATCCCTGGTTAGCTTTTTCCAAGAATTGGATGCGATCAAAAGCTCGCGATCTATCTGTGCCAAGGCATATGAGAGCTGCACGCTTTCAAAACTGTGCGGTTTTCCTTTCTTTATGATTGTGCACGTGTTGTCGTTATAATCCAACACATATACTCTTCGATTAAGATACAAAGAATATCTGACACAAAAGTCTATTATTATTTTATTTGGCTTTTAATTTTAACCTCGCGGCATGTAAACGCAGCAAATGCAAAAATAAAAACGCAAATTAACATCTTGCACAGCAACGTATATATACGTTTTTTGATTTGAACAAACGCTTGAGACCTACTTGTATATCGAGGCTTATTAGAGCCGCATTTACGCTGAATGTTTTTGGCGTAAAACCCGGCTTACACGTATTTATTTTAATAGAAAACTGATTTTAGGAAGAACTTTCTTAGCTATGAATAGTTTCTGATTGTTCGTTCGAAATATCCAGTTAATTCGTAGTTCAAAATTTCTAAATTTGGGTGGGTACTTTCGTCACCGATTTTGAGGGTATTCGGTCCCCATTCTCTGGGGGAATAAATAAGTAGACTGTGGAAATAAGTTAAAAGGATAACCTTCGTAGAGATTTTTCAAAGTCTTATTATAACATGGTTCTACGTGTTTAGTGAATGCTGTGATAACCTATAATTAGCTGTGCAATAACTTAGTATATTAATGTAAATTATTGACATGTGACATTGTATCAGCTGTTGGTTGTCCTTTTTAAATAAATAAATAAATAATTCGTACACGGGCGGCATGTAAACACGGCAACCCGCGAGTGTCGCGTGCGCCGGTCGATCACGGCAACTTTACATCTTGCACAGCGAACGATATTCCCTCGTTTGCTTTTTACGCGAATCTTAATGCGACCAAACCGGACGCTTTAATGATTTTTACCTTATCTATCCGAAGGCTTATTAGAGCGGCTCGGTAAGGGTAAACTGTGTTTTTGCGGCACAGGATTGTGATGTCTCAGTCGTATCAATTACACTTAATTTATGGCCAATCGTGCATATTACTAGTTTTACACTGCTATGGTGGATATGGGCTTTATTTGTGCTTTTTTGCTTTTTTATTTATTAATTTACAATTGGTTTTAAACATATTTTTTATATTAAAAATAATTCAAATGATTCTTCTTCCGATGCGTAGCATTTATGATGCAAGTGATGTGTGCTCAGCAGGTCTATTATGTATAATGTTTTATCTCGGTGTACATAGTTTTCATCGAATTTTCGTATGACGCAAGTGTTGTGTGCTCATCAGGTCTAGTATTATGTGTAGGTAATGTTTTATCTAGGTGTACATAGTTTTCATCGTATTTTCGTTTTTACAATCATCTAACATTGTGTTTTCATAACAGAATTATCGTAATTTTGCGTAAAGTGACATTAATAAAGTAGCGATAGTTGCAAGTAGTAACTATATTTAAGTAATTTTGTTGAAATACTCATTATAGATGATCGTAAAAACAAAACATCTCTGTCACTCGATGTAAAATGGTGAAGTCAAGATCATTTCGTTGATAAAAATATGTTAGATGACCACATAAACGAAAATACGATGAAAAACTGCCTGCAGGGCTCCAGAGTGAGGATACTCTAGTCCATTGGTTAAACTGGTTAATCATGAGGTCCTAGGTTCGAGTCTTTGGTCAAGTTACGGTAACTCATTAGAAATGGCTGATATTATAACGTCATTTACCATTAAATGATAGCGCAGTTAATTTATGTTAAACATAAATAACGAACATGTTTTTAGGAAAAAAGCCCAACTGATATTTATTGCATTGAACCTTAAACCTCTGGGCTTCAATCCACCGCAAAATCGTTGAGCTATTGTGCCTTATTCACAACAAAGTACTACCGCAGTTAACGTACCCATTAGAAGAAATATTTGCAAATTCATATTTCTAAGTTAATTTGTTTAGTTTGTTTTTACCAAAGAAGCCCGCTTACTATTCAAATGTGTGTAATAAAAAAAAATAATGTTCAAATAAGGATAACATTATTAGCAGAATATATACCGTAATTGGTAGCACGTTAATTTAACCGTTATATATTTCTCCGTAAAAGGGCATGACAACAAAAAAGGGCATATTATGTCACTCAAAAGTGTTCGGTCTAATAACGTCGTGGTTAATAAACTGAATAAACAGACAAACGTCGGGTCTGGTATTGTGTAGGGAGTAGGGTTGTCTCAATGACTGGATATCCAGGAATGTTCTCGACTTAAAATTATATATTTTTGAAATCGGTGTAGGATAGATCCAGAGATTACCCCCAATAACAATACAACCAACAAGTTTAAAATATTTGTTACTCGTATTAGTTTAACTTATTAATCTAAAGTTAGTATGGTTAGTTTTCTTCCATTGACGTCTCATGTTAGTTATCCTCCTTGGGTCTCCTCCCAGAATGTCACATCAACATCTCTTATTGTAATAAGAAATATAACCTCATTACCATTTTATTCACAACTAGCTGAAGCCGCGCGGTTTCACCCGCATGGTTTCCGTTCCCGTAGGAATACGGTGACAAAATAGCCTATAGTTTTTCTCGATAAATCGGCTACCTAACACTGTAAGAATTTTTCAAATTTGACCAGTAATTCCTGAGATTAGCGCGTTCAAACAAACTCTTCAGATGTATAATATTAGTATAGATATCTGTTATTTTTTTTTGTGGCTTGATAATTTCTGACATTATTTCCTGAATTTACAAGCAGAAGTATGACACGTGTATGAAGAAAAGTTGAACGTGTCTCACAATACACTAAACTATGGTCACAGTGTTCTTCTATACTGCCTTGCAATAAAGTAGCGTTGCGTCAACACATTGCGATGCGGCGTCGTTTTTGTGATCCTTAGCCGCACCACTATGTCGGGTTCTCGCCCTAATCAGCAACTACCGAAGCGTCCTACTATATTTGAGCTAATTACCTGAATAGAAACTTTTCTTGTGATTGTCCCGTATTCGAGTGCCTGTAATTTCTATAGTATTTTTTACCTTCAGACCGGAACTCAACATTGTTACTTGGCGGTGGAAATAAGAACGGTGATAGGACGTATTTTCCTGGTCAAATGTATTTAGTAGAAAGTTAGAATACAGTTACAGATATTAGATACTGTTTTCTTGAATTTTGTAATTCCAGGAAATTGGTCCCAGGACTATTTCCAAAAAAAGCTCAATAGGTCATGATCCAGGGCTGTGACATACTGATATTTTCTTCTAAGAAATTTCAAATATGAATTCTTAACCCAGAGTTGGGGAATTAATGGTACTACACCTTGGAGAGTACGTAAAGCCGTCGGGCGAAAAGAATTTAACATTATCACTCTGGCTAGGCTAGAGTAGCGACTAGGCTGGCAGCCTTAGAGTGATAATGTTAAACCCGCACAAGAGCATAAGAAGAGAGGCCTATTTTTTTGTACATTTTGGCACAGTCATTACAAAAGTATATAATAATGAAAAAATACAGTCGTAATAGACAATACATTGCAAAAGTACACTTATTATCGCTATTCTGCAACGAAGTTTTATATAACTTTCAAGTGCGAGTTATAGACAGAGAGAGTTAGTAATCGTTCGTTATAAAATAAAATAAAAAAAAACTGATAAATAAACGAATGTCAATACACCTGAAGAGTATATAACTATTTCGAACCTTAAATAGGCTGATAAATAAATGAATATCAATATACCTGAAGAGTATATAACTATTTCGTATCTTAATAGGCTGGTAAATAAATGAATGTCAATATACCTGAGAGTATATAACTATTTCGTACCTTAAAATAGGCTAATAAGAAAATGAATGTCAATGTATCTGAAGAGTATATAACTATTTCGTAACTTAAATAGGCTGATAAATAAGTGAACGTCAAAATATCCGAGAGTATATAACTATTTTGTTACCTTAAAATAGGCTGATAAATAAATGAACGTATATACAATATACCTGAAGAATATACATACAACTATTTGGTACCTTAAAATAGGCTGATAAATAAATCAATGTCAATACCTGAGATTTTATAACTATTTCGTACCTTAAAATAGGCTGATAATAATTATGAGGGTAGTTTTTCGTGTATCTGACAACCCTACAGGGAATTGATATATTATGCACACACGTCGGGCGCGGTGTGTGAAGCCGTGTCACAGGCGGCAGTTACACGCGGTAATGCCGAATTAGCATCGGCGTAAGGGCGCTGGGGGCGACCTCTGCTGAATGGTGATGCGATGTTAATACATCGCACCCGTTAGAATATTCCACACAAAAACTGAAGAATGCTAACAATTCGATCTGTATGTTGTTTATTCTAAACTGGTCGTATGAACACACAAAAAATGAAGAATTCTAACAATTTGATCTGTATTCTAAGCGATGCTTATCATAATTTATAGGACATTGTTTTGTTACAACTATATTCTTGTCCCACATTCTTGTAATAAAATTTTAAATTCGTTAATTTAGTAAAAACAGTTTCAATTAAATTTTAATCTTATTACTAAAACTTTTGGTTTCGTCATATGATTTTAGGTTTTTCGTAAGTAGTGCAAACTTCGCCAATGACAAACCTACTGTGATGTTTTAAGCTACGAGTACAATTTCACGGACTTTGGTCAGCCCAAAAAGCCAACAGCATGAATTAATCATAAAAACAGAGCTTCGTTGCTCCAACTTCTTCGTTTAACTAAAGATTTTATGGGTCTGCAGTAAATCCATATTCTAGATCCAGACTTTATTGAGGCCCGTGAAGTTGAGGCTCTGTTTTTTCTTAGTTTATAACGGATCGGTCAAAGTCAGTGGCGATTAGGAAGTTGTTTATTAGTGAATTGCACAAAAACTGCGGTTACAAGTCAATCAATCGCCGCAGAGCCGTGCGTGAGGTGCCGGCGCGCCGCGCGCCATGTTTGGGCTACGTTTGTGATGAATGTATGTACCATTAATGTGAGCTTTGGCACGGGGTTAGCGATGGTTTCTATGAAATTCAATAGGGATGATGACAGCTTTTAATCAATCAATTGTATATAAATATGAGTAAGCTATTTGTATATATATATATATAACGTGGAATTGACTAAATTCCACTTCTGATTTTTGGAGGTATACCAAATCACAAGGGCTGATATTGAATACTACGCACTGCTATCGTAGTATGTCTCGATTAAGTTATAAGATATACGTCAGGGATGCAGAAATGCGCAAAGTAACACTATCAATTGTTAGCGGAATGACCGTTGAACTTACTAATACAGTTCTACCCTCTAACTTCAATTGATCAAGTATAGCACTACTGATACTATCAGATGTAAACCAGGATTAACTAGCGTTTGGCAGTAAGTCTGTCACGAGTGAAATTATGGGCTTGTAACCGCCAGTGGCAGGGTTAAAGGGCCCTTTTACAGTTAAATAATACTCCCCTTCTCAGTTCAGTCAAGGGCTAATTTGTAAAGAATAATAAAAAAAAATCTACGTTTTTTGAAACTCGTCCGAAGTACAACCGCCATGGCTATTTTTGCCGTCGAACAATAATGCTTTGTTCTGGTCTAAAAGGTGTGTGATTGTCAGTAAAATTACAGCCACATGAAGCTAACCTAACCTCTAATAGGGCGTAATTATGATAAGCTGGCTAAGCTTGTTGTGAGCTCTTCTCGGACCAAGGCCCGTTTGAAACCCTCGTAACTTTGATTTTCAGTTTTCGACCAATTATTATCACCATTAACTAATAATATTATTTATCGGACGTTTTAAAATTGCTTTGCCTAATTGTAATAAATAAATGACTTTTGACTTGACTTTCTAGGTGATGGTATAACTTAAAAGCACTCCGATAAGTAGTACATTGTACACCTTTACCACTACAAAGCCCTACCCAAAGCGAAATTGTTGTCCGGAAACGGACACTGAAGACAAAGAATCAGCTGTGCCAGCTGAGAAAATACCAAGGCCCCCTCCAATATTTGTGGATGGAGTAGAAAATATCACACCTTTAAAACAGCTTCTAGACCAATATGCAAGTAAAAATTATGAGCTAAAAATATTAAGCGGTAATAGAGTAAAAATTCTATTCAAAACTCAAGAAGTCTACAGGGAAGTAGAGAAACAGCTGGATACGAGAGGTACAGATTACTACACATATAAACCTAAACAAGAACGATCATTTAGGGTAGTCCTAAAGAAGATGCACCCTTCCACTGACTTGGAAGAAATAAAGGCAGCTCTGCTAGATCTTGGACACAAAACAGTTAATATCTGGAATATAAAACAAAGAATATCTAAGAAACCACTTTACATGTTCATAGTGGAACTATCTCCACAACAAAACAATAAAGAAATATACGACGTCAAAAGCCTTCTAAACTGTCGGATAACATTTGAACCTCCAAGACCAACCCGTCACATTCCACAGTGTGCTAACTGTCAAAACTATGGACATACCAAAGCATATTGTCACCGCAAGCCCAAGTGCATAAAATGTGCTGGGAATCACGCCTCAAAAGACTGCTTACGCAAAGAACGATCAGACTCAGTCAAGTGTGTATTATGTGGTGGAAATCACCCGGCAAATTACAAGGGATGCAGTGTCTATAAAGAACTACAGAAGCAGAAATATCCTCCTCTACGCCCTAAAAAACCTGCTACAGAATCCGGGCAGCCTAAAATACCAATCAATCCAATAACGCTGAGACAACAACAGCAAATGCCTGAAACGAGCTACGCAGATATCCTTAAAAACAAATCACAACCAAAAAATTATTCTAATATCCAAGAATCTTCCGATAATCCAAATGATATTAATAATGTAATAAATATGTTCAATCAAATCATGAATCAATTATGCACCGTGACAAATCTACTCACCAATTTAATGACAGTCTTGTGTCAAAATTCGAGCAACTCAAAATAGTCTTATGGAACGCAAATGGCCTGTCACACCATTCTTTAGAAGTTAAACTATTTTTAGAAACAAATGGCGTCGATATACTATTAGTATCGGAAACCCACTTCACACAAAAGAGCTACTTTAAAATCCCGAACTACAAGTTATACCATACAATGCACCCAGATGGCACAGCTCACGGTGGTTCCGCTATTTTAATAAAAGATAAAATCAAACACTACGCTACAAACTCGTACAGTACTGAAGAAATACAGGCGACTAGCATAATAATTGGTGACTCTAAGGATCAGCTCAATATAACAGCAGTATACATACCACCAAAACATAATTTAAAGGAAAGAGATTATTCCAATTTTCTTCAAACACTTGGTCACCGATTTATCGCGGGTGGAGATTATAATGCGAAACACACAGATTGGGGCTCAAGACTTACAACATCAAAGGGTAGGGAATTGCTGAAATCGATCAAGAGACTACAACTCGCCTTTTCGTCTACAGGTGAACCAACTTACTGGCCTGCTGATCCAAAAAAGAAACCTGATTTAGTTGACTTCGTAATCACAAAAGGAGTACCTGGCTCTAATGTAAGATGCTTTTCCTGTTACGATTTAACCTCTGACCACTCTCCTGTGATTGTGCTGTTAAGCTGTAAATTTTTACAAAATATAAGAACTTGTAAGCTGCATACGAAACAAACAAACTGGACAAACTTCAGAGAGATAGTAGAAAATTCACTTGATTGCGGAATACCTCTGACCTCTGATTCTGAAGTTATTCAGGCAGTGGAATTATTCAATAACTGCATTCAACAAGCAGCATGGTCATCTACTCCCGACCTCACAACATACACAGAAGACATGTACTTCTATCCAAAGTCCATTCTCGAACTAATAAAGAAGAAGCGCCAGGCTAGAAAAACATGGCAGTCTACAAAGTACCCACCAGATAAATTCAAATTCAATCAGCTCGCTTCACAATTAAAGGACGCACTCGCGGCTTTTGTTAATCGCGATGTTGGTATGTATCTGCGAAACCTTGATGCTACACAAGCTACAGACTATTCCCTCTGGAAAGCAACAAAAAAATTGAAAAGACCAATTGTTCATCAATCTCCTATAAAAAAAGCTGACGGCAGCTGGGCCCAAAGTGACCAAGATAAAAGCGTAACTTTTGCGAAACATTTATCTGGAGTATTTACAGCTCATGAGGGCTTCTGTTCAACTAAAGAAGCAACAGTAACTGAACTCCTGAACACACCCCACCAATTGGATCTGCCTATTAAGAAATTCAAAAAATCAGAAGTAAAGGCGGCTATCATGAGTCTTAAAATCCATAAAGCCCCAGGTTATGACCTCATCACGGCAAAAGCTTTAAGAGAACTACCAACCAAGGGATTAACTTTCTTAACACAGCTCTACAACTCTATCCTTTATAGAAACTTTGTTCCACCACAATGGAAAGTGGCAGAAATAATTCTAGTTCCGAAACCAGGTAAAGATCCCACAGATGTTAAATCTTATCGTCCTATCAGCCTCTTACCTCTTCTCTCTAAAGTCATGGAAAAACTATTCATAAAGAGGTTAATGGTAAAACTGATTGAAATCAATCTTATCCCAGAGCACCAGTTCGGATTCAGGGAAGGACACGGGACAATAGAGCAAGTACACAGACTAGTAGAGCAAATCAATAATGCTCTAGAACAGAAACTGTATATTTCAGCAGTATTTTTGGACATATCACAGGCGTTCGACAGAGTATGGCATGATGGACTCCTTTACAAAGTACACCTAAATCTACCTATCAACTATTTCAAGTTTGTAAAGTCTTACCTTGAGGAAAGGTATTTCTACGTAAAACATGGTGATAGCATGACTGAACTTTTCAAGATTAAAGCAGGAGTCCCTCAGGGCAGCATTATGGGCCCCTTACTGTATTTGATCTACACCTATGATCTTCCGAATGCAGATAATGTGGTCACCGGCACATATGCCGACGACACAGCCATTTTAGCAGCTGATGCAACTGCATCTGGAGCTTCTCTTAAACTCCAAGGAACTTTGAACTGTCTATCGAAATGGTTAAAGGACTGGAGAATAAAAGCAAACGAATCGAAGTCCGTACATGTGACTTTCACACTAAGGCGCGATACATGTCCCGAAGTGGAACTCAATCAAGTTAAGATCCCTCAGTCAGAGAATGTGAGATACTTAGGTATATATCTGGACAGACGGCTAACTTGGACGAAACACATCTTCACGAAAAGAAAAGCCCTTGGCCAACAAGTGAGAAAGATGTATTGGCTTTTAAATCGAAAGTCCCAACTATCGCTGGAAAATAAGCTTTTATTATACAAAGTCATACTTAAACCGGTATGGACGTACGGAGTGCAACTTTGGGGTACAGCATCAAACTCGAATTTAGAAATTCTGCAACGGTTCCAGTCAAAAATGCTGCGCATGATTACCAATGCTCCTTGGTACTTCAAAAATGATCGCCTGCATCGTGAACTAAAAATTAAGACTATAAAGACAGAAGTTGCACACTCACTGAAAACATACCAAATGCGTATTCGTAAACATCCAAATCAACTTGCAAGGAACCTAATGATGAAGAAACCTGGTACAACTTTCAAAAGGCTCAAGAGACGAGCACCACAAGATGTCATGAAATAGACACTACATTATTATATATGGGCAAATCACTGGATTTTGCACCTAACACGCCTTAATATAAATACTTAAAATCCCGCTGAATGTCTCAAGACAGATTGCAGGAATATTGAGAGATTAAAAAAAAAAAAAAAAAAAAAAAAAAATGTTAAAATTTACATTATTTAAATTGTTTTAATAAAATGACTTGCGTCGTCGTTCCCGACGAATTGGAAAAAAAAAGCATTATAGACAAGCAAACGTCTATAATGCTTTTTTTCCAATTCGTCGGGAACGATACATTTTCAAATTAAAAAAAAAATACACTTGATCTAACCTATACCTAGATCGTAAAGTAGGTATACTGATTTTCATTCACACTAATATTATTTAAAAAAATATTTATTTCATTTAGTCGCATGTTAACAAAGTTGTAAGTTATTTAAACAAATAATACATAAATATGGTCTACAATGTCGAGTTGGGGTTTAGGAAGTGTAACAACTATATTATACATGAATATCATCATCATCATCTCCTTACCCTTATCCCACTTAAGTGGGGTCGGAAAAATATGTCAATCTTTTCCATTCGTCTCTATCACTTGTCAACTCATCATCCACTCCTTTTACACACGTGTCCTCTTTCACACAATCCAACCATCTCTTCTTTGGCCTTCCTCTCCTCTTATGTGCTTCCACTTGCACATTCAACATTTTTCTAGTAATATGACTTTTCTCCCTACGCATTACATGTCCATACCAAGCTTACCTTCTACTCCTCAATTTTTCTGTCACTGGCGCCACCTTCAGACTTCCTCTTACATACTCATTCCTTATTTTATCTATTCTTGTCACACCACACATCCACCCGTTTATTATACATGAATATATAATATATGATGTAAATAGACACAAAATCTTGCATGTGTGTGTTCAGTGGAGTTGTTAAATTCGGATCGTTTTTTGCGGTGATTTTAAAGGCACGCAACATATCTAATAGGGTTGCCTGTTAGAGATAGCTTATAGCTAAGCAATAAGGCCGCCTTTGCATGTTATTTTTTTTAGTTTTATTTATTTTGTGATAATTTTAAAATTTTTGAATTGTTTAAAATATTGCGCAACAGACAATTGAGAATCATTTCGCATTAATAATATTAGTGCCAGCACAGATACCTTAACAACTCGCTGTTGACTAAGATTACTTTGTAAGACCCAGGACAGATAAATCCAAAGCTCTCCGTAGTAAATAAATAATGTATCAGCTGTACATTATATCACCATCATACATACAGCGAGCTGTACATCACTGCTTGCAGGAGCGAAATAGTTAGTTTAATTGGTTATTGTACAGCCACGTCCATCGCGATAACTCTAGCATCAAATACAAGAAACGTCTCATATTTTATTCTCAAAGATAATTTTTCTCATTACGTCCCATCATCTTACGGATGGATTATTACGGGATGTATCTATTCGTTATAAATTACAACATATGAGACGTCGTGATACGAATCTCATGTTGTAATTCGTTGTAAAGTAGCCTCTCGTATGTTAACTTCAGTTATGATAGGTATCGATGACTTGAAAGCCTCTTTGTCCCTCTTGTGAAACACCAGTGATCCGAAGTCAACGAACACGAGATGGAATTTAATTAATAATTATTTTTTCCTTGTTGTGTTTAGATCTGTAATAACGAACGGTATCTGTAAACTGGACACAGCATTACCGTTGGTAACGTATTTTTTTAATATTGACAGAATTAGAATGTAACGTACTGACTAACGTTCCTGTCTTAAAAAATTAGCGATTTTCTTATAAGTTTTCGTCCCTGTACCACTAACTCAGTAGTAAAATTAGGGTTGAATTATGGTCGCACAACTTTGAAACAGCTCGACCTACGGTTTTTATTTAGTAGGTATGAGATATCTACATATAATTATATGTCACCGTAAAATTGCAAATAGGTACCGTTAGGTTATAATCTATCTCGCGAGATTGTTAACTGTTTACAATTTAACGTGCATTATTCGGTAGATTGTAAGGAAGAACGTACAAATAAATAAATACGTAACCTATCCTAACCATTGGTTTCTGAGCCACTCAAGATCCAGTTCTTAGGAGTATATTATGGATAACAATCTTTTGACAGTACACAATCTTCCGAGATATACTATAATATAATAACTGTATTTATAATTTTACGGAGTCATATATACGTATAGCCCACCCCTATTTTTATTGCGATTATTGGTTAAAATAAATTTATGTGCTATAATTTAATTTAAGTTATAAGTTTTTCCGGTTAATCTATCACGTATATATATATATATATATATATATACTAGGTAATTAATTATGTAGATTGTAGATCCTCCTCATTAAATTACCATACTGGGGGCTTTATATGAAAATCCTTAGATTACAATTAGGAAAAAAACTCTTAACTTTAAGTAAATTAAGAGTTGACTTGTAATGGAACTTTTCCTGTGAGATATCCACGGATAAAATAAAGTCCGTATTTTTTACACTCGCTACATCAGGCGAGTCGTGACCGGTGCCCAAGTTATTTGGCATCAAAGTGCTGTTCGCGGACAGGTGAATGCGAGCCTGGTGCCGGCGCCCGACACGCCACAATTAGCGCGCACGACGTCGCCAATTAAATCCACGCGACATAGACATGCCCATATAACGGCCTGAAAAAATATCGACAAATTGGATTGGCCCTGTAAATGTTCTGTGGTAGGTACAGGTTCGATTAGGAGTTAGGCTCGTATATTATCATTTCCTATATCTTATACTAGCTGGCGTCCCGCGGTTTCATCCGAAGATAACCCCTACAACACCACAAACGTAACTCATTATAGCAGCGTTTCCCAACCTTTTTCAGCCACGGACCCCTAGGAAATCTAGCACAGTTTTCACGGACCCCCTTAATAAAATAAACAGTCAAAAAATCCGATTAGGTATTTATTTTAGTTATTACACATACAAAACAGGTACTTATAACTGTTTAATATGAAAAATATTGAAAAAGTTCAAGTTGAAATAAGCATTAAGATCCGTGTTGAAAGGTCAGGCCCTCTCAATATTCAAATTAGCATTTCAAATACGAGACATTAGCAATTATGTATGGCCCAGAGATGACACCGCGGACCCCCACACATATACACGCGGACCACAGGTTGGGAAACGATTCATTATAGTATTAGTAGGTATATGGATTATCATTCTTTCTCCGTAATCCTGTCATCAGGCGATTGCTTATAGCAATAAGGCCGCCTTTACATGCAAATTTTTAGTTTTTATTATTATTATTCTTTTTTATTTTGAATAATTGTTTTATCCTGTGTGCAATAAAGTATTTTTTATTCTTCATCTTCATTATCACATCAGCTGATGGATGTCCCCTGCAGGAGATAGGTCTTTTGTATGTACTTGCACGATCCAGTGCATCCAGCGAGACCCTGCGACTCGCTTGCAATCGCCAGTCTATTTACGTGTATGTTTTTAGTAGGCTCGGTACTGCAAGCACTTTGAGAATGTCTTGAAGTTTGTTTGTGACGGTCCTGAAGGTGAAATCTTCTGAAAAGAGTACTTATATACGAGTAAAGAGTATATATTCTTGTAACAAGTACAAAAAGACATTGCGGCATTAAGGAGATTAATTTCTTACCTTATCTACACGCAAGAAAAGGAAAACTTTGTAATTATATTCTTTACTTTTCCTGTTACCTTTCACCTATCTTGACGGCCTCCGTGGCGCAGTGGTATGTGCGACGGAGTATGTGGATTTACAAAACGGAGGTCCTGGGTTCGATCCCCGGCTGGGCAAATTGAGATTTTCCTAATTTGTCCAGATTTGGCTAGTGGGAGGCTTCGGCCGTCGCTAGTTACCACCCTACCGACAAAGACGTACCGCCAAGCGATTTAGCGTTCCGGTACGATGCCGTGTAGAAACCGAAAGGATTGTGGATTTTCATCTTCCTCCTAACAAGTTAGCCCGTTTCTATCTTAGACTGCATCATCACTTACCATCAGGTGAGATTGCAGTCAAGAACTAACTTGTAAAGAATTAAAAAAAAAGATTGATCTATTTCTGTTAGCTTCTTCATTCGTTCATTCATCGCATTTCTGTTATCATTCAACGTGGATTCGTTGAATTATTCATGCAATTTAATATGATTCAACACACGTTGCGTGGTGCGGTGCAGTGTTGCGAACATGTTTGATCGATTAAAGTTTCATACCGTCCCTTTAGCGTTAATCTATTGACAATAATTTAATTTAATATACCTACATAGTTGAAATCGTTATCGGAAAAATGTTCTCGATGGACAGACAGACGGAATACAGATGTCTATGTTTTAATAATATGCTGCGGTATACATGCGAATAAATAAAAAGAGCACCTGCGGCGGGTGTGCGTGGACAGGAGTTACAAAAAAAGAACAATGTGGTCACCGCTTAAAGGAGATTAGCATTTTACATGCGCCTTATAGTTTGCTCAAATTTAATGGTATTTTTTTCGAATGACATGTTATCGATAGATATCTATATAGGCCGTTAACTCTGGTACTCATATAGAAGCTCTGCCTCACTCTTCGGAGTGAGCGATCGAATCAGTAATAGAAGATCCGGCAAAATTTATTTGTACAATTATAAGCAGTGACGTCACATGGGTCTCAGCTGAAAATCAGCGCCGTGTACACCCTTTCTGGTTACAGACAGACATGTTGTCATAAGGATAGGGTACTGACTTTTAGATTTGAATAAATTTATTTTCTTTTATTCTTTCTTTCTTTAAAATAACCAAAGCTACATACTACATGGACATAGCTCTAGGAGTCGCAAAGCTTTAATGGCAATGGGCAAGGCACGTAGTTTTAGGAGTCGACGGACGTTGCGGTCTCAAGGGGCTGGAATGGAGACCTTACACCGAGGTATGAGGTAGGCGTATTGTTAGTCAAACCCCCCACTAGGTGTACCGTTGATATCAAGGGGGTTGCAGGAAGCAGCTGGATGCAGGCGCTTTAAGATCGTGATATTTAGAAATCCATATAAGAGACCCATCAGCTGATAACAATTAGGTATGATGATAATAATAGATCCTTCGCCATTGTACATAATAAATGTAAATAGTGCCATGTATGACTGCAGACTGTAGAATTGAGAGCTAGGTTTGGAGTATCGCTGCGTGATCGAATCAGAAATGAGGAGATCCGCAGAAGAACCAAAAAAACGACGTAGCTCAACGAGTCGCGAAGCTGAAGTGGCAATGGGCAGGGCACATAGTTGACTACAGTTTAGATGACGAGGATGGCGCTGTCTTGAATTGGGTGTGAAAATTTGTTGTTTCTTTTCAATGTCTCTTTGGCATTGGTCACGTCATGACCCATCGTTGTT
This sequence comes from Bicyclus anynana, assembly GCF_947172395.1. Lineage (NCBI taxonomy): Eukaryota > Metazoa > Arthropoda > Insecta > Lepidoptera > Nymphalidae > Bicyclus > Bicyclus anynana. The sequence goes on along the minus strand of NC_069093.1, from coordinate 2,448,716 downwards.
TGAGTACCTACTTCATTTTCAAATTGAAAGTTTGTAGGAAAGTCCTTTTAGGCAAATTGTTGCACAAATCATGGGTAAAGCGATTCCAATTTTTTTTGCAAATTCTATTACTTGAAATTATTGATGAAAGACGTGTAATCTATACTAATATTATAAAGATGAAGAGTTTGTTTGTTTGTTTGTTTGTTTGATTGAACGCGCTAACCTCAGGAACTACTGGATCAATTTGAAAAATTCTTTCAGTGTTAGATAGCCCATTTATCGACGAAGGCTATAGGCTATATATTATCCCCGTATTTCTACGGGAACGGGAACCACGCGGGTGAAACCGCGCGGCGTCAGCTAGTTTTTCATATACTATAACATCACTTCATTCATTAAAATATAATAGGTTTAAAAGGAAATGAAAGCTAGCATTGATATTCTCGCGGATGAAGTCGCGAGCGGCTAATAGTTGATTATTATAATTGATAAATAACTGTCTCAAAGGTACAGCTACAGACAATGACGTCCAGGGTTCGAATCTCGGGTCAGGCTAACAAAAAAAAAATGTCTAAAAGGCTGTCGGTCCTGCGCCTGATCTCTCACCGGTCGTGTTGGTCCGATCAGACTATGAGAGTGAGGGAAACAGAGTGCATCTGTGTTTGCACACACACTTGTGCACTATAATATCTCCTGCGTACATGGTTAATCTCACCGGAGATCAGTTGCTATGCTATCAGTTACTGAAAAAAAAAACAATAATATGCTATTATTATTGAAAAACTATCCTTTAACCATATGAATACATTCGAAATGTCGCATTGTCCACACGAGTTCATCAGAGCGATTGAAATTCTTTATTGTATCAAATTGACTTTGTTTCAATGTGAAAATATTTCAAGGAATTTTTTCCTTTATTTAACTCTTTTCGACGATATTCTACAGTTTTAACGTTAACTGCTGTATAGCACTTTACATTTCGAGATATAAGACATTTTTAACCTTTCAATTGAATGGAGAGGAAAAAAATATAAAGAATTTTATATAGAAAATAATACGGTAGCTAAACTTTTTACTGTACATTTTATTATTGTAAATTGTGTAATAGATATGTTATGGTCTAGTGAGTATTTATTCATGGTATTGTCACAGAAAACACGGTATTATATGCATAAAGGGTAATTGGTATGGATGTATGAATGACAATCATGTAATTTTCTTGCACTGTTTTGCACTATTATACTGTCGGATATTAATTACATATACTACTAGCTGACGCCACGCGGCTTCACCCTCGTGGTTCCCGTTCCCGTAGGAATACGAGGATAATTTAAAGCCAATAGCCTTCCTCGATAATTGGGCTATCTAACACAAAAGAATTTTTCAAATCGGACCAGTAGTTCCTGAGATTAGCGCGTTCAAACAAACTAACAAAGTCTTCAGCTTTGTAATATTAGTATAGATGCTACTTATTTATTTCTGTTCGTACTGTTATTAGATTATTTGATTTTCTTTTCTATATTTATGTATTTATTTAAACCTATCATCCCTAGTTAAAATTAATAAATATCTCCAGCAGGTTAATTTACTATCTTTGGATGTATGCTAAGAAATTGAGATTCTATGTAACAAATGTCATCCGGTGCTTACTGGTGTATATCACACAGTAGGTAAATGACATCTTGTGAATTGATTGTTTTGGTGATTGAGGTTTATTTTAATGGGTTGATAATAAAGATATAGTGAATAGGCCGCCAGTTTATTCAAATGTTTAATAGTAAATAAATGTTTTCTAACTATTTAATTATAGTTTAGTTAAATAGGTATAAATTGCATGTTAGTGTAATGATGAATTAAGAATGTGTTACGATTTTGTATTCACACACTCATCTCAGATAAGTCATAATTATCTACCCATATTCGGCTCTCAGAATTAGAGGGGTCCAATAGTCCACCACGCTGGCCCAATGCGGATTGGCAGACTTCGTACGTGTAGAGAATTAAGAAAATTCTCTAGTATGCAGGTTTCCTCACGATGTTATTCCTTCACCGTTTGAGACGCGTGATATTTAATTTCTTAAAATACACACAACTGAAAAGTTGGAGGAGCATGCCCCGGACCGGATTAGATCACACCCTCCGGCATCGGAAGTAGACGTCATATCCACTGGGCTATCACGGCTCTCGGCTCACTCAGATAAGTGTGTATATAGAAAAAGTGTTACTGAGACAATTACTAATTTTTATATGTCTTAATTTAATAATACTTCAGTTGACCTTTCATTCTTAATCAACCTATGCAGTTTTTATCCCAATGATTACTTTCTAGAAATTCAAAAGGTTCTGCCTTGTATACTATATTGAAATATGCAACAATACACATTTCAAAAAGTAAAAATAAAAATATAATACTCGTAACAGACACAAAACCCGAGAATTCAATTATCGTGTACACCTTTTTTAGTGCCTTTTGTTGTGTCGTTAACAAGAAAATAACTTTATCGTTTTATTTATATGTATATATTTTTTTCTTGTTGTATAATAATAGTTATCGATAACTGACCGGTTTTTTCTTTACAGACACCCAGACAGCACTGCGATCGCCCGCCGAGGTATGTGCTTCCATCTCTATAATAACTATATCGATACTATATTCAGTTATAAAATTAATAAAGCCAACGTTCGATTATTCTGAGCTAAAGGTATTTTATTGTAGATAGGAGTTTTTATACTCGCCTAGTATAGATGCCACAGAAACTGACATTGCATTGTAGAGTAATATTTAATTGAAACGAATTTGTAGAACCAGTATCCACATATCCAGTAACACAGATCCTGTTATGTGATAGGACGAGCTATATATTTTAATTTGGATAAAGGAAATTTATGCATAGTAAATAGAATTGGCGCTAATTTAATCGCACTTAACTCTGGAGTGAAGCTACGTTTCAAGAGCCCACGAATACATAGTCTAAGAGACAGACAGTCATTTAATAAAGGTTGAAGCCATACATTTAATGCAATTTTGGGCCCAGATTTGATGAATGAATCGTTATAAAGTCCAAATTACTGTCATTTATTAACCGACTTCCAAAAAGGAGGAGATTCTACGTTCGGATGGTTGTATGTTTTTTTATGTATGTGCTGCGACATGGCGACATCAGCTTTTTGGCAACCCTTCGCTAGTGATTCTTAAAATTTGATTTTAATAGTATTTTTTTCGAAAAGTTGCTATGAAACTAAGTGACTTACTGTTTGGCTTGTTATTATTTCGGGGTAAATATAAAAAAAATGTGATTTATAGGTCCTTGGATGGCTAAAAGTCTGAACTTTTGAAATCTGCAACATCCCAAAACCAAAACAGCCCGAACATTGTAGTTGCTTACCGTAATTGTTTATGGTAATAAATAAATTAATTAAACAAATAAAAAAACCCGTCTGCATAAAGCATAAAAAAACTGAAAAGAAAAAAACAAGCTCAGTCCAAAAGTGTAGAAAGCAATCAGAAAACAGTCGACAGACTCGAGTCTATAGCGTCTCACAGTCATCTTGTTACTTTTTTTTTTAGTTTCACCTATCTAAGAACACTTGGGTTATTGAGACAAATGTAACGATATCCTAATTACGTAATACCGTTCAGTGGTTTAGAAGATATGAGGTAATAAAGAATATTACATACATACATACATACATACATACATACAAGATACGCGCGAAAAACATAACCCTTCTTGCAGTCGGGTAAAAACATGGACTGATAAACTTGCAACTTTTATGTAGGCTCTCAATATTGCTGAAAAGGTTCAGTTGTCCGTTATAAGTTCTGTGCTAAGCTTTTCTATGTTACTTTATACACACAGATAGCAGGAGGGCTATTCTGTGACGATGTTTTGTATAACTCGTAAGTGCGAGTTTCGAATTCGCCTCTATCTTTCTCTTTCTATAGTATCGTTTTAGACAGAGGGAGATAGAGGTGAATTCGAAACTCGTTACAGAAACTATTCTGTTACAGAATAGTGTGCTATAAAGTTACAAAGGTTACAAAGAACGTGGAACACAGAACGTAAAAAGACTGAGCTCTTTCTGTATGCGCGGGCTCTTGGAATTGGTATATTATAATAAGAGATCCAGTATAAGAAATATATCCCACATCTGTTATTTATATGGGATAAGAAACAAATGATATAAAATATTCACATTGACTAATTGGTATATCACCATGGTAATAGGCTTCCTACTAAAATTGCGCCCGGTGAATTTATTTGAATCAATTAAAATTCATGTTAATTAAAATTTAAATATCATCATCAGTTATTTATTCGTCTAATATGTCAAATGAAAGCTTTTTTTATGCTTAATTTAACTGTGTTGTCTTTGACCTAGTTCACAATTTCCTAGATTTTGTATAAAAAATGTGTTTAACATTAGCAACCTATTTGCAATATGTCACTGTGAATATTATCTATCATTTATTTTTTATGACTAATAATAACAGATGAGGGTATATATTTGTAATGCCGGATCCTAGACTATTAGTTAACTTTGGAGATTTATGCGATCAGAGTTAGCATCAGTACCATTTTGCGTGGCTTTTGCGTACGACCCAAATAAGCTAAGTACGTTTTGTTTAGTGCTTAATATAATATCATTAAAATTATGCTTTTATTTGCATTCATAACTAAAATTTTAAGGGAAATCACTATGTAAGTATACTTCTATTCATATTTTTTAACTTGAAATTGTAATGCAACTGAATCAATTCAGTAATACTTGATACTTGTATTTATTTTTTTGTGAATGATATCAATTATTTATTATAGTTTGACCTTAAAGTTATCTTCCGTCTACAGTTCATTAGTTTGTTAACTTTTGATATCATCTATAATAATATAATTTTATCATATTTACTATACCTTAAAATATATTGAAATCTTCATTTTGCGGTACCATAAACCGGAGTAATTTAAAACAATATCAAAATTAGAATTTGAAAAAAAGTGATTGTTTTAAAAATTTATGTTTTTAAAAGTATTTTTTACATATTGTTCTAGTCCACTAGCGGCAGCCTTTCGTAGTAACAACATTTTCAAATAGTAGAGAGAAAATAATGAGGCAGAGAGGCACTTATTGTCCGGTGGAATTTGGTACGGATTTTTGACTAGGTGTCTATAGGCCAGTTTCTTCTTGTAAAGCTAAAGTAACAGTGGTGGTAATTTACGTTAACTTCGAAAAGATAGCTCAGTTGTAATACACCCGGAATGAAAAAATACGGGATAGGAGGGAACTCGTATATTACGATATACGAGTTCCCTCCTATCCCGTATTTTATACACACTACACTACACTTTAATTTCTACCAAACAGTAAAAGTAGTAAGTAGTAAAGAAGACTTTATTTTTCCGTGATTAAGACCGTCACTTTTGCTTTATGACGTTACTTTGACTTTTACTTTCGATGAAGAAACTGGCCGTAAGTGTGTGATGTTGTTGTTTTTATTCTTAATTTGTAAGTGAACTGTGTAATGTCAGGTAATGTAAGCATTCCCCCCGCGGCTCGGCCGGCGGAGGTGAGTCGCAGCCGGGCGCAGAGCGCATCGCACGGCGCGCCGGCGGCGCAGCCAGCACGCAAACGGACCTCTTCCGGAATGTTCCAGGTGAGGAGTGCCATAGGTAATGAGTATATAGAATAGAATAGAATAGAATATCTTTATTTGTCCACACACAAGTAATAAAATAAAATAAACAAACAGAACATACAAAAATCTGGTCGTGGACAAAAAAGGTATCCACCTCAGCACGATTCCACAGCGAGCTGTGGCGCTGTTTTTCAGGTGAAACCTTGTGTGTTCCTGGACATGTCTACGACGATATATGTCTATATGATGCTTTCTGCGTTGAACCGCAAGGATGACGCCGTGGGCACACGAGAAAGAAAGAAAAATGTGTTCATTTCGAAATTATGCCACACATCACAATACCTCCAGTACACCAGGTCATCCAGGACAATAACCTGCGATGTGTGGCATAACCCAGAAAATGGCCCTAGGGTTGAAAAATGCTACGAGACCATTAAAGTTAGGACATGTAGCGCGGTTTTTTAGCTGGAACCACAGATCTGGTAACGCCACGAGTGGCGGCGCCGGCGGCATCCCATGCAGTTGACAATCTGTTAATAGAAAATGACGTACATACAACAGCTCAGTGCTGCATTAACGTCGCTGCGCTATCTCTCCCTGCTTTGTTAAGTTAGGTGCGGCGCCGCTGCGATTCGTGTTGCCACGGATATATCTATGTAAGACGACACAGCGATACCGCACCGAAACCGCGCCGAGGCTATGCACAGTGTGGTCTCTCTTTTAGAAAAAGGTTTCGTCCACTCTATCTACGAATTCCAGCGTTAGCCTACACTCAGAGCTTCTTTCGCCCAAAACCCTCGAAATGCCTAATATGCGTTTAATGATATATCTCGTGATTAGAGATATAGGTGCATATTGTCGACAAAGAGTGGCCAAATTGCAAATATCGCTCTCTGATTTATATTTTACTTACTCTTTGAATCAGTAGAGGTCCTTCACATTTACTCGTAGTATACATATTGAATTCTTCCTTAAAAAATAATATAGTAAGTGCATAGATTACATTAAATTTCCCTTATACAGGTTGAAGATAGCGAACCCCCACCAAAGAAGACAGAAGGCACCGCAGAAAATGCAAAAGAGCAGAACAACGTTACAGTTTTGTCGAACGGACGTAGAAAACGCACTGACAGTGGAAAGGAGAAGGCGAAGGAAAGGAAAAAAGAAACAGACATAGTCATAAAGTGTAGTTTCAACAGTGACAAGCCAGGCGAATGTGTGTCCGCTTTCAAAGAAAGCGATAGTTGGGACTAATATATTGATGTTGAATGTCTATTTATTGTTTTAATTCGACCTTAGATTGTTCTACTTACTATATATATAAAACAGATGTTTTATGTACTTTGATTTGAACATTCTTTTTACCTGTATATTAAGTTATAACTTGTAAATATAAAAAAAAATGCTACAAATTAAGTTAAACATTTTAATCTGAAATACGTTGAGTAATAGATGTATACCTAATGTATAAATGATTAAGCTTTCTTTGATTGAAATCCTACCGACTGCGCCAATTTGCCTATAATGGTGGTCGTAATAAATTGTAAGCCGAGTTTTTTTACCACATGTTTCAGATAAATTCATCATATTCATTATAGCTCCCCTCCAACTACTCGGGAAATACTGTATTAGAAGTGGATACGACAATAGACCAACGGGGCGGGGATCGAAAGCACCCCTCGGTGATGAGTTCGACCGCTCTTACCGATGAGCTATTGAGGCTCTAAATAGTTTTAATTGAATTACGAGTAGGCACAACATTATAGTAACCATCTCATTGTTCACCCAGAGGCAAGGTACCCAATACGCTACCCCTCTGGATAGCAAGGCTTAACCTTTGGGCCAAATAAGCGCCAGCTCTTGGGTCACCTGACGCATGGACCAATTTGTCAGACAGCATTAAAATTTTTTTTTTAGTATCTGTTGACCATGGGCCTAAAGTCTCAAAGGCAAGCGCCGCAAATACATAGTCATTCGATATGACCGGGTACCTATCTACGACACTTACAAAATTGAGTGTATTCAGCAGCTGCGCCAGGCGTTTGGGACGTGCGTGAGAGATGAGACGCTGCCAACGTATATACGCAGGTTGTGTCCCATACTAAAGCACGCCCCATAGACCACGGCACATTGTAGTTGTCCAAATATTGGATATTCATTTCTTTTTAAACGACTTGAAAAAAGAAGGTTCTCAATTCGACGCGTATGTTTTTTTAATGTTTGTTACCTCATAACTTCGTCAATTCTTACTAAAAACAGAAAAATAAAATATTTTAACAAAATAATTGAACTGACTTAAAATCACAAAAATAAACTAAAAAAGCGAAAAATAACATATGTAACGTATGTGCTACCTTCTAATCACTTTGAATGGCGGTGCCAACACAGTGATGTATTAATTCATGCCTTTTAAATCCTAAAGCTGTAGGATTTTCAGTCATTTCTTTCCCGTGGGTTTTTCAGAAAAGGCTAATACGCCACTGGCTTCAAGGTTATCAGAGGGTACATGTTATTTTTCGCTTTTTTGTTCATTTTTGTGATTTTGAAGTTTTTTGTTAAAAAAGATTTTATTTAATATAGAATTACAGCTACGGGAAGATTTAATTATTTCAAGAAATATAATTTTTCACTATATACATAATATTATAGTACAAAATGTTACACCAAAGATGAAGATGATAAATATTGTCAACATAACGAGTTACTCATAATAATGCAATATAAAACACCTCTATTTACGTGATTATTGTCGGAGTATGATAAACTCACGCTTCACGTAAAGTAAAGTTTGGACACGCCGCGTTGCATGAACAAGCTAATGGCTAAAGGTCCCGTATGTTTTCGAAACTAGTCGTGCATTCTCCGACAATAATCAAGTGTAACACCAACATTAGTACAAGATACAATCATTATTAAGCATATTTTTTGACGTGACAGCTTCTTAATTCGATGAAGCCAGATGCAAACTCGAAAAAAGTTGACGTCATGCGTCGTTCCCTCGCGCTATAAGGTTGCCAACTTTTTTTACAAGAAATAAAATATATTCTGGTCTATGAATATTATTAAACAGTATTTTAGAAAAACGAACAGTATTTTATTTATATATTGTTTTAAATACGTTAATTGAAATTTTCTTTTGAAAAACGCAACAGTATCATCTCATAAGTATTTTCTGACGTTGTCACGTTCAACTATTGTCAGTAAACCGTCTTTACAGACACCCGTTTTTTTTAAAAAGATAAGAATCTTCTAGGTTTTTCTTTCTTCCGAAGTATGTATGCGTCGGTATATAGCTGCCAGCACGTTTGGGATTTCCAAGGGCATTGCATGATGGGAGGCACATGCCGCTAGGAAACCCCAGCTATACGGCCGCTTGTTGCTTTACGTCAGCGTCCAAAGCTTCTAGTCCTGTGGAGTTTACAAACAAGAAATTCAAAATTCAAAAATTTAAAATTAAAAAATTCAAAATTCAAAAATTCTAAATTCGTTTATTTCAATAAGGCTTAGTTTACAAGCACTTTTCAAATCAAGTTATGTCATGATTTAAATTAATCTAATGGTGGCAATAATAGTCGAAAATTTAAAATTAAAGTTACGAGGGTTCCAAACGCGCCTTGGTCCGGGAAGAGCCTTACTACAAACTCAGCCAACGTTTATTTTTTTTTGTTACCACCATTTTACAAACTTATAACTAAGCACACAGTCGTTTAATGCAGTTTAACACTAATTATTTTTTATCATTTATATAGTCATTAACACTTTAATAGAAACTTGGTAAGTACATTAAAATTATTATTTTAGAGCGAAAGCAAAGCAATTGCCTTGCCAGCATACAATAGCCAGATATTAACAGTGGAATTCATAGACGTTGTAGGCACTCCCAGGGGATCATTCAGCCGCTGAAATCAGAAGGAAGTGAAATCAAACAGAGGTTAAATCGGAACCTCTGTTTGTTTGAGAATTTGACACTCAGCAGTTGAAAGATCCCCCGGGGGGTGCCCCTACAACGTCTATGAATTCCACTAAAATTCATCGTGTGTTGGTCGCGATTTTTTTAGTCTAATCTTATCATTATACTCATAAAATTACATTATAAAATTGTAACAGTCTTTTTTCTTAATATTACAAGCTGAATTTAGTTTCTAGTATACGTACGCGACCTCGTCTAGACTTGGGTTTGTTGTCCAAAAACTCTGTCATCGTAAGAGCGAGGATGATATAGGATAATATCATATTTAGCTATAGCAAACGAATTTGAAACTCACACTATCGAGTTATAAAAACGACGTCACAGAATAGCACTACATAATTTCTTACATTTTATAGGTAGGTAGGAACACTTATAAATATACCTACAGTTAACAATATGCAACAATTGACTACGTCAGACGGACAGACGGACGGACGGACACATTACCCCCCTAGCCAAGTGGCACGTCGATTCTCTTTCTACGATCGCTAACGCTTCGCAAACTTGTAAAATGTATGGGAATGACAGATCTTGATCACGTGACTTGTCGATAGCAAATGTCATTTCCATACATCTTTCTAGTTTTCGAAGCGTTAGCGAACGTAGAAAGAGAATCGACATGAAACTTTGCAAGGGGAGCTGATCCTGCAAGGTTTCCGTTTTTGTGCTCGGACTTTCAAGGCACCCTAAAAATAAACAGCGTAACAACAAAAAGTGTTAAAAACGCACAATTATTTCCTAGAAATGTACTATTTTATTTCATGTGCTTAAAATGCTACTAACATTTTGTCTAACAGCATTGACAAAGAGCCATTTGTCACACAAGACAAAGCGAATTAGCTAATAATATAATACGCGAATTGTACAATCGATCTTAATTACATAAAGGTGCTATTTAGTAATAAAGAACTCACCACTGCTGTATTGTCAAAGCCGACTAACCGCGTCTGTCCGTTTGTTATTAATTGTACCTTACAAATGACAATATAGCTTTAAGGGCTTGCAAACACGACCGTACTAATACATCGCTTTTTGATTATCATATACCTATATACGAGTGAGTATATTTATACTCGTAATAATATATATTTATTATGTAATGTGTGTTTGTATTTTGTTAAAACATTTTATTGTGATGGTAAATTGATAAGATATTTTAACACATTTTATGGCAGACATTGAAATTAATATGTACGAGTATGTTTATTTATGTAAAAAATATATAATTTTACTTACTAAATCTAGGACGAATATCTCGTAGAACTGATATCAAGTTCTTATTGTAATAAACCAACGGAATTAAAAAAGGATATGGAAAATATTCTTTAAAAAAATTGTACAGATATATAACTAGAGAGGGGTTAATTGTTTTTAACCAATATGATATACGCAGCATGACATTTAGCATATGATATATGACATCAGGCAAGGCGGCTAGTAACAACTTACAATACAGCGAAGCCTACCACAAGATTAACAAGTTATGAAATCCCACAAGTTAACTCGAATGGGGAATCGAGTTAATTACAAAGCAAGGCATTTAAAACTATCCCAGAGAGATCGATTTAAAATGAGTTGCGAATAAACGCCATGTTGCGTTGTCTTAATAATTCATTTGTTCAAATCACAATCGTGCTATTGTTATTTATCAATTGATGTCGGTAGTCTGCGGTGGGCCTTAATTAGAGAGAATGCGCTTTGAAGTCGCCGCCGAACGAACGGGAATACTGTTTTGTAGATCACGACATTACATTGTCAAGACGTACAGACATCTTTGGCAGAAACTACACCGACTGAACAAAAGGTAATTTATAGGATAATGGAAGACACATTGTTGCTTGTCTTAAGCACTGCACTAGTTAGTTATTGATACAATAAAACTACAAAACGCATGAAAAACATTTAGATTTTCTTTCAACCCTCAAAATATGTTGATTGACAGGAAATACATTTAATTGGATTTGCACAAAGTAAATGTTGCTACGAGTAGCTGAATAAAGTTCTTGGACTTTCATGCTTTTTCATGACTGGTTGCGGTTTGAAAAAGAGGAGTAGATAAAGGTTTATGTCCCACACCTAATTAAGAAACTCCTTCCCCCTGTTTTTTAATAAAATATGAGTACTTTTTTAATCTTTTGAATGAGAATATTTAATAGAATATATATTTTCCACCAGAAGGTGATATGGATATGGCAGAACGTTTACCGGGTCAGTTAGTATTGTATACAAGAATTGCTTGTTCCAAGATGGATGTTCAAATGTTCGCGTTATCTCTGTCACATCAGGTGTTCGGCTTAACTCGTGTGCGCTACAGTGCATGATATGTGAGGCGACGTATGCTCGTTGATGTCTGAAGTACGTACACACTTGCTGACATTTTCGTTTGTTTTTTTTTTTTAGATTGTAAATTATAAGTACTATAATAATATAAGCTGGAAAACGTTCAACCGTATAATTTCGGGTTTCACAAAAATCGATCGAGCCTTTTTTCATATATTAGTTATTGTAACTTTATACGGACACAATTTGTAAAAAGTTCTTACCTTAATTTTTTCTAAATATTAACCTACATTATCTGCACCTACATAATCTGATTCTTACTAAAATTAAAATGATATATGACGTAGACATTTGTAGAAAGATAACAAGATAGATAAACAAAATGTTAACAAAAAATATGATTAAAAGAGAAAGTAGAGGTATTTACACAGTCTTTGCACGTACATGGGTCAAAAATGCAACAAAACACATTTCGAGAGGCATACTTCGTTTTTTCCGTTAAATTAAGACATTAAAACAATGTCAAATGATAAGTTATTTCACTATAATTATCGGCTAACACGGCCTTAATGTTTCGCAGTGTTTCGGACATTGCAAAAAAGGCAGGTGTTACGACGTTCTCGCTTAACATTTACTAAAAAGCGAACTCCTTAGTATCGACACATTAAATACCTTTATTACCGTGGATTAGCGTTGCATGCATTTAAATATGACAGTACTTTTTACACATTATCTTCCTAATTGTACACATTATAGATGAAGAGCTGATGGCACAAGTTTATTAGAAAATTAAACTATTTTTATTAATAAAAGTTATTAATTAAGAAAACCACGAACATTGCATGGAAAGTAGTAAAAACAACACTTTCTTTTCCCATAAAACCACATAATATAGTGTTATAGTAAATCATTTTCGCATATTGGGTATTTAAACACAGTGAAGGTGTTGTGCCTAAATAAAATAAATAAAAATTGCATAAGTTGATAAAAAATGCTATTCAATAGCCGCGGCAGTCTCCGAGTGCCACATGCATTTTTTGAATACGCAGTAGGTACACTAGAAATACATTTGTTTATTTTCGAAGAAGACTAAATAGCCGCTGTATCCCCGAGCTGCCTAACAGTAAGTAAATCGTCTAGTGAAGAACCCACCGGCTCTGTGGCTATATCGTTAATCCCTTATTCGTCAAATTAGATACTAAGTAGCACATGGTAGGTCGTCATAATTGATATTTTCTACTATAATTTTTACATTATATTAAATAAGTATATGCACGAAAATGGGTGATTAGCAGGTGTGGTCGAGAACAAAGTATTTAAGTATAGTAGAATGTAATCGAGCTACTTAGTTCAACGTATTTTATAGATGACAAGTTAACTATTGACTTTGATCTCACCGGATGGCAATTGTCGAGGCGCAATAATCTGCAGGTATGGAAGAAGTGGAAATTGTTGCGATCATTCAATTGTCAATACACATAAACTAAAACATCATAGATATTTATGTACCACCATAAATATTCATTGATGTTTTTCCTTCACCGTTTGAGACACGTGATATTTAACTTCTAAAAGCTATAAATAGTTCAATTTTCACTGGACGCTCTGTCTCACCACAGCTTGGGACTTAGCAGGCCAGTAAGAAAATTAACACACCCACCAGACCGCCAAGACCCTCGCTGAGGTTGGGACTTTATCTTCTTCTTTTCTTCTAATCTTCTTTTATCTTCTTCCTATGTTTGTTTTGTTTCTTCATTATCATCAGCTCAATTAAAAACAAACCTGCATAAAACCTCTTCGAGTCCCCATTGAACGATACAATATTTCGGTTGGTAAAAATAAAAAATAAAACAGTAATAAAATAATTATTATTGAAGGTCAGAATCCCGCGTGTCGGAATACCTACCAAGGTGCCTAGCAGCTTGGTCGAGTACTCATAAAAATTTGGAATTCAGAGAAAAAGTCACGGCTTGCAACTCGGGGAATTTTTTAGTCTTGAATGATCAAAATGTAATAAAATGTTTGATTTTAATAAACCAATTTTAATGTTTTTGCGCTAAAATTGTGATTGAAATAGATCATCATTAAATAAATATGCAACTGAGTTGAACATGTCATTATAATGATAAAATAAATTAGACGATTTTGAACCTAAACTTTGAATCAGGTTTGATGAAAAATTGGCAAAAAGAGCTGCGATGAAAAGAACCTATGAATTTATTTTACATTCATATTTAAATTTGTCTTTAAAAAAAAAACGGTTGTCTGTAAAGTCGGTTTAGTCGGGTAGTTCATAGTTGAACGTTAAACATGAGAAAATACTGATGGAATAATTGCATTTTTCAAATAAAATTTTCTGTTAAATAATGTAACAAATAAAATACTGATTAATAATCTTCATAGACCAGATATACTTTTCTTTTAAAAAAAGTTGGCAACCCTAGAGCGAAGGAACGACGCATGACGTCATCATTTTGAATGTGCAGCCATAGAAATAAAATACGTCATCGAAATAAAAGGCATTTCTACTAAGTTGACATCCAGTTAACTAGCACCCTTTTACTTCTACGTTTGTAATCCGAACAGCTAAAGTGTGAAATGCCCTTCCGGCGAATTTTACCTGTCTAATATGTATATAATTAAAATTATCTATAATTTAAACACCTTCAAGACAAGTAATATTTTCTAGTCAAGAGCGTCCCAAATTAGACTTCATCATTGCTTATTATCGGGCACGTTTGACATGGTTGGCATGGATGATTGACATATTTCTACATGTTTATTCGCTGAACTAGGTTTGTTTCTCCATAATAAATGGTTGAAGTACAAATAAGCTGCTCGAAATGGAACCTACGATCGACACGGACAGAACAGTTGCACCTTTTGGTTGTATTACGTATGTTAGTGCTAATGACAGGCTATACTTTATTAAAAGGTTAGGTATAGGTAGTTGTACAGTTCTCGGTTAATGTGGTGTCCAAAAGTGTATATAGTTACGAAGTACCTAATCGAAAGTGAGTAACAATTCTCGACTAATCTATACTAATATTATAAAGCTGAAGTGTTTGTTTGTTTGATTGAATGCGCTAATCTCAGGAACTACTGAGATGAGTCCGATTTGAAAAATTCTTTCACTGTTAGATAGCCCATTTATCGAGGAAGGCTATAGGCTATATATTATCCCCGTACTCCTACGGGAACGGGAATCACGCGGGTGAAACCTTATGTACCTACATAATATATACTAATATTATAAAGAGGAAATATTTATAGTTTGTTTGTTCGTTTGTTTGTTTGCATTGAATAGGCTCTGAAACTACTGAACCGATTTGAAAGAAATTTCACTGTTAAGCTGAGAAGCTACATTATCTCAAAGTGCTATAGGCTATATTTTATCCCCGTATTCATACAGGAACTGGCGTCGGCTAGTTAGGTATAAAAGACAACCGCTTCTGATAGATCTACAGAAAATTCAAACGGATTTATTCTAAAATTTGGCAAATCCGATGTTAGGCGCTAAGAAAGAATCTCATAATTCTCCAAAAATCCTCTATTAGAGAGAATATCCTTTATAAGAGGAATAGTAAAAGTTTCTAATTTACGAGGACAAAGTCTCAATGGTCAGCTAATAATGAAATAGTATATTTTTTACCGCTAAAACTTGCAAATACATGCGCACTACCAATTAAATCTATTCTTAATTTTATATTAAAACCGGGGGTTAACCGCGGGTTAAACCGCGCGGCGTCAGCTAGTGTACTAATAAAATGTCAATGTTGATACGTAACTGCAAAAACTTGTTAGACAGTCTAGCAAGTATTTGCAGTCTAGACCTAGCTTAGACTACGTAACTGAAATTACACATTACAGTAAACAGCTTCTGAAGATGCTTCCGGATACCAAGTTCCCTACGAGTTCCTTAACGCAACGTACGTTACGGATTCCTCGCGGAGAGCCAAATAAATATTTAAAAAATATTAGCATGAGTATATAATATTGTAGAGATGTCACCAATTAATTATTTGCCATAGAAAATGCAAATACATTACCAGGGTTTTTCGTTTGCTCAGTTGTACATCTTCACTGATTTGAATTCGTTACCTGAAAAAAATGAGAAACGATTAATTAAAAAAGAATTTCTACACTTCTATGTCTTACAGAATTAATTACCTGATTATTATTCATCTGCACGCAGTCGTATTTTACAAAACACGCATTGTTATAAACAATACCATTTACATTTTCCCGACTTAATCGATCCTTGGATTCCATGCTTGTGAATGTTACGGGAATTAATATTTCCAGTGTTTAAATGAATATTAAAGCGACAGTTAAAGAGATATATTATAGCCGATAAAATGTAATGTCAACTTTAAACTGTGTAATTAATAGTAATAATTTGATAATTATCTTATGTAATAAAAATAATACTGAAGTTGTTATTCTTTTTATCGTTCTTTTTCAAACATAGTTTTAGGTTTAACTAATAACTTATTTGTGGCATAGCTCGTTTTGTCTTTTTTATTTCCGATTGATGTTTAAATAACTTTTATACTTTTTATAATAAAAGTTGACGGAACATGCATACCGTTACCGGTCACATTGCAAGCAGCGCCGGCCCAAAGTAAATTTTAAAATGGAGCGAGATCCAATTATGGCTCCTCTCCTGTTTGCTCCTAATAATATGCAGATACCTATACCAAATTATGAGTAAGAATGGAACGCGAAGATCTTGACCATACTCTGGGGTGACCAATTGAAAATCAGGCGCAGTACCGTCTACGGTTGACTAGGATTATCATTTAGGCGCTCTCTAGGTTTTGGCGCCAGAAAATGCCTTACAATATGTTGCCTTTCTGGCCTTTTCACGATTTTGGTATTTATTATCAACCTATTAAAATAAAAATCAAATCAATCGCGAAATGTCATTTACCTACTGTATGATAGATATGTAGATAGATACCTCCCAAGGTGCTGGAATGGCCGCATTGAAAAGCGCAGTGTTGGTCGAACCCCCACTAGGTGGATCGAAGATATCAAGCAGGTTGCAGGGAGCCGCTGAAAAGTTGAATGGTGGCGACTTGAGACTGAGGTGTTAGGAAGTCTGTGAAAGAGGCCTATGTCCGGCAGTGAGTTAAGGTATTATTATTTTTATCGTTCTTTGTATCTACGTATTTTTTCAGATCTAAAACTTATTTGTTACATAGTTCCTTTTGTTTGTTAATTTCCAGTTTATATATTTAATAACTGCTGTTAATAATGAATGATGATACTTCTGACAGTTTCCAGGTGGCATCGTACCGGAACGCTAAATAATTGGCGGTACGGTACGTCTTTGCGACACGGTAGTAAGTAGCCACAGCCGATGCCAGACCAGACTTAAGTCAATTTAGAAAATATATAATCCTAAACTGTCCCGAACTGGAAATCGAACCCCTTTATTGAGATCCACAGCACCACAGTGAGGTCGTCAAACGCCATTTCATCCCGTAAGTATAGATTTCAAGATGTCGAAATGTACATCTTGAAATCTATACTTTTTGATGAATCATCATCATCATCATTATTACCCATATTCGGCTCACTGCTGAGCTCGAGTCTCTTTCAGAATGAGAGAGGTTAGCCCAGTAGTCCACATAACTGAAAGGTTGGAGGTGCATGCCCCACTGGGCTATCACGGCTCTCACTGAGCTATCAGGGCTCTTTTTCATGAATACCTCCTATGAAATATTTGCTTACAAGCGTAAGCGTGAAGTAATAAAAAATACTTGATGGAAAAATAAAATAAGCTCACGGAGCGCGCTCGGCTTCCGGTAGCGTAAATATTGAGGAGCCGCAATAAACCAGACAGATGCGTGAGACGAGCAGGCGCACACCAATTACTATGGAAACGCGAGCGAGATAAATAATGTCGAGCGTATCATATGAAGTTAATCCATTTTATAGCATAAATAATAGATATACAGTAGAACCCGCTTAAGACGATGACGCTTAAAACGATTTTTTTCGCATAATACGTCATTTTACGCCAGTCTTTACAACTTGAGACATGTTTTTATACATTTCCAAAAGCTTAATATGATTCGTCATCCCGTTTAATACGCCTACATGTTACACGCGTGTAATTCCAAATGCGACAAATAAATTACAACAAATAGATCAGGACATAATAAAGGTCCTTAAACAAAGTTGCAGGACAAGACTAATACATGATATATTAAAGAACTGAAAGACCCTTGACATGATGCTACTCTAAATTGAAAATTTTTAAGACGCACTGCAAAAGTAAAATTTAATTGAAAATTTCGTAATTGCTAATGCATCAAAATCTTTTTGCCATACCAGAATAAGTGATTACTTTAAGTAGCATAATTAGGTAGTCTTTACACCAAATACACAATTTTTTATAAATATGCACATATCCCGTATAATACGCTTTTCCGTCTGAGACGCGTTTTTGGTTGGGTCTCTGCGAAATCGTATTAAACGGGTTCTA
The DNA here is from genome assembly GCF_947172395.1 of Bicyclus anynana. Classification (NCBI taxonomy): domain Eukaryota; kingdom Metazoa; phylum Arthropoda; class Insecta; order Lepidoptera; family Nymphalidae; genus Bicyclus; species Bicyclus anynana. The sequence goes on along the minus strand of NC_069093.1, from coordinate 2,430,353 downwards.
CTGTAATCGGCTTCACCCGCTGTAAAATTTAATTATTTCATAGTTTTAGGTAATTATCTTGTAACCTTCAACTGCGATTGATTTTATAATCCACTAGCCGTTGCTCCGCGGTTGTGTGAAAAGTGTGACCATTCATCATTGTCAACCCATATTCGGCTAACTGCTGAGCTCGAGTCTTCTCTCGGAATGAGAGGGGATAGGCCAATAGTCCACCACGCTGGCGCAATGCGGATTGGCAGAATATGTTAATGTGACCATTACAGGATTGTAATCTATGTAAAAAGGGTCAAAATAGACATAAAACATTTTGCGACTTGTTGGGATCTCCTTATATCCAAGAAACTGTAACGTAGTAAGAATAAAATTATGCTTTAAGTCGACTCAGTTTGTAGATACGAAAAGATAGCCGGCTTTACAACGCTGGAGAGATTTTACAAGCTTATCATTTGTTCCTTATCATTTTATTTGTAATCTACCTTCGGATTTCAGCAATAGCGTGTAGAATAAGGAAGATGGCAAAGGATACACTAATCAAGTCGGATTAGATAAAACTCGAGTTCGCTATCGAGTTGCGATAGTAAGCCGTATCGGCCACGAGTCGATAATAAAATCGATTCTGGACAACAAAGATTTACGATCAACGAATCGATTTTCACTTTATTGACCGTTAATGTTGGTGTAACTTGTAATGAGATATGTGAGTTTTATGGTTTTTAAGTGATCACCTTTGTGCGTAACAAAATGAGTTTATTTGAGTCTCCTCTCAGAATGAGAGGGGTAGGGCTTAGTCCACCATGCTGGCCCAATGCGGATTGGCAGACCTCACACACGTAGAGAATTAAAAAAAATCTGCAGGTTTCCTCACGATGTTTTTCCTTTACCGTTTGAGACTCGTACAAAGATAAAATTTGGCAGGGAGGTAGTTTATGGTTAGTAAGTGTCCGCTAAGAATGGGTTTTTCAATAGGGCCGGATTAAGGAGGTCTAAGACGAAGTCGCGAGCGTCCGCTATTTCTATCTAAAGTTAATCTCTCACGAGATACAGAAATTCTATCTCGCGAATACTAACAAAGGCAATAATAGCAATAATAGGTGTAATAAGTTAAGCCTTCGCGGTAAAGGGATCGGATTTAACACCGAAAGGTCACAGGTTCCAATCCCGCACGTTAGACTGTTGTCTTAAACACTTCTAACACAATATTTACGAGGAAGACGGAAAAAAGTTTACTGTGCTTTCAGCTTTTGCGATGATCTTAAAGTTCAGATTGCTTTCGGAGAAAGGCATTAAAAGAAAAATTATCGTTATTCTACGAAGCTTGGCTTGTTCGACGCTAATAAATTATAATAAAATTGTCTGAAATAATTATAAATAATTTTAAAAAATCTCAACGGCTTTTTCCGCATTTTATTTTGGTGTCTAAAAGTGAGAACGCAGCCTTAGTAAAATACTCTTCGATTAATTCAAAAGACACCTAATTCGCCATAAGGAAACAAACCTGAACTAAAATAATAAATAACCAATTAAGATAACGGTGTATTCAGTATGAATATAATTACTTAATATGACGGTAGGTATAGGTAGGGTGAACAGAGCGAACAATTCGCCTCCAGTTAATTGTGCGCCTTAATTAGGGACTTGTCCCGTCGCCGCCCCCGCACACGTAGCACGTGATTAGGATGTACCGATAGCACAACAATAAATCAATTTAGGTGAAATAAAATTAAATCAGCCTCTTAAGTCTACTGTAGGTCAGTCATCACACTAATATTGTAATGGTGAAAGTTAGTACGTGTGCGTGTGTGTGTGTAACTGTGTATGTTTGTTTGAAGCGATTAGGTTGAAATTTGGAATGGAAATATATTTTACTCCGAATCAAAACATAGGCTACTTTTCATCCTGGAAAATTTATGTTTTCCGCGAGATTTATGAAAAATTTATGAATTTCACGCGGACGAAGTCACGGGCGTCCGCTAGACTATAATAAACTGTGATTTAATAATTTCAAGTAGTTATTGTATTTTGTAAAACCTTACGAATAGATGCATAATGATAATATATAACTAAATTTCTAAAAACCTTTCCTCACTGCAGAGTAGGTAATTGAGTTTTTGAAAACATTTGGAATTTAATTACTTAAATTGTTTATAAAATTAATTAAAAAAAACCTTAAATTATTAATAATCAGGGTATTTTTACTGTAGTAACACATACAACCATTACCAGAAAAAAAAGACTAAAAGTGATTGATTCATTATGTATGTGATTGTTTGATTGAAGTTAATTACACAAGTGATCATACAGTTTTAATTACATTTAGACAGTTATTTAGATTTCAGATGCGAGCAGAGCCGCGAGAAAAGTCTAGTTTAAAACTAAGGGCGACCTAACGACCAACCTCGATGATATCATTTACATTCAGTAAAATTGTTAGCGGCTCCTAAAATGGAATCGATAAGCATTCCGTTTAAACTATGCAAGCATTATAATTATATTTTTATTGTGTGTAATTTACCCATTATCCTTTTAATAGGCTTGACTAATACAAAGTATGTATTTAAAAAAGTGTCATCGTTACTGCCTCTATATCACATCTTGACTAATGGAGTAAGAGCCTGCGGTGCTTAGACGTACCACATTTTTTAAACGCACTAAGTGTGTTCTATGCTCCTTATGTAACTACGAAACCCTGTTGACTTTCTACGGAAGCAGGTTGACGGAACCTTCAAATTCGTCATCAACCCATATTCGGGTCACTGCTGAGCTCGAGTCTCCTCTCAGAATGAGAGGGGCTAGGCCAATAGTCCACCACGCTGACGCCAATGCGGATTGGCAGACTTCACACACGCAGAGAATGGTACGCAGGTTTCCTTCACCAATTGAGACACGTGATATTTAATTTCTTAAAATGCACACAACTAAAAAGTTGGAGTCGGACTGGATTCGAACCCACACCCTCCGGAATCGGAGGCACAGGTCATATCACGGCTCTACTTACACCTTCAAATTGCCAAGTATAAAACATATTTTTTAAATATATTCTTCAGCATATGAAAAACAATGGTCCCAGTCACCAGTCAGTAAGCATCGCGGCAACCCTTAGAAACGGCTTATTATGGGAATTGAAGTCTCCAGCACTTAACTGCACCCTTTGAAAAACACCTCAGTCCAATTTCTGTAATTCACAAACTAGCTACCGTACTCATCTACGGTAATGCTCTGAGGCGTCTCTAACATATGTAGTGCCCGGGTGCAATCATTACCTTCTAATAAGCGTGCGATTAAAATCGGAAACGTAAAAAAATTTATATACAAGTATATACGACCGGCGCCGCCCAAATTCGTCGCCCGGTTGCTAAGCCGGTATTTTAGTTGCATCATAGGTAAAGACTCCTATGTAATGATAGTAATGCTAGCCACCCACCATCCGTTAAGCCCATATGCCTGCAGCGATTGTCTGTTGGTCGCGATGTGCATGAAATTATGCAGATCGCGACCAACACACCATCAGTTTAGTCGAATGTCTATCCGTTAGTATAAGAGCATGGGCTGACAAACATTCAGCTGACATAAAATGTGGTATGTCTGGCTCCGCAGGCTCTCGGCTTATAATAGCTATAAACTATTTGAAGTGCTTCGTAGGTGAAAACACTTTTACAACCAATTGTAGAAGTTATTGCAAAGTGTCGTAATTATCGGCTCATTGTCGGTGCCTTTGTATGGCGCGCTACAAATTATATTTTGAAGTACTGTAATTTGTTATTAAATAGTCTACGATTAAATAATGTCACCGGCTGCGTGGTTGCCATTCTTTGTAGCATTTAGTTATTGTTAATCAACTTGAAAAGAAAGTTTTACTTACTTAAAATATTAATTTATTTGGGAAGGTTATTATGAAGCTGCATTATTAAAAAAAATATTTCTTCTTCTTCTTCTTCGGCCTCGCCTTTTCCCGTTTATACGGGGTCGGCTTTCCCAATCAATCATTCCCCTTTCTTTCATAATTAAAAACAATATTTGAAATATATTATTTATTCTGTCAAGCAAATACTATTTTAATTACAAAAACAAAAATATTTTGTATTATGTTTCGTTACGCTAACGTCAAACGTTGATCGCTCTAATTTAAATTAAAAGAATTTTGTGCTCAATCAATAATCTATTGTATAGGTACGAGTATTATAACTGTAACAACGAAATGATACATTTTTAACCGTCTTCCAAAGAGGAGGAGGTTCTACGTTTAGCTGTATGTATGTTTTTTATAATAATGCACAAACATATTTAAAAACCAGCAGAACCTCGCGGTTTTTACCCGCGTAGTTTCCGTTTCCGTAGGAATCGTCGTTATCAACTCATATTCGGCTCACTGCTGAACTCGAGTCTCCTCTTAGAATGAGAGGGGTTAGGCCTTTGTCCACCACGCTGGCCCAATGCGGATTGACAGACTTCACACACGCAGAGAATTAAGAAAATTCGCTGGTATGCAGGTTTCCTCACAATGTTTTTCCTTGACAGTTTGAGACACGTGATATTTATTTTCTAAAATATCTCGTAATAATTTTGTAGGAATAAAATATAGCCTATAGCACTCAGGGACAGTGTAGCTTCCAAACAGTAAAAGATTTTTCAAATCGGTTCAGTGGTTTCGGAGCCCATTCAATGCATACAAACAAACAAACAATCAAATCTTTCCTCTTGATATTATTAGTAAAGATGTCTCTATTATGTTTATAGGGTTATTAGTAACCTGAGATGGTTTTATTTTATTATTATTATATATTTGTGCCAGAGTACTTGGTCGCTTGTTTAATTTAAGGACAATGTCAACCCCGTTTCTGATTGTCCTCAGAAGACACGAGAATGTCAGAACAAAGACACCCACGCTGCCTTTGTGCTGAGTTTACCTTTTATTACTATTTCCATAAAATTATATCCTGGCTTTTGATTAACTAAACAATCAACTGTACTGTTAAAATATATATTTAATAATAAATAATTGGTTCACATCATATTATACGTCTTTTTATTTTTATAGATAGACTATTAACAAAATAAAATTATAAAAATCACACTAATATTATGAAGGCGAAAGTTTGTGGGAATGTTTGTTCCTCTTTTCCACACTTCACTCTATAACTGCACACTAGAATTTTACACTAGCTGACGCCACGCGGTTTCTACCACGTGGTTCCCGTACCCTTAGAAATACGGGAATAATATATATACCTACATACCTACATCTTTTCTCGTTAGATGGGCTATCTAACACTGAAAGAGTTTTTTAAATCGGACCAGTAATTCCTGAGATTAGTGCGTTTAAACAAACAAACTCTTCAACTATAAAATATGATATAGAATATAGATAGATATCTAACACTGACAGAATTTTGCAAATCGGACCAGTAGTTCCTGAGATTAGCGCGTTCAAGCAAATAAACAAATAAACTCTTCAGTTTTATAATATTGATATAGATTAGAATTTTTCAGCTGCAGTAGCAAACAAGAAAACATTTTTAAGGGATTGTTTTAAATTGTTGTTTAATTTTAATCTAGTCTTATGTTTTCGTTTTTTTTTTTCATTTTTATATTTATGTTGTTTGTGTACTCAGCTAAATAAATCATTTATTATTATTATTATTTTATGCGAACGGTACGTTTTAAGGAAATTAAGCTACACCTCTTGCGATGTCGGCGCGTGGCTCCGTCTATGAGCGTCCTGAATGTAAACACAGGAATGCCTGTACAATGGCGCCCACTCACTAACACCTTGTTTAGTATCAGCCAAGAAACGGGTACAGATTGGGTTATAAAGATATAGATAAAATTGTGAATGTAAAACTCGACCTTAATTACTTGCCGACATGCTTGCATTGTAGAAAGTTGGAGATATCTTCGTCAAATTAATTATTCTGTCTAATATAAAAATTTTGGTGTTACAGTGTTTGTTTCTTATTTTGACCGACTATGAGTATGAATTTGAATTGAATTATTGTGTCAGAGCTTGTCACTTGTCTTTGTACTGTCTAGCGTAGGTGTCCGGCTAATTGATCCGAAAGCTGGTTGATATTTTTGAGAAGGTATTTGGCATTAACAAAATACATAAATAATATACAAAAAACAGGCTGAAGGCTGCAGCGGGTCATTATCCACCTGTGAATATTTTTCGCAAAAAGTGTCAATCAAGTTTATTTTCGTATCCTTAAGTAAGGGTTGTTAAGGGGAGGCTATTAGCAGTCAGTCTCCCTAACTGCCAACCTCACCTGCTCGTGGTGCCCTGGAGATGGACCGATGAGGCTCTGGCGACCGACGAATGGCTAAACATCCCACAGGCTATATTATGAAATGCCTCAGCACAAACACCTGCGCTGACCAACCCGCATGCCCAGCGTGGTCAGTACTGGACAAAACTTTGTATGGACGGCAAAAACAGAACACAGCCCCTAGTCCTGATGATATAAAGTGAGTCGCAGGGAATCGCTGGATGCAGGCGGCTCAGGATCGTGATGTTTGGAAGTCCACACAAAAACCTATGTCCTGCAGTGGACGTCCATCGACTGATATGATGATGATGATGATGACGTAAAGTATTTCCTTTAATTGAAAGCTAGCGGACGCCCGCGACTTCATCCGCCCTAAGACCTCTTTAGTCCAGCCTTTACAGTAGTATCGCTGTAAAAATTTAATAACTTCTTCCGTTTTACCAACATTTCCCTTCACTGGTCTGCTCCTATTAGTTGTAGCGAGATGAAAAGTATACTATAACCTGCCCAAGAGTATGAAGAATAACTGTACCAAGTTTTGTTAAAATCCGTCGAGTAGTTATTGTTTCTATAACGAACATACAGCATTGACAGATTGCATTTTTGGCATCAGTATCGATCACTAATCACCCCCTGATAGTTATTATGGAAATATATTTCGTGTACAGAATTGATCTGTCTACAGATTTATTCGAAGTATAGATGAACTAGATCATTGGAATATTTAATTAAGTCTAGCTAGTCCTTCTTGTTGAAATTTCACATACAATAACAATAACTTATAAATTGTAGTAATTTATGGTACTCTACAGTGCGACGTACAATTTATAGCAACTTTTATTTGACATTTGAGGCACGTGCCTCAAGTCACGAATACAGTATTAAGTGAAATTGTCGTCGATTAATAGTAACAAACTGTTTTTGCATATTATTTGATAATGAAAGGTTAACGTGTTCATTTCTTCGTGTTTTCAACAGTATAATTTCTTATTCCGATATAAATGTTACAATGAAAATCTGCATTCCCAAACCCTTGTATCGATGCGTCTACTTTAGAGATTTTTATAAGTTGACTACCGGACCCGCTCAAGCTTCGCTTTGACTTATGATGCACTTCTTCCCTATCCCTACCCTACTACTACCCTACTCCTACCCTACCCCTACATTACGTCTACCGTACCTCAACCCTACCCCTACCCTAGTCATACCCTACTTTTACCCTACTTCTAGGATTTAGGGGTTTAAAAAATAGATGTTGGCCTATTCTCATAGATACCGGATAAGCACAAAAAATTTCATCAAAATCGGTCAAGCCGTTTCGGAGGAGCATGGCAACGAAAACTGTGACACGAGAATTTTATATATTAGATTATTTTTTATATACTCACGTTTGATATAAAACAAACAAACTGTATTTATGAAAATAAATAAATACGCATCTAATTAAAAATATTTTTTAATCCCACTTAATCTTTCTTTGCCGCCGCTGGATGCTGTCCATGCAAGAGGCCTATGTCCAGCAGTAGACGTCTATCGGCTTATAAAGTAATCTTTCTTTGGACCCATGAACTAATTATTTATTCATGACCATACTTCTAAAATGAAAATCACATACGAAAAATAAATATTTTGCTCCCGGCCCAAGGAATATAAACAGTCACTGAGGTTTACTACGTCATTTGCCAGTAAACAGTATATTTTATTATTTTTATCTAGTGAAGTAAATAGTTTGGCACACGGACATCGTCTTCATCTATTAGGCTGGCCGCATACAGTCGTTTTCCGTATTCGTTTATATTCGCGACTCAGGCATTCACTCAGATTTGGAATTCCGTGAGACTACAGCAGACTTCACGGTTTTCTTCATTCGGAATGTATTCGTATCTATAATCTATCTATCTATAATATTATTATAATTATCGCACGGGCTCGCATTCGCTACTTACGCGCCGAATTTGAGTCATTCGGAAAAACCGTAGATGTCCGTCAGTTGTCATATGTTCTGTGCAGCTAGGATATTCATTTTAAGATTTTTTTGGGATATTAAAATAAATAGGGCCTGCTCAATGCTCCGGCTCCGGAAAACGAATACGGAAAACAAGTGCGCATACACTTGTTTACGTTACGTACGTTACGTATGTTTACGTTACGTTTTCCGGAGCCGTAGCATTGAGCAGGCCCTATTTATTTTAATATCCCAAAAAAATCTTAAAATTAATATCCTAGCTGCACGGAACCCGTGAAGAAAATCAGATATTAAGAATTTGTATTTATATCTTCATAGGCCATAAATTATGTATTTCTAATCCCGCGGATGACAGTAGATTTATAGCAAAACAGATTTATTAGTTTGTTTCAATACAAATCTTTGTTTGGCACGAGCCAGGAGTCTGCCTGAGTCACGATGCAGGCCACTTGATGACGCTGATTAAACTGTATCGGCCTGTTACTATTCTTTTAAGCCGTATAGCCGTATAGACGTATAGCCGTATAGCCGTATAGCCCAGTGGAAACCGCGTGGCGTCAGTTAGTTTAGTATAGCTGAACGATCTCACCTGTCCAGCATCGTATAATATTCCGCTCCATCCACAGAGGTCACGCAGAGGTCGCACAGGATGGACCGCGCTGCAGGCGATGTGCTAACATCTTGATGGCGGACAGCTATTTCCCTCATAGTAACCTTTATTGAAAATTATGTACATTGTTTTGTTTACTGTTACACATTATTCTCGGCAACCTTTTGAAAAGTACTTCCATCGCTCGAGGTAAATTATACCTACCGTCAATATTTTGTATTTTTAACCGACTATTACCGAAAAAAGGAGGAGATTTTCACTTACTTATTCACGAAGTGTATGTTTTGTTTTTTAATGTTTGTTACCTTAACTTCGCAATTTATTAACCAATTTTGAAAATTCTTTTTTTGTTTGAAAGAGTAGCTGTATACTTTCAGATTGGTTCCCATTTTCATGAAAATCGGTTTAGTAATTTTGTGATAAAATCAAAATAACTACAGCTATAGGCTAATATATCAGATACATACTCATATGTAATTTATATCCTTAAAATTAACGTAGTTTAGGACTCAGATTGGGTACACCATTGTGTTTAGAGCACAAATGTCCATGTGGGAAAGAGGTGAGTAAATTTGGAATCCACGGGCTTTCATGCCAAAGGAGTGGCGGTAGGCTATTTCGGCATGGCTCTCTTAATGACATAATAAAAAGGGCTCTTGCCACCATAAATATTCCTGCGCTAATCGAGCCGTTAGGAATCAGTCGGGATGATGGTAAGAGACCTGATGGATTGACGCTGGTTCCCTGGGAAATGGGGCGGGCCCTAATGTGGGACGCTACATGCGTCGACACATTAGCACCGTGTCATATCAGGGAGACAGAATCAAGACCGGGAGCCGCAGCAGAAAAAGCTGAAACCGGTAAGTGGCTCAAGTATGCCTCTCTGACAGAGAGTTACATATTTGTACCTTTTGCCGTGGAGACCCTTGGGCCATGGAGTCGCAGTGCCAAAAAATTTTTCCGTACTATTTCACCGCGGCTTGTTGCCTCGACTGGTGACAGAAGGGCTGGCTGATTTTTTGCGCAAAGGATCAGCCTGGCTGTCCAGCGCGGAAATGCAGCCAGTATTCTTGCCACCATTCCACGTGGGCATGATTTGTATAGTTATTAGGATAAGTTAGCTTAAGTTCCTTATTGTATTCTTTCTCAATAAAAAAAAAAAAAAAACGTAGTTTTATAACAGTGACAAGTGTTTTAAAATGGGATCAATAGCTTTAAATGACACAATAAAAGCTTAGACATGGACTATCAAATCAGCTGATCGGCATCGCATAGACGCCTTCGAGATGTGGTGCTGGCGAAGAATGTTCCGTATTCCGTGGACAGCGTATAGGACCAATGCATCGGCGTTGAAACAACTCAACATTTCGAAAAGACTTTCCACCACCTGTCTTCAGAGGATCCTCGAGTACTTCGGTCACATTGCCAGGAGAGAAGGAGATAACTTAGAGAAACTTGTTATCACTGGCAAAGTGTAAGGGAAGAGACCTCGGGGACGTAGCCCGATGCGTTGGTCAGATCTAATCCGCACCACTCTCGATACAAAAGTACACGAAGCACTACAAGTCGCGAAAACCTTTTTAAAGTATTATATTTTATTTATACAAACTTCAAATTAACTTTGCCTCTTTAAAATATACAAAATTAAGTAAAGGATTATAGAATTTATATTACAAGATTAATGGAAAAGAGAGAGACATGTCCAATCGTGTAAAGAAGTAGGACGCGTATTTTGTGCACTGATTTCGATGATTTTTCTACTACGTGTTCTGTTTGCATTGCTAATAAAAAATGCGTGATCATATAAAAATTATTATTAAACTTAAGAACACTGTATAACAAAGTGTATATGCGTTGGTTTCAGTGAAGCTGTCAGTTCGTCGCTGTATCTAGCACGATATCGGCGCATTGTTTACGATATCGCGGTGGAATATTGTAAATTCGCGTCGTGTGTATTTCACCTGCATGTCAGAGCGCACGCAAATAATTCTGTTTTAAGAGGTGTTCCAATACGATAGGTGGGACAAAAATAGTGATGGCTTGGCTAATATATTAGCCACCAACCAGATGTATGATTTCATCATCATCATCAGCCGATGGACGTCCACTGTAGGACATAGGCCTTTTGTAGGGACTACAAAACATCACGATACTGAGCCACCTGCATCCAGCAAATCCCTGATATCTGATTTATAGCCTTAAAATTAACGTAGTTTTATTAAAGTGAAAAGTGTTTTAAAAATGGGTCAATTGCTTTAAATATTGCTCTTTATATTCAAACTTTCAAACAAAATTTACCTTTTTGTAATATACCAACTTCAGTATAGGATTTTTTTTTATTGAGAAAGAATACAATATGGAACTTAAGCTAACTTATCCTAATAACTATACAAATCATGCCCACGTGGAATGGTGGCAAGAATAGTAGCTGCATTTCCGCGCTGGATAGCCAGGCTGATCCTTTGCGCAAAAAATGAGCCAACCCTTCTGTCACCAGTCGAGGCAACTAGCCGCGGTGAAATAATTCGGTAAAATTTTTTGGCACTGCGACTCCATGGCCCAAGGGTCTCCACGGCAAAAGGTACAAATATGTAACTCTCTGTCAGAGAGCCATACTTGAGCCACTTACTGGTTTCAGGATAGTATTATATAAATTATTTTATGGGATTAAAGGTAAAGTGTGACATATCCAATCGTGTAAAGAAGCATTGTATGACGCGTTTCTCGCATATGTTGCGCACTGTCGCTTTAAATGACGATCAACTGTATGTGCTGTAAACTACTACTATAAAAATGCGTGATCATATAAAAATCATTAAACTCGAGAGCACTGTATATGTGTATACGCGTCGGTATCGGTGAAGCTGTCAGTTTGTCGCTGTATCTAGCACGATATCGGCACATTGTTTACGATATCGCGGTGGAATATTGTAAATTCGTTCGTGTATTTCACCTGCCGCAGGTCAGCGGGTCGCGCTGGACGGTGCGAGACGCACGGCGGCTGACGGTGGTAACTACTCGCATATTGTTATTAAGCCCGCGAAACACAGACAGCTTTAGCCCCCATTCACACGTGAGTTTTTTTTAACGGACGTTGAAAAAGCGTTCAATTATAGTTTGAAGTTAAATGAAGGTCTATTTCCTACGTCCAAAATTGAAAATGCAACACTGCTCGAAAAATAGCGTCTGGTTTTAAAAACGGAATGCATTTGTTGTATTTGAACGCTTTTCCAAAGTACGTTAAAAAGCTCTTGTGCGCATAGGGGCTTACGCTTATGGCTGAACCACGTGAAGGATGTAAGCATTGAATGCAGACATAAAAAAATATATTTAAAAAAAAATATATATTTTGACAATACAACGTTGTACAATGTATTGTTTCATGACGTCACGTTAACACCAAACGGAGTGTTAGACAAAATCATTAGTTAGTAAATATTTTCACGTTTATTATATATTATAATGACTCATAGTAACATCGTTACAAGTCATCACAAAATGGACGACATCCATCTTGGATCCATGTAGGATACATTATTTTTAAATTAAGTTTACTAGGAAATCTTTAACTTTCATGAATTTATATCTATATTTTTGGACCCTTATTCCGTGTACTGAGATTAATATTGGTAAATTAAATTTGATATAAGTCTTATATCATTACTAATATAAAAATGCAAACAGCTTTTAATTATACATATTAAATGGATGAGATAATAATGAAAAATATTCACGCGGTAGGTTAGGACACGTTACTAAATTTAGTTCTCGTAAGAATCTGCCGTTAGGATCAGTGTATAAATAATGCAAGAGATGTGGTCGATGGTGGTATAATGCCGCCCGCGGGGTGGTAGCATCCGGTGGTTACTTTCAATGGGCTATTGTTGACCGTTTTCGTAATGGTTCAAACTTGATAATATTAACTCTAAAATGGTTCAATTCTGAAGGGACAAAACTGTATTACTTTATTAACATTCCCAAATTTTATACTTATTGGTAAGATTAAGTGTTCTTGAGTAAGGTAATCAAAAAATTATTAATATTAGTTTTTATTTTATTAAAGCCGTGATAGCCCAGTAGATATGACCCCTACCTCCGATTTTGGAGGGCGTGGGTTCGAATCCAGTCCGGGGCATGCAGCTCCAACTTTTCAGTTGTGTGCATTGTCTCAATCGGTGAAGGAAAAACATCGTGATATCTAAGAATTTTCTTAATTCTCTGCTTGTGTGAAGACTGCCAATCCGCATTCAGACTATTGGACTAGATCCTCTTAATCTGAGAGGAGACTCGAGTTCAGCAGTAAGCCGTATATGAGTCGATAATGATGTTAATGATGATTTTTAATAAGTACTGAAACAATTTATGCATTTTAAACAAACCGTAATTATTATTTATAGGCTTTTCGCTGACCAAACCTTAAACTCTATATAAAATCTGGTTCTTGAAATCTGCCGTTAGGATCAGTGTATAAATAATACAAGAGATGTGGTCGATGGTGGTATGATGCCGCCCGCGGGGTGGTAGCATCCGGTGGTTACCTTCAATGCGCTATTGTTGACCGTTTGCGTAGTAGTTCAAACTTGATATTAGATAACTCTACAACGGTTCAATTACGAAGGGACAAAAGTATATTACGTACTTTATTAACTTACCCTAATTTTATACTTATTGGTAAGTTTATGAGTTCTTGAGTAAGGTATTAAAAAATTAATAATATTACTTTTTATATTAAGTACTAAAACTATTTATGTATTTTAAATATGCCGTAATTATTATTTATAGGCTTTTCGCTGATAAAACCTTATACTCGATATTGGTTCTTGAAATCTACCGTTAGGATCAGTGTATAAATAATGCAAGAGATGTGGTCGATGGTGGTATAATGCCGCCCGCGGGGTGGTAGCATCCGGTGGTTACTTTCAATGTGCTATTGTTGACCGTTTGCGTAGTAGTTCAAACTTGATATTTTTTTTTTTTTTTTTTTTTATCGTCAGAGTTAGCACGGCACTGCATGGCATTACATCGTGCTTACTGCCTCTAGGGTATTTCCCATTTCTTTTTCTCCTCTTTTTCCTTTTCTTCCTTTCTTATCATTATTTTCCGGAGCATTTGTGCATATTTCTGCCACTCGCATTCGCTTGACAGCATACGCGAAATCAGGCTGCCGGAGTCTACGTGGCCATCTACCCCATGTGTCGCCCCTCTCAGATCGTCACAGGCAGGGCATTCGAATATGGCATGTCGCGGAGTGTCCTCTTTTCCACAGAAGTAGCAATTTTCGGAGGGAGATTTCCCTATTGCGAAGAGGTAGGTGTTGAACACTCCGTGACCGCTCAGAGCCTGCGTGAGCCATCGGTCCATCTCTCCATGATTCCTCTGATGCCAGCTTTTTAGATCTTTAATTAGCTCCCTCGTCCACGTCCCTTTTCCGCCCGCGGACCATTCTGTTCCCCATTCCGTCAGGGTCTTTTCGCGTAGTTCATGTGAACTCGATTCTTTATCCAGAAAAGATTGCGCGCGTTCTCTAATTAGTTTGTCTACAGGGACAAGACCGGCTAAAACAAGTACTGCGTCTGTGGAGATAGTTCTATATGCAATGGCGGATGGCAATAGGCATAACTGGAGTTATGCCTATTGCCATCCGCCTCTGTACTGCCTCTAATTTTTTCCGATACAGTTCGACTCTCATGGTATTTTCGTAAATCGGCGCTCCGTAGAGAATAACGGAGTGAGCTACCGAAGCCAGTACTCTCCTCTTGCTCGCTCTAGGTCCCCCTCTTGTTGGCATCAGTTTGTGCAGTGCCTCGACCAAGTTTTGGGATTTTTTGGCGACCTCTTCAACGTGTTTTTTGTAGTTGAGGCTTTTATCGAGCCACACCCCGAGGTATTTAACGTGCTCTTTAGGAGCAACTGCCATATCCTCAACTACAAACTTTATTGGATCTAGTTTCCGCCTTCCGCTAAAAACAATAGCCTCAGTCTTCTCAGGTGCTAAAGCAAGCTTCTTTTCCTTCATCCATGCATTGATTCGTCGGAGCGCTGTGTTTGCCCTAGTCATGAGAGATTTCTCTGTATTTGCAACAACTACTAGCGCCAGATCGTCGGCAAAACCCACTAGCTGGATGCCCTCTTCCTGTTTAAGGTGGAGAACCCCGTCGTATAGAATGTTCCAGAGAGTCGGCCCTAGGATTGATCCTTGGGGCACCCCACTGCTGACTTTAATAACATCCTCTTTTCCCGTACAATCTTTAACTTTGACGCGTCTGTCTTCAAGATAGCTGCTTACAAGGTTTAGTATATACCCGGGGA
Source organism: Bicyclus anynana (assembly GCF_947172395.1). Lineage (NCBI taxonomy): Eukaryota > Metazoa > Arthropoda > Insecta > Lepidoptera > Nymphalidae > Bicyclus > Bicyclus anynana. Next base: position 2,415,208 of record NC_069093.1, on the reverse strand, counting down.
ATTTTCTCTTTTTAAGTTCGAGAACTATCTCTCTCCAGGAGGCAGAATTAAAAGCGTTTCTGACATCTAGACATATTAGGTCACACAATTTTCGGGTTTTTTGTGTACCACTCTTCGCCTTTATAGCAGTTCGTACTATTTCCTGTACCGCCATCAGGGTTGAGCGACCTTTCCTGAAACCGTACTGATTATTAGAAAGTCCGCCGTGTTCGGGTAGTAGGTTTTCAATTCGGTTTAGGAGTACTCGTTCCGTCAATTTTCCGTAACTGTCTAGTAGGCAGATAGGTCTGTATCCGGTTGGGTCGTCGGCAGGTTTGTTTGCTTTTTTGAGCAACACCAGACTGGCTATCTTCCAAGCTGACGGAAAAATGCCAGATTTAAAGACCTTGTCTAGAACGCCCTTAATTTTTTCCGGGATTGTCTCTACCGCGATTTTGACCACTTCGGGGTAAATGAGGTCGGGCCCTGGAGCCTTTTTTAATTTCAGGCTGTTAGGACTTTTCAATTAAAGAACAATTATTATGCGTACGCCCACTGTTTATTTGAAGATAATTAGATTAGTGAAAAATACAATGTCACACATTACACAGCTTACAAGGAAGAGGTAAGACGCCACAACATGGCGGACCAACAGAGTTGCCAACCTTAAAATTATATTATTGGTACGTTCACACCACCCCCCAATAAAATATTTTAAGCAAAATAAAATAGCTTCACTTTAACACAAATAACATAACTTCCCCTTAACACAAATAACATAACTTCCCCTTAACACAAATAAAATAACTTCCCCTTAACACAAATAACATAACTTCCCAAATAATCTCAAAAATTAAACAATCTTTCTCTGAACCTTTTAAATACAGTTCCCCCTAAAGCCTTAGTGAATATATCTGCTAATTGGTCTCCAGTGTTAATATAATTTAATTTTATAATCCCCTTTTCCAGCTTTTCGTAAACAAAAGATTATTTTATCCCTAAATGTTTAACCCTAGTAATACCAGTTGCCATTTGTGCCATTTTAATAGTAGACTGATTATCTTCAAATATATCAATAACTTGCACAACCCCAAATGTTGAAAGAATATCTCTTAGCCAACAAGCTTCACTTGTCGCTGCACACAAAGCTATAAACTCTGCCTCTGTAGAAGACAATGAGACAGTACACTGTTTTTTAGAAAACCAAATAACCGAACATCCAAACACTTTGAATACACACCCTGTTGTAGACTTATAGTCACTTAACCCTCCCCAGTCACTATCAACATAGCACATTACATTATTTTCCCTATTTCTGTAATACAACAAACTTAAGTCACATGTCCCTTTTAAATATCTTAGAATATTCATTAAAAGCTTATACAATAACTCAGATGCACAACTTTGATACCTACTTAAAATAGTTACAACTGCACAAATATCTGGTCTTGTACCCATGGCCAAATACATTAAACTACCTATTAATTTTCTACACTTTTTCTCTACATAAGCACTCTCTGAACTATCTCTTTTAAGTATACGAAAATTATAATTTTTATCAATAGGTAACAATAACAACTTGCAATCTACCATATTATATGTATGTAACAGCTTGTTTATATATTCTCTCTGTGAAATAGTAGTACACCCATTAATCAAATCCTGCTTAGTTTCTATACCCAGAAATTTATTTAAAGCCCCCATTTCTTTCATTTTAAACTGTTTACACAAAACATCTCTTAATTGTAAACTTTGTGCTTCACAATTTCCAAAGTACAATATGTCATCAACATACAATAACAAGAATGTTTTCTTGTCACCTATACATTTAGAAAACAAGCAATTATCTTTATTAGATTGTACATAACCCAGTGACAACATGACATTTGTAAAAGTTTCATTCCAGTACTTAGGTGCCCTTTTTAAACCATATAAAGATTTATTCAATTTTACAATTTTAACATCTGACTCGTCAGGCATACTCATATATAACTCTTCATCCAATTTTGAATTTAAAAATGCTCCACATACATCCATCTGATACACCTGTAAATTAAACTTAGTTGCTATACTCATAAAGATCCTAAATGTGTTTAATCTTGCTACTGGTGCATATAGATCACATTCATCAATATCATACTGTTCAAATCCTCTCGCAACTAACCTAGCTTTATAAATATTATTATCCTTCCTTTTCAAGACCCATTTTGAACTTATTAACTCTTTTCCTTCTGGTACACTATTTACTTCTGTCCATGTACCATTATCCTTTAATTGCTGTAACTCTGACCTTATAGCTTCTTTCCATTTGTCAGAGTCAGTACTTTGCATGGCCTCTTTATAACTCTTAGGCTCCTCACCCCATACCGCAAAACCTAAATCATAATTCTTTTGCCATCCTGGTCTTACAACTCTTCTACCTCTGCTTGTCACTATTTCCTCTTCACTACTAGAGTCTTCTCCTGTTGTCAATGTTGGATTTGACACATTCTCTAGCTCAAGGTACTCGTCTTCTGTTTCCTGACTTTCACTCGATGTAGAATCTCCTTCTCTCTGTGTCATCTCTGGTATTTCTATCATAATATCTTGTGTATTATTTGTATTATTTTTTAATTTTTCATCCCTTAAAAATATAATATCCCTTTTCACTTGGACTTCACTCTGACTTGGAAAATAAATTCTATACCCCTTGGTATCCTCATAACCTACAAAGATCCCTTGCTCACCTTTCACATCCCATTTTAATCTTTTTACTTTTGGTATATGCACAAACACTATATTACCAAAAACATACTTCAAACTTTCAATACTGAACTTTTTACCTAACAAGCTTTTGTAAGGACTCTCACCTTCTACCTTACTTTTGCCTGTCCTATTGATGATATACACTGCATTATTAATGGCTTCAGCCCACAACTCTTTAGGTAAATTCTTACTACTTATCATAGACCTCGCTGATTCTACCAATGTCCTAATCTCCCTCTCAGCTTTACCGTTCTGTTGAGGAGTATATTCTATACTTGTCTGATGAACAATACCCTTTTGAAGTAATAAGTCTTTTATTTCAGTATTAATAAATTCTTTCCCATTATCTGTGCGAATAGCTTTCAACTTAAAGTCTATCTGTCTTTCACACCAACTAACAAACTGTTTGAACTTTAATGGTACTTCACTTTTATATTTTAGAAAGTAAATAAATCTGAAATTTGTGTAATCATCCTTTAGAAGCAAGAAGTATCTACTACCCCCGACACTCTCCACTTCCATAGGTCCACACACATCACCATGAACTAATTCAAGAGGTTGAGAAGTACACCTAGTACTCTCTGTAAATGTTACTCTATGTATTTTACCCTGCAAGCATGCTATACACTGTTCCTTATCAATTTTAAATTTAATATTGTTATCTGTTAACACCTTTTTAACATAATCCAAACTTTGATGACCTAACCTTTCATGCCACTCAGACAACAATGATACAGTAGCTACATCCACCATATTGTTGCATTCATCATATAGAACATCCAACATGTAGGACTTACCCTTTAAATTCCCTACTGCACATAATAAACTGTCTTTATAAATACAACATTTGTCATTAAGCATTTTTACAACATAACCTTTTCTTATTGCAACCATTACAGAAAATAAGTTTATTTTAATATCAGGCACATGTAAAACATCAAATAAAGTTGCATTTGCATACCTATTACCATCAAACAATTTTAATTTAATATCACCTACCCCAGATACAGGTAAGCATCGCCCATCGCCTACAGTGACATAGCGATTTGAGACTACCTTATAGTTTTTGAATAATGACAAATCTTTACTAATATGTTCACTTGCACCACTGTCAATTAACCATTTATCACTTGACATGTCTATATTACTACAAAATACATGACTTATAAACGCATGACCCCCACTCTGATCATTATCGATGGCTTTTCTCTTAGGACAGTCCCGTTTCAAATGTCCTATCGCATGACATAAGAAGCACTTTCTTTTATCAACATTACTTTTACACTGCTGCACAAAGTGATTTGTTTTGCCGCACTTAAAACATTTCTTTGTCTGAAACTTACTATGCTGTTGAACATGAAGCGCTACATTTTCACCATCCTTGTCCAAACCTCTGGCCTTCACTCTCTCTTCCTCAACTAAAAGTCGAGCCACCAAGTCATCATATACTTGTTTATCACTATCCACAGACTCCCATGCAGATATGAAATGACCATAACACTCAGGTAATGACATCAAGATTTTTGTAATTAAAAACTTATCTGAAATTTCCTCACCGGCATGCTTTAACTGACAAGACATTTCTTGTAACTTTGACAAAAATGTTGCTAAATCCCCGCCTTCATACTTAAACTGGAAAAACTTCTGTTGTAACATCAGTGTGTTAGTAGCTGACTTCGCCTCGTAAACACTATGAAGTTTCTTCCACATTTCCTCAGAAGACTTACATGTTAAGACATGAACCATCACCGCCTCAGTTAACCTTGACACTATAATCACCTGTGCCTTTGCGTCCCTGGCATCATAATTATCAGTTTCCTTATCCTTACCGGTCACAATGGAAAACAAATCCGCTCCTTTTAGTGTGACTGACAGTTGAAATTTCCATACGCTCCAATTTTTCTGCCCCTCCAGCTTAATTGCTGAACCTTGTTGAAGAGTGTGGAAATCCATATTTTCACTCGCCCCGCAGAACCTCGCCGTACTTTGAAACTCCGCACGACCACCCCGGTTACTGCTTGTACCACGCCGCGTACTCGCTCCCGGCTCCAACCCAAGCGCCGACAAAAGACAATCGCTCGCACGTGTTTAAACCTATATCTTCACCTAAACAGTAGGTCACTGGGACCATAACCTGTTAGGACTTTTCAATTAAAGAACAATTATTATGCGTACGCCCACTGTTTATTTGAAGATAATTAGATTAGTGAAAAATACAATGTCACACATTACACAGCTTACAAGGAAGAGGTAAGACGCCACAACATGGCGGACCAACAGAGTTGCCAACCTTAAAATTATATTATTGGTACGTTCACACAGGCTTTTTGCAGCTGACTTGATCTCTTCTGTAGTCACTTCAACTGTTTGAGAAGCATCTTCTGCAATCCGGCAGAAGTCGTCGTGGATAGGAAAAAGGACATCGACCGCTGATCTAATCAGTGCCATATTTAGACTTGGGGGTTGTCGTCGCAATTTATTGGTGACTATTCTGTAACCCAAGCCCCAAGTATCTTTGTCTACTTCTTCGCAAAGTTCTTTCCACTGTTTTTCTTTCGACTTTGATATAGCCAGTTGTAGAGCTATTTTTGCGGACTTGTATTCCTCTCTAAGTCTTATTTCTTCGTCGTTTTGTTCCTCTTTGTTGGAGATGTTTATGTACTTTTTTCGTCTCTGGCGAGTGTATTTTCTCCGGCATTTGGTGCAGAAATCTCTCTTCTCTCTTATTTGCTCATTCCACCAGTATACCGGTGCTTTCTTGCGTATTCCTTTCTTGGGCATAGCTTTTTCGCACGCCTTCGTGGTGCTGTCTATTAGTTCAAGTGGTGTACTAATATTTTCTTCCTTTAGGAAACTTTCCAGAACATTTCGGTCCATTTTATCTAACCTCCAGCCTGGTGAAAAATTTTATACCGGTTTTATTTCCATTTGAAGTATGTGGAACTTTATGTATAGATGTCCGCTCAAGCTGTCATCATCCAGTACTTACCATTGTGATACTCTCTGTCTTAGGCTGGGGTTGACAATGGTGATATCTGGAGTTGATTTCTTAACGCCTCTTCGGAAAGTCGGAGCTACTCCTTCGTTGGCAATGATCATGTCTGCACTCGCGAGAAGCTCCATTATTAACCGTCCTCTAGCATCTTCAGATTTTTTTGACCAAAAAAGAAAAAAAAAAAAATCAAACTTGATATTAGATAACTCTAGAATGGTTCAACTTTGTGAGGTAAAAGTATAATTTATATATATATATATATACTCAGATCAGTTATCCGCCCACATTAATATGCGCTAGTATACTAAAATGGGCGAATATTTGTGCCTCTAAGTTATAAAGGTAACTTATTTAAGGTACAAACTACAGTTAAATTGTTTTGGCGTGTTAGTAAAAGAAAAAAGAAAGATTTTATAAGCCATTGCCACTAAGTTACAGTAGTAAAAGCACCAGGACACCGGGCGATGTGTGGAATGGAAAAAGAACTACTTACCCCTATATGAAAATAAATATACAGCCCTGATTTACAGTTCCTTTAGTGAGCTGTTTACTGAAGTATAATTGAACAAATATCTTGAATCTAATAATATGGATCTTAATAGGTGGTCAGAAAAAACGGACAAACTTACATTTAACTCTAAAAGCAATATTATTTATTTATTTATTTATACTTTATTGCACAAAGCAAACACAATAACAAAGAAGACAAAAGAAAACATAGAAAACAAGTATGTGCAAAGTGCAGACAACCTTTGGATAAAGGAATTAATGTAATTAAATGCGTGTTAGTGCAACAAAAAAATAATAATAATAAATATAGTATATTTATATATATTGGTAATCAAAGACAAAATGATCTTTTTCCATTCAAACATCGATATCTCAGCGAGAAATGCTCGTATCGAGATTTAAAAAAAACGAAATTAATCTGAATAAACAAGCTATCCGGTCCATATGGAGGTTGAGTCGAAAAAATTTTTTCCACGTCCGTAGATTAAAAAAAAACCCAAAAAAATTTCGAAAATTTTTTTTTCGGTGGTTTTCTTATGATTACTCGAAAAATATTCACGTCATCAACCCATATTCGGCTCACTGCTGAGCTCGAGTCTCCTCTCAGAATGAGAGGGGTTAGGCCAATAGTCCACCACGCTGGCCCAATGCGGATTGGCAGACTTCACACACGCCGAGAATTAAGATAATTCTCTGGTATGCAGGTTTCCTCACGATGTTTTCCTTCACCGATTGAGACATGTGATTTTTAATTTCTTAAAATGCACACAACTGAAAAGTTGGAGGTGCATGCCCCGGACCGGATTCGAACCCACACCCTCCGGAATCGGAGGCAGAGGTCATATCCACTGGGCTATCACAGCTCTACAGCTCTACGAAAAATATTATCAAAATAAAATTTTCAAACTCAGATCCAAAAACTAAACACTTAGAGCTACAATTTGCTTTTTATTTTTTTGCTGTACGACCATTTTTGTATAAGTTACAGCCTGTTGAAAATCCCCCAAAAATTTGAATTTTTTTCTGCTCCCTTAATTTTTGTGCATAGTATATGTTTTCTGAGAGCTACGAAATTTACTGAACTACTTACTTTTTACAATGCCATTTTTTTTCGCAAATTCAAATCTTTGTCAAATAGAAATCTCTAAATATTTTTGATTTCTCAATAAAAGGCGCAGAAATCAACAAGCTAGGCAAAATAACTCCTTTTTTATTAAAGTAACTCGTAGGTTGAATACCACAATAATTACCGGATGTTATGTTTAATTTGTACATACCTACATCAGAGTAAATATTATATATGATCAATTTTCTTATTATTGAAGATACCCATCGTAATAAAGGCCACAGCAGTCGAGGCATTTTTATTTAAAAATATTAGTTTTTAATTACCAAGACTCTTTCAAGTCCCGACCTCTTATTAACGTAGGCTTTGGCCTGTCAGAGCCATATTAATTGGCTGTTACTTTGGATATAATTACACCCATAATGGTCAGTAAGAACCTCTTTTGATACGTTCAATTTGTGCTGTTGATTTTTCGCTAATTTTTCAGCTGGATACATTGGAAACGTCTGTCAAACACTCAGACCAATTATTGTATTGGACCTGCCCAGCTAGACGTTACTTTTCTGTCAAAGTATATGATCAACGATCTAATGCGATTACAAAAACTATCTCTATAGAATCGATTTTAAATAGTTGTAATTGTGTTCCTCGATTAAAGAGCTCCTTAAAAATGTTTTTGTGAAGTTGAAGGAGGTGTAAAAAACGGGCAAAAACTTCTAGTTTAGTATAAGATATATATAAAATCGAAGCTCGTTTTCCTCAGAAAATGACAGACAATTTTGCTTGTGACTGTGAGTGTGATACAGGTCCTTCTATAATTGGTCTGAGGTCAAACAGCGTATGAAAATATATAAAAGCAGTAGGGACGTATTTGTTTTTTAGGGTGAAGGATTAAACTATTATTAGTCTGGTAAAGGGTGGGCTAGTTAATATGTTAACGACAGGGCGTGATGTTAAAAACTTGTTTTGTTACGTGACAAGGATCTTGCAACTTTGTATGTGTTTTTGTAACATTGAAGTGTATAAATATTTTTATATCGCATTTGTTGACTTTGTTTGTAGTTTTATGTTATTTATTTATCGTTGTATAAAAAACAAGGACTACGTGGTTTTTATACTATTTACTGTCAAGTCAGGGCACGCTCCAGGGGGGGGTGGGGTGGGGTGGGGGGGGGGGGGTGACAAGCGGGGCATTTGCCCAGGAATAAATGAAATGAGACAAAATTGACTTTTTCCAATATTCAAAATTGATATTAAACTAGGTTAGTATTTTTACATAACAAAGTAGGCTCAAAAACTATGCTATTCTAACAATATACCTACTAATATAATAAAAGTATTTTGGTGTATATAAAGGGCGGCGAAATAAATCTTTGCCCGGAGCGGCAAAAATGCTGGATCGGCCTCTGACTGTGGTTGACTTCAAAGAGATACCTACTACGTTTTACTTATGACTTCATTATTGCTTGCGTGTTCCAAAACGCAAAACTTTCATTTTAATAAATAACTGTAGTGTAAGTTTCGTTAGCCTAAGCGACAAATCCCCTCCAAATTCTAAAAGGAAGGAGGTCTGGTCCTGTAGTGAATCATAAAAAGGCTGATAATGAGGCTATCTGTGTAAGAAACAGGATAAAATTTAACCTATGTGCTATTCCCACAGACTAATTACGTAAGGTCAAGTATCGCACCCAAATTCACGAACAAAATAGTCTGTCATTTTGTAAGGAAACGAGCTTAGATTAGATATTGTAGTAAACTAGAAGTTATTGACCGTTTTTTACACCATTCAACTACACAAAAACGATGAACACACGACACACACACGACGAACTATGAAACATCGATTCTATAGAGACAGTTTTTATAATATAGCATTAGATCGTTGATCATATACTTTGACAGAAAAGTAACGTCTAGCGAGGCAGGTCCTTGTGTAATTAGTCTGAGGCTATTCCAGATCTATCCCTACACCAAAATTCACCTAGATCCAGCCCTTGATGCGTGATAAGAAACATTCATCTCAACTTTCGCATTAAACGCGTTAGTTATGATTAATATTGAAATAAACGCTGCTGTAATTTAAGTAACGCTGTGATAATATACAAGCTGTTATTCATTCATTCATAAACAGTGTAGGACGGGCACAGTAATATATTACCGTGAGATCAAAAGCAAACACTACAATAGTTATAATCTCATAAAGCTCGAGGCATTATAATACAAAAGCTATCGAGCACTGAATCGTCCGAGACGCGATTTCGATTATTCGTATGCATCGAATTTGCCTTCGGCCGTGCAATCTAGTGCTTTGTCGCGAAGTGTCGCACTGTTACAGTAATGCCTTACAATGGCTAAGCAAATATGATATATTGAGTAACAGTCAAGAATCGATATGTTTCGAATCGATTATTTACATCGGTTGAATTATCTTTACTGTAGGAAATAGTAGTCTGAGACAGATATGACGTCGATCGATATTGTATTGCTCGTGCCTATGCTAGGTGGCGTGACATGTTTCCATACAGAGTGGGGGGTTAGGCAGTGGGAGCGATATATGGCGCTCGCCGTGTGGTCGGCTTGGTGTTCTCGTGGCATTCGACCCGTCCGCAACTTTTTTGTGTAATCCTTCATGAGTTATTTGGGATAGGTGGCAAAATTGCTTGTGCAGTGAATAGTGAGTGTTGACATGTCGGTAGGGTACCCTTAAACTTGCAGCCTTCGGTACTGCTTAAGGTATTTTCTGCCATTCTAGGATCTTACTTTGGATACTTCTGAGTAATTTGCTAAACTACAGATGTTTGAGACATTGGTATTTAAATCGAAGTAGTTTAGTGTTTAGCTAAGTTATTTTGTTCCAAGATGATTCCAAGTGAACATCTAGGTATGCAAACTTCTTTGAACTAAAACCGCGGCTCACTTAAAGAGCATTGGAAGAACCATCAAGGTTAAGTAAGTCAAGTATCTACTGAGTTCCGACTCGTGGCTTGATAGTGGGGCCACGGGAATGTTTCACAAATCCCCGAAACCCAAGACACAACCACCTCGAGGGATTCTCTCCCGTGGGCGATAGATTTCCCGTAACTATCACAGGGCACATGGAGCCCGTGCCCGGAGCCCCCATTCTCACAGGGACCCGAAGGACTGACAATATCAATATCCTTAAAAATATTGACTTTAATAGAAATCCCAAAAGAACCACCAATAAAACTGCAGCATTCTTAGATCATTCATGACATATTATACTCGTATCATACTGTATTTGATTATCATACTTAGTAAAAAAATGTTAGTATGATTAGCTTTTCTTACCTTTCTAAACTGCCCCAAATTTTTGTGTGCCTAAAGGCCCCAGCCAACTTTAAGACGGCGGTACTCAGGGTGGTCTACGTCAAGGAGGAAAATGGTCGTCTCTACGCGTCATCCCCAGCGGATTTTGTTCTATCAATAAAAAAATATCAATCTAATTATTTGATGATAACGACTCCCTTTGCACATCTGTAAATAAACATACGAAGTACCAGAGTGAACGTCGTAATTTTTCACGTTTAACAACGTTGATAAATAACAAACTCGTGCTGCAATCAAACTAACCATAGATATCAAGGGATCGGGCACTACGGCAGCAATAATCACCCATTAACGGTGATTTCATTGCTCATTACGAACACTGGTCCACCGTGAGCGGCGACTGATTGCTAATTAAATGTAGGAGAACCACGATACCTTCTTATCTAAGTTTATTGGTCGTAAGACCTGAGTTATTGATATTAAAACGTATTACAGATATAAAAAGGCTTTATAAAGCTGTGATAAAAATTCTACCAGTCTACTTGGCTTACGGGCGGGATTTGCTCATTAACTGACGAAGTGACAGCTACCAATTAACATAGAGTGATTATGCTAGTGGTAGCAGTGTTGGTCTGTTAATAGGCGATGGTTATCCACTTACCATCAAGTGGACCATCTGCTTGGTACCTATTATAAAAATTATGCTGGTCTATAGAAATCTTATTAACTACATTGATTTCTATAATAGTATAGAGGAAAGATTTATTTGTTTTAATTTAAAGCACTCTGAAGCTACTGGATTCGACAAACATTGTGTCATTATATTCCTATATTCCTACAGGAACGGAAACTACGCGAGTGAAACCGGAAGCGGTAGTCTATGCTAATATTATAAAGAGGTAAAGTTTGTGGTTGGTTTGTGATGGTATTGCAGGTGTGATTTTACCACTAGAAAGCCACGTTTTTTCGAGTCGTAGGCTATATTTTACCCCACATTTCCACAGGAACGAGACCTATGCGGGTGAAATCGAGGGCGTCTGCTAGTCAAAAAAAATTCTTATACTGAGAGGAGGAGTCAAATTCGGAACTATGTTGGTGATGACTTAATAAAATGGATGTCAAAATCTCAATTTATTTCTACTAGTCTAATATCGTATTAATTACTATAAGTAGCCACTTCTATATTATGTTGTTTATACATAATTAAATTCCCAATTAAGCTTAACGTTAATAGATAAAGGCGAGCCACCAATTTAATTGTCAGTAGCTAAAAGTATCATCAGATTACATCTGACAAGTTGTCGTTTACCCAATTGCTCTCAACTGACAGATATAGATGAGTACGGTCAATCTTACAAGATACGATCTACCCAGTGAGCTTCCGATGAGAAAAATTACATACATGTTTCGTCATCATTAATGAATGTTAGTGGCCTCCCCGTGGAGGCAATACTTTATTATATTAACTAAGACTAAACTAATAAACCGATCCGTGATAGCCAAGTAGATATGACTTCTGACTTCGATCTGGAGGGCGTAGGTTTGAATCCGGTCCTGAACATGCACCTCCAACTTTTCAGTTATGCGCATGCCCCGGACTCTGTTTTAGAAATTAAATATCACGTGTCTCAAATGGTGAAGGAAAGACATCGTGAGTAAACCTGCATACCTGAGAATTTTCTTAATTTTCTGCGTGTGCGAAGTCTGCCAATTCGCATTAGGCCAGAATGGTGGACACGAGTTTCCTCTCAGAATGAGAGGGATTAGGCTCAACAGTGAGCCGAAAATGGTTTGCTAATGAATAATGATGAATGACGAAAGTAACAAAAATACGATTTAAAGTTTTTCACACTTAAAATCTGCATTTTATACTTGTTGATTTAACTCCGAAATCATGTAACTCAAATGGCAGAACTTGTCAAAGAAACTTTTCTTGTCTTGGATAGAGCAATTACTTGGTCTACTCATATGATAATATAAATGTAGATTTATCTGTTACCTTTTACGTACTTTACAAAGAATTTGGATGTTCATAGCTAATAAAATAATGAGACTGATGGTATCGATCTATGAATGAATTCCACATACTTGAGAGCGAGACTGGGAATTCATCTATACTAATATTTATAAAGAGGAAAGATTCATTGTTTGTTTGCATTGAATAGGCTCTGAAACCACTGAACTGATGTGAAAAATTCTTTCACTGTTGGGAAGCTACACTATCCTCAAATGCTATATATACCTAAGCTATATTTTATTCACATATTCCTAAGGGAACAAGATCCACGCGGGTGAAACAGTGTCCGCTAGTAGCTAACAAATAATGAGATCGTTTTACATACATATTACCCGCGCGAGTAAAGTTGATTTCGGGAAAATGACATTAACTTATGGTACTAAGTGGTATGGTACTCAGAACCTTATGCAAATATCATGAAACAAAAGATGCGCGAAACGTCTAGGTCAGTCGCACGTGCTGTAGAAACCATAACGCCCTAATCTTGAAGGTGAATTTGTGCGAGAAACCAGCACAAATTCGTCAATCCAAAAATCTTATTGTTATCTCTTTCACTTGGAATTTATTTGGAAGGTACTGAATTTTATTCAGGAACGGTAGTCTTATCCATTCACTGTCAACATAATGATCACGCTAACTTTTAGCTTATAATAAATAATTTAACCAGCAGTTTTCCGCGGGCAAAGGTCAGAGCTCATTAACGTGCTAAATACTTTCAGAGCAACATTAATTGGCTGCTTTAGTTTTGGTGTAAGTGCTTGGAACACTTAGCAAGCTATCCGCTTAGTGCTGCGGGTCACGCTTTACACAGACTCGTAGTAAAATTATTTTCAACGTATTTAATTGAAGGGAAACCTTTACGATCGTGACTCTGGCTAAATTTAAAGCTTTGGAAATTAAATTGTAGAAGTGGTACAAATAAAATACACAGAAAAAGCTGAAACCGGTAAGTGGCGCAAGTATGCCTCTCTGACCGAGAGTTACATATTTGTACCGTGGAGACCCTTGGGCCATGGAGTCGCAGTGCCAAAAAAAATTATCGAATCATTTCACCGCGGCTAGTTGCCTGGACTGGTGACAGAAGGGCTGGCTCATTTTTTGCGCAAAGGATCAGCCTGGCTGTCCAGCGCGGAATTGCAGCCAGTATTCTTGCCACCATTCCACGTGGACATGATTTGTATAGTTATTAGGATAAGTTAGCTTAAGTTCCTTATTGTATTCTGTCTCAATAAAAAAAAATATGATAATTATTTTTCGAAATTCATTATTTGACCGTAAGTACACAACATTATACCAAAGAAAAAGTATTAAAATACTTGGTTCTTTTTCTCACCGCCATGTGGATTGTTAAGTCTGGACTGTACCACAGAATACTTAATTTAAAAACTATTGAGCGTGGATTAAAAGTTGACGCGCTTGATAAAGGTATCAAACGCTTGATAAAAGTATCAAATAGATATTTGATAGCTTTATCAAGCGTGACACTTAACCACATGTCGTGACTTAGTAAAGTGTCGTCAGTTGCCAAACTGCGAGTCATACAAAACAACTTTTAACTAAATTCATTATATACAACTAGCTGACGTCACGCGGTTTCACCCGCGTGGTTCCCGTTCCTGTAGGAATACGGAGATAATATATAGTTTAAAGCCTTCCTCAATAATTGAGCTATCTAACACTAAAAGAATTTTTCAAATCGGATCAGTAGTTCGTGAGATTAGCGCGTTCAAGTAAACAAAAAAACTCTTCAGTTTTATAAGATAGATATCATCGTTAGGTAGGCATAAACTAAATTTTAAATATACATACTTCGTTGAACTTCTAGGGCGTTAAGTACAAACTAAAACAATTCATTAAGTTTTAGATTCATACAAAATAAAAAGAATAACAAATATTTCAAAGATAAATTAAACCGACTAATATGATATCGCAGTGGGTGCAATACTTTACATTACAAATACTATTATATCTCATACGCAATAATACGATTATTATTCATATTTGCAAAGTCCACAATGCAATAAGCGCATCCGACATAATGCGACAAAGGCACGATTTGTTCGGCCGGGGGCAAATTCGATGCATACGAATAATAGAAATCATGTCGTCTGCGATTTAGAGCTCGATAGCTTTTGTATTTTAACACTGTAAATAGTTTTGCTTTCAAAAGATTATGCCTCCAAGATTGTTTGCTTTTCTCAATTCGGCTTGGATAAGTCAAAGCTTGCCCAGAATTTGTATACAACATATATTCAGCTCACTGTTGAGCACGACTCTCCTCTCAGAATAGGAGTGATTAGTTCACTACGCTGGCCCAATGCGGATTGGCAGACTTCACAGGTATACAGGTTTCCTCACGATGGTTTCCTTCACCGTTTGAGACACGTGATATATAATTTATTTAAATGCACATAACTGAAAGTCTATATTTGACGTCACCCGGACGTCGAATTTTAACTCACAATCTCGGGGGCGACCGGATTGATACACTCTTCTAGAACCTGCCGCTAATGAACGATATTTTCTTTATTTTTCTTTACTTGGTCGCATGTTAGCACCATTAGCCCTATTAGTAGGCTGTTAAAATAAGCCGATGGTGATTTCTACAAAGTCAAATTCAAATAAAAGCTTTCAATAGTGTGTAAGTACCGACGTAGCTTACTTTAGTTATAGTCTCCCCATGTTTTCTAAATTCAAAACAGAAATATATATTTCACACTCTGTGGAATGCTTGAAATCGTCGAATTCCTTTTGAATTTCGCTGTTACAGATAAGGCATAAACCAGCCGTTCGGATACGCGCACCGTATAAAAGCTACTTTATAACATCAGCAGGTAACATATGTACCGCGCGACGTTATCGTGTCCGCATCGGCGTCTTATCTGGAATGGAATCTATCGTGAGCCGACCATAGATATCTCACAGATACCGAGAGTTTTGGACGAGAATCCGAACTCGCATAGAGTACCTACTTTATGAAGGCTTTATGTTCTGCTACGACTACGAGGCCATTTGTTTCGTTCAATGCCTTCTTAATAAGCAGAAAAGTTTTATTTTCTTTAATATTTTTCATATTTCTACACAATTATGTCTCATTTATACAGGCTTTACCTACTCACCTTTTTTAAATATTTTCTAACAATGCTCATCCATCAATAACAAAAAAATATTCTTTGAAGTATGTCTTCTGCTATACGTCTTGATTCTTCACCAAATGATCGGATTACGATGAAACTATAATCATATTTTGTTCTATTTTATGGTAGCGAGGATTTCTAAAATGTCTAAAATCATTCTTTCCGTCGCGTTATTGAGTCTATGCTTGCTGGAAACAGCTACTTGGAAGAAACACGCACAGTTTATTTGCTTTTCTACAAAAACTTTTTCCCTTGTCCATGTTTAAGCTAGCTGTTTATATTTGTATATTATGGGTAAATTTAATTCAGAAAATATGAATAACTCAGTGGCTAAAATAATAAACTTAAATGTTTCCAAGTCGTATATTATAATAAAGCAAAAAAAAAAACAAATTCAAACAAACACGACGATCTAGTAATTTCACATGCCTGCAGCGCTAACGTCTATTACTTGATCGTCACTGGCAGACATTATGCTAGCCACAAACGGTCAATTATTCTCACGTTTCTGAAAAGCAAACGGCAGTACCCACGCGGTATACTATACAAGTCATGTACGCAGTGACCAATACACGATCAATTATAGTCGGAGGTGCTACAGAAACGTGAGAATAATTGACCGTTTGTGGCAAGCATCAAGATTGCAGCTAATGACAGCCGCGAGGGGCAGTAGGTAGTGATTCTATCTGGGTCATTCCACGTCAAATCGACCAATAGTTGGACTCGACCCCTTTCGATTTGGATAAATTTTGGTCAGAAGTTTTCTTTTATCCTATAACGAAGTTCTGCCGAAGAAAAAAAATTAAAAATTTTTTTTTCAAAAGTTATGCAAAATCCAAAATTTCACTATTTTCCATATTTTTTAAATTTATGTTTTAAAAATCTCGAAAACTATTGCAATTAAAAAAATCGATTATGGTAAACTTCAAAGGGGATACTTGGGGCTATTAAAAAAAAAAAATTCCAAAAAAAAATTTTGAAAAATCTCCAATTTGTGAAATTTTGAATTTTTGAAAATTGTCAAAATAGACCGTCGACAATAAATTTTTGGCTCAAATTTTTTTGTGTACTACCTTGTACCAATCTTAAAAGATCCTGAAATTTTTGAAACTGTGTTTTTTGTTTTTTCAAAAATATGAATTTTTGAAATTTGTTAAAATTTCAAAAATTCATATTTTTTATTTTTTATTCATATTAATTTGAAATTGTTTGTTGTTTCTTAAATTTTTTTTTAACAAATTTCAATATCTACGAGTACGTACGATATCTACGAGTTCGTTGAAGAACCAGATATTAAAAGCACTACCTTACTTAAACTTACACGTAAAAAGCCCTATTAAATAAATTAATAACCAATAATAAACAAACATCATTAATGTTTTTTTTCTCATCATTATGCCACTAAATGAAATTTCAACTGTTCAAAATATCAAAATTACGCGATTCGCCAAACTGATTAAAAAAAAAAATTTAAGAAAAAATTTTTTTTTAACAAATTTCAAAAATTCATATTTTTGAAAAAACAAAAAACACAGTTCCAAAAATTTCAGGATCTTTTAAGATTGGTACAAGGTAGTACACAAAAAAATTTGAGCCAAAAATTTATTGTCGACGGTCAATTTTGACAATTTTCAAAAATTCAAAATTTCACAAATTGGAGATTTTTCAAAATTTTTTTTTGGATTTTTTTTTTTTAATAGCCCCAAGTATCCCCTTTGAAGTTTACCATAAGCGATTTTTTTAATTGCAATAGTTTTCGAGATTTTTAAAACATAAATTTAAAAAATATGGAAAATAGTGAAATTTTGGATTTTGCATAACTTTTGAAAAAAAAATTTTTAATTTTTTTTCTTCGGCAGAACTTCGTTATAGGATAAAAGAAAACTTCTGACCAAAATTTATCCAAATCGAAAGGGGTCGAGTCCAACTATTGGTCGATTTGACGTGGAATGACCCATCTGCATTCACGGCCGTGGATTAAATTTTCAGCAAAGGTGTTTTCCAGTGTCTGGGTGTATTTATACATTATATAACTAGTATATATTGTGTATGTATATAATGTAAATACATTTATAATGGAAAACTTCACACAAATATATTGTTTAAGTTTATACCTGTGAATACATTTACACATACTTTACGTTGTATACAGGTTGTCGACAGTAAATATTCTAAGAAATATTAGGTACATATTTCTAATAAACTAAACGGTGTGAATTAAAGGTGTTCACAGCATCTGTTCTAACAACTTATGAGTATCGTTGCAATTTCAATTGCTTTGAAAAAAATAACGCCTGGTAAGTCGCATTCAACAATATTCTTTGTCAAAGATAGGTACGTAGTAAAAGAATTACAGTACTTTTGTAATTATGCCTTGTGAAAAACCGCGCTAAATACGCTTTTCTTGGTTTTTTTTGTTTTATATCCGACTATGGAGTTTTAAAGTGTAGCTATATGCATTGTAGATAGAAGAGTCGAATTAGTTACGGAATCCACCCATCAGTTTATTTAATGAAAGGTGTTTTAAATAAAATTTTGTATGTTAATAATATCGCGAGTGGGTTGCCTAAAAACACATGTAGGTGTAACGCGCGACCAACGACATATCGTGTGAACATAAATAGACAAATATCCACCAATAGCGGCACAACTAGAAATGTAGCTATCTCTTCTCTGGGAAATGTAGCTATCTCTTCTGGGTCGAAAGAGATGACTGGGATCGACAAAATGTCGACATTGTTCGACATTTGTCTATTTCCCTTCATGAGATGTCGTTGGTCGCATGCTAGGCTACCTGCCAAACTAATATTAATAGTTAATAATAATTAGGTATAACAGAAGATATTCTCAGGTATTTCTTTACAGAGTGATTTTACAGAATTCGGATTACTTTTTGAACTTTATTTTTATTGAGTAATGGCGATAACAAACACATACACGTAGGTACTAAACCGAAGCACATAATATCGCATCGATAGTTTCAGATCAGTTCGATAGGCCGGTACAATAAATTCGCTATCAGCGAATATGGCTGACTGAGAGAGGCGATAGAGATATCTGCCGCCACGCACAGAACCGCGCGTGCTATCTCGGACTATTGGAACTATAGACTATGCACACTTCTAACCTTCCTTACTTTCTTAAAATGCTTACGGGGATACCAGTTAAAAATTGGACAAGTAGACATATTTGCTTAACCTCGATGAATAACCGATATGACCAATATTTCTTCTTCAAGCAGTCGGGAAAGACTGTATCGGAGTGAGTATGACAATAATCCAACGAGGTGGGCATCGAACTTTAATTATGACTATTTTACTTATATAGTTTCAGATTTGTATAGGTAATTGTAGTAGATGGTATTACGGACAGACAAAACAGTATGATCCTATAATGGTTCCGTTTTTTTCCTTTTGAGGTACCGAACCTTAAAACAATACTGAATAAAAGTCTACTTTTTGAAAGGAGTTTAAAACTACCATTTTATAAAATATTTTATTTATTGTAAAAAAATATTTTAGTAAATATTAGCCAGAGTCCATATTCGGCTCACTGCTAAGCTCGAGTCTCCTCTCAGAATGAGACGGTTTAAGCCAATAGTCCACCACGCTGGCCCCATGTGGATTGGCAGACTTCACATACGCAAATAATTAAGAAAATTCTCTGGTATGCAAGTTTCCTCACGATGCTTACACACGTGATATTTAATTTCTTAAAAAATTTTAATAAAAAAATTCAACCGACTTTCAACTCAAAAATTAACTTAAACTAAAAAGCAAAAAATAACATCTTGCCTATGTGCTACCGTCTGATCAGTTTGAAGGCGGTGCCAAGACAGTGATGTTTAAAATAAACCTGTTTAAACTACACAATTTGTGCTTCTTTCAGAAACAGCTTTAATTAAAACACGACACTGGATTGGCACCGCCTTCAAACTGATCAGAAAGTAGGTCGGAATCAGAGACAAAAGTCATATCCACTGGGCTGTCAAGGCTCTAAGGTAAAGGGGGTACAGGTGGGGAAACTGTGTATAAAATTCTTATTCAAAAGATGTCCAATCAGACGAAGTCGCGGGCATCTGCTAGTCATAAATAGAGATATACTTTGTACCTGGATTTGTCTAGGACTTAAAAAATCGGATAACTGAGGCCGCGTACGTATGTATCGGCATGCATTTTTTTTGCACCTCACTCCTGATCCAGATATGTCCGGACCATAATAATATGTTAAGAAAAGACCAGTTTTCGAACGCAATTTCCGTCGCATTGATTTTCCCGCGGTATTGAAATATTTTCCATTTAATAAAAAAGGATTTAAAGTATAAATTAAATCCAATTACTTACGTGTCCGTCGGTTTTATGCGTGGTTGAGCAAGAAATACAAATTGATACGTCGCAGCGTGTGTTTCATTGCTGTACTTTACTTAGAAATGAAGAAAACTAACAGAAATGGCTATAAGACCATATCAAACGTCCATTATTAGTAATGTGTGGAATAATGTATTGTTACGGGTTAATAACAGAGAAACATTGATTTTATTTTACGTTGAAATGTTTTTATCTTAATTTGTATACGGATTTATAGTTTTTACTATAAGACAGTGTGATTTAAAACCCATAAAGCAATAAGAAAGACTAATTTTCACCCACAACTACCGTTTTATTTTTAACTAGCGGTCTTCGTGAAAATAAATGTAAACTTTTAAGCCCTATTTCACCACTTTAAGGGTTGAATTTTAAAAATTTTTGAATTACATTTCGTATTTTTTTTATGATTTATGAACAAATTTTTAAAACTGTAACTCTAAAAATGAAGGACTTTTCATACAAACTTTCAACCCCTATTTCACCCCCTTCTCATTTTATTTTCTTAATAAAAAGTATTCTGTAACCTTTTCCGTATTATGGTCTTAAACCGTGCCAAGTTTCATTTGAATTCATTCAGTAGTTTCAGCGTGATGCCTGAATAACAAAAAAACACGGGCACACAGACAGACAAAAAATCGAAAAAAAATATTTTTAGCTTCAGTATCGATTATATAATGACCCAACAATTTTTTTTAAAATATCTTCAATGTACAGAATGTACAAAATGTACAGAAATCGTATTATAAGTATAGATTCTAGATGGCGCTGGCGTCTTTTATGCCACGCTAACGTTTGTTGTTACAAATAGTTTGAGTAAAATTTCAAATTACGGATGAATGTATAGAATTCGACCAGTTTTATTATAAGTAAGTATAGAGTATAGGATATAGATTAAGATTCGACGGTATTAATAAAAATTAAATGCGTAAATAACTTTAAGACATGCGTATGAATGATGATTCATACGAGTATCATCATTAACAATCCATATTCGGCTCATTGTTGTGCGCGAGTCTCCTCTCAGAATGAGAGGTGTTAGGATTAAGAAAATTCTCAGGTTTCCTCACGATATTTTTCCTACACCGTTTGAAGCACGTGATATTTAATTTCTAAAAATGTACATAACTGAAAAGTTAGCGTTGCATGCCGTAGACCGAATTCAAACCAGCCCCTGTAGCCAAATGGCACGTCGATTCTCTTTCTACAATCGCAAACGCAAAACTAGAAAAATGTATGGGAATAACAGATCTGGATCACGTGACCTCTCGATAGCATTGTCATGCCCATAAATTTTTATACTTTTCGAAGCGTTAGAGATCGGAGAAAGAGTGCCGACGTGACGGGCTATAGGGGCTGCACCCTCTGCGAATGAACGGCAAAAGTCATCACGCTTTTTAGCAAAAAATGCAGATTAATGGAAGCTGAACCTTGAAGCTCTATAAAATCCAAGTCATACAATTATGCTGAAGAAAGTGCGTATCGGGTTAAAAGTCAGCATGTCTAGAGTATGCGTGGTCGCCGTACATTGATAGTGATGCTCTCAGCTACCAGCCATTAACGGCAGATAGCCGACTAACTGGCTAACTGCCCGGGAAATTAATACTGCGTGTCACGACGGCATTAGCTTCCACTTAAGTAGATTAGATACAGCGGTGGATTTGGTTAATTATATTGCTCTAAGGAATTGCTTCTTCTTCGAGTACGGTTTACATAGGACCCATTTACACGTCCGAGTTAAACTACCTTTATAATGTACACATAACGGCTATTATGTTAGTTGAAATCTATACTAATATTATAAAGCTGAAGAGTTTGTTTGTTTGTTTGAATGCGCTAATCTCAGGAATCTCAGGAATCTCAGGAGGTCTGATTTAAAAAATTCTTTCAGTGTTAGATAGCCCATTTATCGAGGAAGGCTATATATTATCCCTGTATTCCAAAGGGAACGGAAACCACGCGGGTGAAACCGCGCAGCGTCCGCTAGTGTTAGGTAAACGGTGTGAAAGGTATATTTAAAAACACCATGATTGAGACACTGAAGGTGTTTTTAAATAGATAAATGTTATCACATGGTAATTAATAAAAAAAGTTATGGATTTTTGTCAAAAGCGCTGTAAGAAAGTCCTCTTTACGCCAGAGCAAGAACTAAAGCTCATCTGAGCATTGGGGTTACTGCCACCAAATTGCCACCATGCCTTTTTCTGCCACTAAGAAGCATTATAGAGCCGTGATAGTCCAGTGGATATGACCTCTGACTCCGATTCCGAGGGTGTGGGTTCGAATCCGGCCCGGGGCCAGTATCTCCAAAATATTTTAAGTTGTGTGCATTTTAAGGAATTAAATATCACGTGTCTAAAACATCTCTCGATGTTTTTCCTTCACCTGCATACCAGAGATTTTATTAATTCTCTGCTTGTGTGAAGTCTGCCAATCCTCATTGGGCCAACGTGGTGGACTATTGGCCTAACCTCTCTCATTCTGAGAGGAGACTCGAGCTCGGCAGTGAGCCGAATATGAGTTGATAATGATGAAGAAGCATTAAGACAGTAGCAGCTAGCCGCTTAACTGCCCCGGAAGTCACTCGTAACTGCTCGGAATATTATTAGAATATAATATACTTCATGTCTAAACAGTTTAGCTTCCATTTAAGTAGATTAGATTAGCGGCGGATTTTGTTATTTCTCAAAGGAATTGCTGCTTCTACTAATGAGGTGAATTGATGCTTCTTTTTGTTAGGTTTACATCCATTTATAACACGTGTCATATACCTATCACTTATACTTTACATTATCAGTCGATAGACGCCCACTGCTGGACATAGGCCTCTTGCATGGACCTCCAAGCACAACGATCTCTAGCCACCAGCATCCAGAGGCTCCCTGCAACCCGCTTTATATCCTCGGTTCACCAAGTGCGGGGTCGACCAACACTGCTCTTGTGGCGTGTCACATACTACAGTTATTTATTAATGTGGGACGCTACATGCGTTGACACATTAGCACCGTGTCATATCAGGGAGACAGAATCAAGACCATGAGCCGCAGCAGAAAAAGCTGAAACCGGTAAGTGGCTCAAGTATGCATCTCTGACAGAGAGTTACATATTTGTACCTTTTGCCGTGGAGACCCTTGGGCCATGGACTCGAAGTGCCAAAAAATTTTACCGAATCATTTCACCGCGGCTAGTTGCCTCGACTGGTGACAGAAGGGCTGGCTTTGCGCCAGAGCTCATCCGGGACATAATGCCACCATCTTTACAAAATATAATTGACGGAAATAAATAAAAAACTATAAAAAAATATTATCAATGATAACATGCTCCGGACACATAATTCTGGATTTAACACATATTATAAAAGACCGGTGATGCCATTTAAGTGTATTTTTAGTATGAAAAAATTATTAAATCCCCTATCACGTTTCCCAATACATATTCATCATAATTAGATTGCACTTGAGGCGTCCAACTGCGTTGTAATTAATGTTTCCATACGTGCTCCTGTATACATCAATGGGCTTTTTATATGGCTCGTCTCTCCGTCGTTATCGCAGCATCTATACCGCCACCTGCTTCGTAAGGCCGCTGTTACAAGTTCTAACTGTGCAAGCCATCCTGTTTAATATTATTGGAACCCCATTTCAATTAATTGAACTAATAGACTATTATACGATATTAACGTTGGGTACATACAATGTAAAGTTACCAGCTGTAAGCTTACTATTACCACGTGTTCAACTGTCTTGGTCTGTAGCTCAGAATACAGAAAACTCCAGAAGGTGTGATCGCGCTTAGAAATGAAGCCATTGGCGACTAAACGTGGCTTCTGGTGTTTTCTGTATTCTGAGGTCTGTGGTTAGCTTAAGTTATGTGTCTTCAGATAACGAATTCTTGCGTTCGATTCCTATGTCGGGCTAGGTATTACTGAGATTTTCTTTCTTATAAGAAATGTTCAGTAAAATTTCTCAGCCCGGAATTTAGAAGTTGGTATTGTTAACAACAAATGCAGAACACGTTCTAGGCCTTACGAGTATGAGTAACATCTGATAGTGATTGTTAAATAGTCAAAAATTGTCACTTTTATCCGCAGAAGAACCAAAGTCACTGACATAGCTCAGCGAGTCGCAAAGCTGAAGTGGCAGGGCACATTGTACGAAGAGCCGCTGGACGTTCGGTGGTGGAATAGCGACCCCGTAATGGAAAGCGTAGTGTTGGTCAATCCCTCAATAAATAGACATTAAGCGGGTTGCAGAGACAATGTTAAAAAGTCAAACATTATACACTTTATATCCGCAGAAGAACCACAGTCACTGACAGCTCAGCGAGTCGCAATGCTGAAGTGGCATGGCTTATTGTACGAAGTGCCGCTGGACGTTAGCTGGTGGAATGGCGATCCCGCAACGGAAAGCGCAGTGTTGGTCGACTTTCCAATAAATAGATCGAGAATATTAAGCGGGTTGCAGCGAGCTGCAGGATGCTGCCGGCTCGAGACAGTTGTGTTTGAAAGTCTATGTAAGAATCTATTCATCGGTTGTTAATTATGATGATGATGATATCTTAGTCCGCTAACCCTTATTGAAGCAGCATAGTAGATCGTAGCTCCGTACCCCTTTGCCTATTATAAGGATGATCCGAGCCATGTAGTTAACCATCTGATAGGGAAATGGTAATAAGCATTCAACGCATAAATAAATTCGTTCAGTGTAAGCGCGCCTTTATTGTCAGGAAGCTCGTGCACAATAATACAATTAAGCTCATTGCGACGTTCTCGGTAACTGTACATTGATTGAGGACAAAAATTTATTTGTACTAAATTTGCCCACAGATGCCTCTGACTGACACGAGCGCTCCCGGCCGCTCACGACGATGGTACAAACTAAAGGCGTTAGCGTGTAGCAATTTTTGTCAAATTTTCGTTGATGCTCCGTTCCTATTGGTTGTAACGTGATTTTTATAGCCTAACTAATATGACCTAGTACCTGAGGGCCTAGTATCAGTTTGATATTGTGACGATGGCGTTAAGGTAAACGAGAATTTCTAAGGATTTGAAACAGCGCCATCTAGTGGCACTACTGCACAACTGTTTCAATTCCATATAGATTTGCGTTTACGTCAACATGAAAGTAACAGTATTAAAATATTGAAAACTCCCACTAGACCACTTTGGTTTGAGTGACTGATAATATGATCTGTTTCTAAAAAGTCATGAATATGCTGAAGCTGAGCTTAAATATTTGAAATATGCCACACATTGTAGAGTATTGTGATGGGATCGTTTATAGGAGAATAGTATTGTGATATGTGTAATATTCAAATAAACGTAACATAGCATATTTCTTGCTTCGTGAAATTTCTAATTTATAATTCAAAGAATTTCTGCAATAAATTCTGAGACGGTATATAGATTGAGGTAATTATTGACTGATTGTTGTTATTTTGTTCAGAAATGCAAGTAGTTTTAAATCAATCGTGTAAAGTTTTACTTTTACGCCGCAATCACGAAGCTATTCCGAGCAATCGAGTAATAATGTGAAACACGCTTAAGGCACAGTGTGTGTAGCGGGCCTAATCACACGCTGCTGTGCCATTACGTGTAATCCCACTTTAAACGTTATGCCATTCTGCGTAAATACGTAATGTGATTATTAAATTGTTACCTGACACGAATATTTGTGATTTACCTGCTGCGTTGTGAGAGATGCGTGAATAAGGCACGAAATACCCCCTTCAGCGTGGATAAGGCTACGAAGCATCCTCTTAAATTTCCTTTCAACAGGTGACATGAATATTTGCAACTAGCGGATGCCCGCGACGTCATCCACTCATTTGTCCGCGGTTCTTAGCGGACGTCTACTAACTATAAGATTCCTCCCTGCCAAAATTCAACATATTTATAAATTTTTCTATATTTCGTGATGATAACCTTTCGCTTTTAAATATCTATTGTAGAATATTTACAGTTGTGAAAGATGCGTGAATAAGGTACGAAATACCCCCTTCAGCGTGGATGAGGTATGTATTACGAAGCGTCCTCTTAAATTTTCCTTCAACAGGTGACATGAATATTTTTAACTTGCGGATGCCCGAGACTTCTTTCACCCATCGTCTGCCGTTCTTAGCGGACATATACTAACTATAAACTACCTCCCTGCCAAAATTAAACATATTCATACGTTTTTCGATATTTCGTGATGAGAACCTTTCGTTTTTAAATATCTATATAGAAAATTAGAAAATTTAACCCGCTTCATCGTTGTGAGAGATGTGTTAATGAGGCACAAAATACAGATTGCTTGCTGCTCCAATGGAAATTACGGGCACAGAGTGATAACAATTGACTGTTTAACGACCATTATCAAATGCTAGTGATAATAACCGTGGTCGATGGCTTACGTCTCCGAGGCATGGTTTAAAACCACCAGTTTCTCAAGTCCGGGTTGAGAATTAGCACTGAAATAAGGAGAAATGAAAACTCAGTATGTATATAGAGCCCAACACAGTATTTAAACCTGGGACTTCTAATACGAAGCCATTTAGGCTAACCACTGGACCAATAAGGCAGTAGGATTAAGGTTAGTTTGAAGAAACATCATCATTATTAACCCATATTCGGCTCACTTCTGAGCTCGAGTCTCCAATCAGAATAAGAGGGGTTAGGGCAATAGGACACCACGATGGATCAATGCGGATTGACAGACAAAATTCTCAGGTATGCAGGTTTCCTCACGATGTTTGTCCTTTACCGTTTAAGACACGTGATATTTAATTTCTTGGAGGTACTTAAAAGAAAAAAAATTAAATGAGTCTTGCATGCGAACAACGTCGCAGTTTTATCTATTTGTTATAGAAAAAAGTTATAAACATTGTATTTTTTGTATGCGATAAAATCCATGTTTTCCATACAAGGTCTTATGTTAACATATTGCTATGAGCTATAGATTTTTCTCGGATTCGTGACACAAGTAAGGAGGTATGCAATAAATCAGACAAGACTGCAATGCTGAGGACAATCGTCACTAAAATCATAAAAGGGCATAGACAAGTGGCTCAGGGTTTAATGAGATCTATTAACTTTAATTAATACCCCCTTACTAGCATATCGTGAAATAGCGAGATAGTAATCTGCTAATCTATGGCTATCTGATAGGATATCGTAAACATCGCCATGGTGACAAAACATCTCCGCCGCTTAGGAATAGGGTGACAATCTTTTATTAGATAGTTGAGACGCAGTGACTTCACAATAAATAAAACCTCTTGCTTTTTTGAAGTGGGTTAAAAATTGAGATGGGTCCATAGGAGTTAAGTACATACAGAAAACGAAGTTATAAGAACACATTATGTCTATTTATTTGTTGCCGTTTCTCTCAACATTTAAAGTTTAAAGTACATGTGAATCACACTAATATTATAAAGGCGAAAGATTGTGTGTAAGTGTGAAAGTGTGTAGGTAAGTATATTTTTTCCTCTTTTACGCTGAGGCTACTGAAGCGATTTGGCTGAAATATATTTTACTCTGGATTAACACATAGGCTACTTTATCCCGGTAAAATTCATGGTTTCCGCGGGATTTGTGAATAACTTAATTCCACGCTGACGAAGTCTCGGGCGTCCGCTAGTAACTCATAAAAATACGGCTCCAAAGGTCCCTGGATAAACGTGTCAATAGATATAGAAAACGAAATGGGTATTTTGATAATGTGTGTTCTATTGCTCCAATTATTGGTACCGTAAATCATTGTACAATAGATACGGTACACATATTAACTTTTATATCGTTTAATATAAAAAAATATCTACGAGTATGTACCTACTTACGAGTATAGATCCATAAATCAGTGGAGGCATTTGCAGGCTCTGAAAGTTTATTATGAACTAGAAGACGGGTCACGGTTTTACCCGCGTGGTTTCCGTTTCCGTAGGAATACGGGAATAATTATAATCAATAGCCTTCCTTAATAAATGGGCTATAAAACGCTGAAAATTTTTTTCAAATTGGACCAGTAGTTCCTGAGATTAGCGCGTTCAAACAAACAAACAAACTTTTCAGCTTTATAATATTAGTAGGTATAGAAGTATAGGTAAGAAGTTAGAAAAAGTCTACTTTTTATTCTCCATACATAAAGAGAAATATTTTATATCGATGAAGGAATGTTTTGTTGAACTATCTTTCTAATTTTAGCCCAACAGGTTGTTAGAAAAAATATCTATATGTTAACAGATCGTGAACGAATGGCGACTCTAGCACGTAATAAAATCATTAGGTACACTTCGAATAAAAGTATCTAGTCGGTATAAAATAAATTGTTGTAAAACGTTTTCCGGCAAAGTAAGCGTGAAATTATTTGTAAATTCACAATTTACTTTTGTGTGAAAAGTTCAATCACTTTTCAATCGGCTCGAAAACCCGTTTTTTTCACCAAACGAGTCATCGATCGGTGGTTTTTAGTGAACGGATCAGCAAAAAATACTTGAATGTATCTTATCTAACAAGCAATGCTCTAAGTTTTTTAATGCAATGTAGACCGACTTTTTATAAGCTAAACTATGATGGGTGAATAAAGTAAAATATTCAATTCTATTTAATATATCTAAATATATTTAAAAGAAAGTCGCGTTAGTTACAATATTAACTCATATAACTCAAGATCGGCTGGACATATTTGGCTGAAAATTGGTGTAGAGAGCTTAGAACCAGGACATAGGCGACGAAGCTTCTTCTTGGAAGTCAGTTCATAAAATATAAAATACTGAATCAGAAAAACGGCTAATACCTTCTTGATGATGTCGGATTTATAGCTTGGCAAGCTTTGGCTTGTTCGTAACACTCCCGATGGTCCGCGCGGGCCCTTAGCGATCCCCCTTGTTCGTAGTTGATCCCCCTTGGAAATCGTACGCGCGGTTCTTTCCTGTGCCTCGCGCTTATGACTTCCTTTCCACCGTCACCCGCATATCATGGGAGGGTCATCAACGAACTGGCCAAGCCATAGTCTTCTCGCAAATTCACAAACTTTTGTATGCTCGTAGTTGATATTAATATATTATGTACGACAAAAGAACATCTCTCGCCCTCTTATTTTTGTATTTGTATAATATACATGCGGTTCATACTTGTAGAAGGCTGGTTGCTGTAGGACGTCTGTATTGTCTTATATTATGTATAATTTATCTTATATATAACATAGTTTTTGTAGGTAGCAATAGGTAGCGAAGTTTTTGTTACACTTTTACAGAGTCCTAGAGCCGGTGCAAGAAACCCATAGCAATTTGTAGCACTAATTTGCCGTTATATTGCCGCATAATACTCGATTATCTGCATAATCTCTCCGAGGTGGGCTATTAACTTTTAATGTGGGTGGTGGATGGACCTGTTCGGCTGATTTTTACTATGCTTTACTTGACGACAGTTTTATTAGAATATCGTGTAACTCGATAACATCAAGATAAATGCCATGGCTATTGGCTAGTCGAGTAATTTTCAACAAATCTTTCGATCATATCGTATAGTCGGTTCTTGCTTATCTCAATAAAGTATCTAATAATACATGTTTTTAATATAAAGAGATATTGTGTGGTGATGATAAATCACTACAGAGGGCATTTATTATCATCAATAGAGTCAGGTTATCTTTTGGTTTGAGTCCTTTTCATGACAGAAGTCCCGCGGCTAAAACGTGAACTAAAATTGACAGCGTCTTACACAAATGACATTATGACCGCCAAATGACAATGAGCGCCTTTAAGACATTAGCGCCGCGTCTGGTTGACTTCTTTCATGAAAAGGATTATACATTCTTTTGGATTTTTTCTATGTATAGTATATACTTGATATCTTAGATTATGTTGTATCTATGAATTAATGGATATCTATAACTAAGAAGTGTACATAATATCTAAAAATTGTGAAAGTTGTGAAAATCTTTTAATAGCTAAGCATTAACCTAATTTATCAATGTAAGTAAATGTAAGCATGAATTTAATGTATTAGCGGTTGCTTTTCCTTAATAAATAAATAAATAATTTAATTTAATTAATTTATGATTATGTGAATGACTAAAAGTTGCATTAAAATGTATAGATATTACTTGATCAGATTATATTAAACTAGCTAAATTAAGTACGTAAACACATTGCAGTTTTAATGTTGATATTGTAGTAAAAGTCATGTAGATAGTTTAACTTAGTGTTTAATATTTATTTGTTGAAAATATTACTTCGATGGAGAGCGTCGAATTCGTCTGCGTGAAAGTCAGTTTTTTACGAATTTCGCGGTAACCATGAACTTTTCCAGGATAAAAAGTAGCAAAATTTATGTGGACATCTATCCAGGGATAGCACTTACTAATACTACGCTGCTTCTTATCAAAATCTCCATCAGTCCAATCGATTCAGTAGTTTTTGCGTGAACGTTGTAACAAACATCCATACATATATTTATGTGATAGATAAATAATTTGATTTCTTCATACGTTTTTCGTACCGACGACTCTTAGTCTAGTACTGTAATATATCCTATTGAAAACTGACAAGCAACCGGCAATGTACGTAATTTTGTCTAGTATGGTGATCCACCGAATACAAAGCACCAAGCTGGTACTTGACTGAGCCATCCAATAAATGGCAGCAACCTTACAGTGGAATTCGTAGACGTTGTGGGGGCGCCCCCAGGGGATCGTTCACCCGTTGAGTGTCGAATTAAAACTCTGTTTTTGAGAATTCGACACTCAGCGGGTGAATAGTCCCCTGGAAGTGCCCCATTCCACTGTTAGACTAATAACCTATAGACCCGCATCACCTAGCAATTGTTCACTCCAAACGTAACGTCACTAATTCTGTCTATGTGAGCGTAAGAGCTAAGCTAATTACACTCGCTGACACGCACTTAAGCGTACTTATCACAGCTTAACGATGCGTCAAGGGCTCCCATTTCGGGGCACATAAAACGATTTACGAATCCTGCTACTACACACTATATATTATAAGTCTATTGGCGGCAATACTCCTTGTCTAAATGATCTACAACTGTCACAAATTAAACGCTACCACAGTTTGCTTTAGAAGGCGAGGAAGCTGATAGCAGGGTCTATCAATTATATGCAGGTCAACGTATACCAGCAAGAAAATTGTAGGAACTGACACTCAACATCACGGACACGACGCACGACAGTTCCATAATATATCTAATTGACGTTACTTTCTAGTGCGCACAAAAACGCGATTTAAATATAAAATTATACCGATCCTGATACGAACAAGTTCTACCACTATTATTCAATGCTGGATCGAGTTAAAAAATCGTGATTTATTATGCAGTATAGATTACAAACTTTTTGCAAGTTGTTAATAAGGCATGGTGTTTTTGAGCCCATTTACGTATTTGCTTAGGAATGCTGGTTCCTTTCATAAGTTTTTTATGTGAGTCTAATTGACACCATAATATTGAGTGTACTCTAAGGGCTAGTACAAAAAATGGGAGCAAAAATGGGAAAGGAATATTAATTAATTCTCTTGAATTGTGTATTGAATTGGTTTTTATTATGGAAACTTACTTTTTATTGGAAGTAAGACTGATCATAAAAAAATCGAGGGAAAAAGTTTAGTGCTGCAGCACAGAATAAATAATGATACAGAATGAGCCTTACTGCTTGCATAGCAGCATCATGAGGCCGGTGAAACCCATATAAAGCCACGTCATGCGTCTCTTTGCCATCCGCATATACAAACTTTTTTCATATTTTGTATTTAAAGTTTTAACACTAACAACACTTACGTAAATTGATATAATAATAGAATAATCAATAATAACCTATAAAAATACTCCATCTTAAAGTTTTAAAATATTTAAAGACGCCATTTTTCTTGAATAATATTGAAAATTACTGATCACTTGCGACGCTTCGTGTCGTACTGACTCGAATGTATTCTTTTTTGAATTTGTATTCGGAATGGCTGCATCCCTGCCGTGTTCCGTACTATCTGTCTATTATTGATTAATCTGTGTGCTGAAGTCACTTGTTAGCTCAAGGATCAAAAAATCTCATTACGCTGAGTGAATAGATAAGTAAGTATACTTTTAATTGATGGCGAAATTGTGATGTATTTATTGAATCAATTTAGATAGAAATAAAACACGTAAATTACAGGCACCGGTAGAACAATGGAATGTAAGGCAAATGTTTATGTTTACGACAAGGTATGCAATTTCTCACAGCGCGCGGCAGGTTGACGGCGCACGCAAATCAGTTCTTACATAAGTTTGACTTACACCATACACGCAACGCTCTCGCACAGCTAAGGGTGCTTCACACTGATGTAACCGACGTTCTAGAAGTGAATTTTAAAATGGTCCAATTATGGTGCCTCTCCTGTTTGCTCCTAATAATATGCAGATATCTATTGCCTTGCCTATACCAAATTATGATTGTAAAGTAAGAATGCAACGCGAAGATCTCGACCATACTCTGGGGTGACCAATTAAATCAAGCGCAGTACCGTCTACGGTTGTCTAGGATTATCATTTAGGCGCTCTCTGGGATTTGGCGCCAGGAGTGACTGCTCCGTTCGCCGTATGAACGGGCCAGCCCTGTCTAGAAGTATCCTAAGCATAAGTTAGCCATCATTCGCTCGAGAGTTTTTTGAACGTCCGTTCAAATATAGTATGAAGTTAAATCAAAGTCTATTTCCAACGTCCAAAATTGAAAATGCACCACTGCTTGAAAAAAAACGTCCTTGTTAGTGTAACCTACAATTTCTCTGGCGAAGCTGATAATGCTGTGGTTTTCAATAGAGGTCCTGGGTTTGATTCTCAGTTCACGTCAATTTAGGATTTTATATTTAGTGGGTCCGTACCTCAAAAGAGAAAGCAGAAGTCCATCACTTATCAATTTGTTTTCGGTCTGTCTGTCAATATCCCTTATTATCTCTGGAGGTTTATAGTAAAGTTAAAACTATATTCTGCAGGTCTACAGTCCTTTAAGCTATGAGAAGCTTACTTCTACAAAAATCATCGGGGTTCAGCCCGCTGCTGGAAAGCGCATTGTTGGTCGACCCTCCACTGGGTGATCGATCACATAAAGCGTGTTTCAGGGTGACATTTGATGCTGGCGGCTCGAGACCGTGGTGTTTGAGAATTATTACAAGAGTTCTACGTCCAGCAGTGGAAGTCTGCTGATAATGATGGTAATGTAAAAAATGGGTAAAACGAACATCCATTTCGGTGAGTGCACCTAGGTATTTTTCGATCTAGTTCTGTCTTCACCTTTTTACCATATAACTGCCAGGTATCGAGGTCTTCATACGTAGTTGATGTCCCTTGAACGCGTATGTTTCAAACGCGTTTCGGCTCTTCGTTTCTCATCCGCACTGCAAAGTTTTGGAATGCTTTTGCAGCTTCCGTTTTCCCTACCACCTACAATATGGGTATATACGGAACAATATGGGTATATACAAATCGAGAGTGAATAGGCATCTTCCAGGCAAGCGCGTTCCACCATAGACTGCATCATCGCTTTCTGTCAAGCATGATTGCAGCCAAGCGCTCGCATATATAATGTAAAAAAAAAACGCAAGTGGGTGTGTGTGGCCACACTTTAAGCAGTGTTTGCAATGAATTTCAAATTTGTTCAATTTACAGTTTGAATGCAAATATCTCGGACACGATTCGCCAGTTGTGGCAAATTTATTCATTGGAAAAGCTCACTCCGTCATTACCTTAACGCTCTTAATATTTGAAATAGATAACATAATGGGGACTTATTATATTAGTAGTGTTGGACATGCCTGTCGGTTATCGGCGGCTTATCGATTGAAACGTGTGCGCGGAACGTGGAATGTTGTGATTTGTGATATTGGCTATTGTTATCGGATAATCTGTCTCTTCTCGTTATTTTTTTTATTCGTTACAAGTCAGCCCTTGATTACAACCTCATCTGACGGTAAGTGACGCAATCTAAGATGGAAGCGAGTAAAGTTGTTTGGAGGAGAATGAAAATCTACACTCTTTTCGGTTTCTACACGACATCGTGTCACGACGCTAAATCACTTGGCGGTACAACTTTGTCGGTAGGGTGGCAACTGGCCACGGCCAAAGACTCCCACCAGTTTCATTCTCCTCCAAACAACTTAACCCGCTTCCATCTTAGATTGCGTCACTTACCTTCAGGTGAGATTGTAGTCAAGGGCTAACTTGTAAAAAAACATAGAAGAGTTAACATTGTAACGTTGTCGCTTGGTCTGCTCCACTATGAAACGACACCGTCTATTCAATCCTTTCTTTACTCCACTTTGTATATGATAGCCTTGAAGTCATGAAGAGTAAAATGTCTTACCAAAGGGAGAACGAGCAATAGGTGAAATTTTTTATGAACGTTGTTCGGAGCATAAGGCTTTTCAATCTAAGGAATTTTATTAAAAGGATAAAACTTTCCAAGCGGACGAAGTCGCGGGCATCTGCTAGTATTATAAAAGTAAAATGAAGTTATTACAGAACACGGAACTAAGACCGACAACGCGTCGACGAGAAACTCACCGGTGATGACTCAATGTTTTTGATATTAAAATCTTTATCTCCGTAATTAACTTTTGGAAGTACTCTATGGGTGGCGAGCAGAATAATGACGTGGTTTAATAATTGTGAGACGAACAAGAGGACTGCTGATAGGTTGCTAACTAAACTAAGAGTATAGGATCACATCAGCTTAGGAAACCATCTAAAGTTGATTGGCTATTTCGGTATCAAGTGAGTAGAGGCAAGAAGAACCGTATCATGATAATTAATACATAATGTGGTTCTGTAAACACCTATAAATCTATACTTTTAATAAATCTGTAGAGAGGTCAATTCTGTTCATGAAATATATTTCCAAAATAACTATCAGAGGGTGAATAGTGATCGATACTGATGCCAAAAATGCAATCAGTAAATTGTTGGTCTGTCTGTCTGTCTGTATGTTCGTTATAGAAACAAAAACTACTCAAAAGATTTTAACAAAACGTGGTACAATTATTCTTCGTACTCCTGGGCAGGTTATAGTATATTTTTCATCACGCTACGATCAATAGGAGCAGAGCAGTGAAGGGAAATGTTGCGAAAACGGGAGAAATTACTTCATTTTTACAGTAAGGGCTGGATTAAAGAAGTCTAAGGGCGGATGAAGTCGCGGGCGTCCGCTAGTAATAAATGAAATTATTATTACGTGTAAAACTTCTATAATGAAATAGGTTTTAAATTTGTGTAAAAGATTTTGCTCTTGACGATATTTAGTGTTTTTTCGTAGGTTAATTACTCACCTGTATTTTATATAAACTGTGGCGATAGTTTCACTAGGCACCACACAACTGGTCGAAATAAATCCGAAATATCTGAAACAAAACAAAAAAAAAATATTTCAACCGTTTTTTAATTTTTATTGTATGCAATGGTTCACACACTGCAAATACATATGAGTATACGAGTATAATAAGGGATTACCCTTATAAACTATCCGTTGCCTATATTTTTATATAATATAGGTAAACTACGATGTCTATTCTTGTCCTCTATGAAAATGCCTACAACCCTACATAATGGTGGATTATAATTGGCGATTCTAACATCGTAAAAGAGCTGTATGGTGCAAGTCACAAGCTTTTTCGAGTTTAAATATTACTTGTAAATTAAACGGCGTGTTGTAAAATTCCTTTGTAATAAATATTATTTCGTAAAGTTAAGTAAGGTGAAGTTTTGGCTGTTAATTACCACCCTACCGACAAAGACCGCCAAGCGATTTAGCGTTCCGGTACGATGTCGTGTAGAAACCGAAAGGGGTGTGGATTTTCATCCTCCTCTTAACAAGTTAGCCCGCTTCCATCTTAGACTGCATCATCACTTACCATCAGGTGAGATTGTAGTCAAGGGCTGACTCGTACCTAAATAATAAAAAAAAAATCTATCGTTTTTTGGCTTTCTTTTTGTGCTCTATTAGGCGGCGAAAGTTCTCTATCAAAATGTGGGTTGTCTGGCGGTTTCGTATAAATTCTTTTGTTAAATTAAAAAAAGAATATAATCTGTTATAAAATCTCCAGAACGGTTGGATCGATTAAAAACATTTTTCATGTTATGTTTAGTATTGGAGTTTTAGGTGGCTAGGTGTTAAAAAGTGATCCCAATTTAGAGACTCCACTGAGCGCACACATGCACAATTATGTGATTACTTACATTATATATTTATGTATATATAGTTTTTACACTTCCTAAATACACAACTCGATATTGTAGACAATATTTAGGTATTATGTGCTTAAATAACTTTCGTTGTTTAATAAGCGACTAAATGAAATTATGCACATTTGTTCGCCTCACTTTTGATTCGCTAGTACTCTGTCTCAAATATAAAATATCGTTGCACGAAACCACTAAGTATGATATCTGGTGCGTAACGTACGTATATTAATGCATATAAAACAAGTAATGTTTGAATTGACTGTCTTCGTCAGCTCATAACTCGCGCCAACCCACGAAACTCTATTATCCCTTACCATTTAAGTCTTACGTGCCATTGTCTGTGAAGTGGCAACAATGAGACTAGAATGCCTTAATGCGGGCCACTTTGCCCTTATCATTCGAGTTCTTTAAATATTATATCGGCTTCACGAATAAGAGGAATTTGTCGCATATTTAGCCAATTATTGCGGGCAATTTTGTGAACTTATTGTGTGTAAATTACTTGTTAACAGCTTATGGTAGCTGTTTAAGCAAATTGTTTGATATTTAAATAAATTATGTACCGCCATAATTTCATTAAACAATTTAATTTGCATAATACGTGGCTCGTTTATTATGGCGATAGGTAACGTGTTTTAATAAATATCCAGAAAATAACATATTCTTTATTCCCTTATATGTGTTGAAAAAAATATAAACTTTATGCAAAACATAGACATTAAATCTTCAAAACTCACTAAACTATAAGTTGAAAATAGGATCGTCTTTGTGCTACCTATTGATCAGTTTGAAGGTGAGACCTAACTACTGGCGTGGTAATTTAAGCCTTTTCTGAAAGAACCACTTGATTGAATTCAACAGCCTTACTTTCAGAGCCAGGCCTCTCTCCTTAACTATATAGGTTTTGTTTATGATGATAATATTTGTCTCTATAATGATCTCTATTAAATGTAGATGACTCTCATTGAGGCACGGAGATGTAACACTAAAAGTTTAAACTTTCTTGAAATCGAAAATCTCTTAATAGAAAATCTTAATATGAACCACTTGATTGAATTCAACAGCCTTACTTTCAGAGCCAGGCCTCTCTCCTTAACTATATAGGTTTTGTTTATGATGATAATATTTGTCTCTATAATGATCTCTATTAAATATAGATGACTCTCATCGAGGCACGGAGATGTAACACTAAAAGTTTAAACTTTCTTGAAATCGAAAATCTCTTAATAGAAAATCTTAATATTTCGTAGTAATCCCAGGTATACTAGACACAACCATATTTATAAACATGGATTATAATTTAAATATGTATTTTCTTTAAAATAAAGCGAATCACTGTATATAAAGTTCACTTTACTTTGAAAAAATGAGGTTTAAATTATTGTAATTCACGTTTATGAATATAGCTGTCAATGTTTTTGTAAAGTCAACTCTTTCCTGAATCGCTTCCCACTGTATAAGTCAATTTAAATGCGTGTTTAACTTTTTATATCTACCGGAAATATTAAAATTATACAGTTGCGAATTCTTGCGTTTTAGAGTAGCTAATTAGTGCAACGTGGTAGGTCCCACAGCACAGAAGGTTGTATCCAGCTGAGAAAACGATAATTAAGCTCTTAATGAAGTTAAAAATATGACTTACATTCATTAGTAATGGTCACAAGAAAGAGAGTTATGTGCACGTAACTTTACATAATGTAGTATCGCCATACATAGAGATAGGTGTCGCCGTACCGAACTTTAACTTGTGTAGAACGAGCCTGTGATGGTCAGACATACCACATTTTATGAAGGCTGAAAGTTTGTCAGTCCCACAGGTAAATGACCAGCTATGAAGTTTGGACCGTTGTGGCTTTGGCAGATAGCAAAGGTTATTAGATAGGTTTTAACAGTCCGAATCTTTAATTACCCAATTAGTATGAAACGTAATTTTTTGATATATTATGAAGAATAAGATACCCTTGATAATTTAATTATTTTAAAAAATCATTAACATTGCTTTTCGAAGGGTTAAGCTACTGTCTACTGAAACATTCCT
This sequence comes from Bicyclus anynana, assembly GCF_947172395.1. Lineage (NCBI taxonomy): Eukaryota > Metazoa > Arthropoda > Insecta > Lepidoptera > Nymphalidae > Bicyclus > Bicyclus anynana. The sequence continues at coordinate 2,376,868 of NC_069093.1, read as the reverse complement.
TTCCTCATAATCCCCTCCTATATGTATATGAATATTACGTTTAGTACTTGGAAAATTGAGGGAGGGTTTACCCTTTAAACGGGCTACCTTCCAAAACCACCGCAATCAAAACTCCATAATTGACTACTGTACTTACCTACTTATATGACGCTATCATGCGAACAAGTGTAGAGAAATAAACAAAATATCGTACACTGGCGGCGGAGTAGTCCCAGTCCCATGTCTTTCCTCACAACTAAATTAAAGATATAGCGGTATTTCCGGTTGCACTACCATATGTTAAATTTTGCCTATTTCTCTTCATGTGATTTTTTTTTTCTTTTCATTTTACAAATTTTCAGCTTTCATAAAATGAGGGTAGTCTCGCTATCGCAGGCTTGACCCATCGATTGTCCCAACGGTTTCGCATGTTTGAACTATGCGGAGTAATTTACAAAAGGTATTATAATGGTGTACAATGTGGCGGGATAATTTTCCAAGTATTCCTCAGTTATTTGAGACACCTACACGCCTTTGTAGGGCTCTTGTAAGGAGACACAGTAATGCTTGAACAATTCCGCCCGAAACGTAGGCAATTCAGCTAATAAGGTAGTCGCCCATATGAACGCTCCGCACTAAAAATGCGCTTACCTACTTTTGTATAACCGGCATTGTCTGGGCTGTGATTCTATTAAGTAGTTAAATCTATAATTTATAACTGATCTTGCGAATACCGTTCGCGTGTAGCGTTCTGTTTTCACAAATCAAGTGAGAACCATGGATATTTCTGAAATAAAAACAATAAACCTATGTGTTAGTTTAAGGCATAATCTATATCCATTTCAGTTAAATCGGGTAAGTAGTTGCAGCGTGAAGGATTAACATACTTACACATTTAATTAAAATGCTGTTAATTAAGTGTATAAGTTTATATATATACGGTTTTAATTACAAGCAAGTGCATAGCTAATTGTGTGTCTGTAATACCTACATAATTAAGACATTCTTCGAGTGCGGCGTGCTCTAATGTGCGATCAACTTATTCAACGTTTTCCATAAAAGTAAATTGACATGTCTTTCGCAGCCTTATGGTATTATAATAAAGGTCATTTCTGCATAATTTTTGGTCAAATAGGTAATGCCAGTTCTAAGTGGAATAGTAGTGGGGCCTTTATTCTTCGGGATTTGGTATGGTATTTCTTGTTTCACTCCTTTCGGATTGTTAGTGATACCTGAGGATCCCGTAAATACGTAACTATGTGAGTGTTTATAAGATATGGGATTTTTTTTAAAAGAATGAAAAAAAATCTTATAAAAATATTATGTGCAAAGTGCATGCATAATCGCCATTTATCTTCGACAGTATTTTACATAGGGTGCGTTGCATATACTGGATTCGATCTGCACAATAACTTACACACTGTAAGTAACTATGCCGTTTCTCATATAAATAAAGGAGCGAAAAAATAAATTTATTACTCATTATACATAAAGAGCTTCCGCACAGCGACGCTTGTTCTATTCCATATAATTACGTACATCGCTAATTTTATGTACAATGCAGAGTATTTATGAATGATATTTATTTTTTCCGTGCTAATCGTGCCAGTGAGTAATAACCCTTAATAGAGGAAATGTGTAAGACATCTTTTAACTCTTCCACGGTGTATTAACAGCTTTAAATCAACAAGCCAACACGTAATTCGTAAGAATAAAATACGTAATGACAACCTCAAGACTTTTTATGGTGCCGCTTCAAATAAATAAAAGCCATTAGCTCAGTAAAGACTACAGAGTCAGCAATAAAGTATCAAACGCACGGTATCTCATGTACAATCTACACGAACAGCCCTTAAATAAACTAAACGAAAGCGCGATTACATATATCATTTTACATTATCGCCATTTGTAATTGTCATAAATTTCAATTCGACCGCACTTGCTCCTATTAGCATTGTGTTGCGTGAAACGGAACGCAACGTTCCTAGCGTGATTTGGGACGCTACAAATCTAACTTTACCGCCCAGTTATCGTTTCACAGCTTATTTTAAACTTTATAATTATAGCAATAAAGGCGTAGTTTATAATGTTGGTGGTAAAGTTACGGTGGTATGATAAAAGTACGCTGTCATGTACAAAAGGGGAGAAGTCGACTGCGTTTGTTGGCGGCTCAATTATAAATGTTAACCGTATTCGTGTTATTAGCAAGTAAATTGGTTTTCAATACATTTTGTATTGGTTAACTGTTTTGTTTGATGAATCTTGACCACTTTCAATGGGTGAAGAGTTTGAGTACCTGCTTCGATAGGCAATAATTTACTTTTATTTATTCGTATAGGTAGATACATTCATTCATAATTCTTTTTGGTTTTCGATTCATTTTTGCTTCGCCTAGTTAGAGCATAATAAGCTACGTATTTGATTAATTTTGTTTATTTTTTAATAAAAATTATGCGCATAAATAATTCGGAAATATTTATCTCGAATATTTGAATGTTTCCGGTAGATCTACTATATGGTATGCTTGCTTTATAAATAATCACACACAGCAATGGTTGCCAAATGGGAATTCATTTCGCTGTAATTTTTCAAAAAACTCTGAAGACTTTCTTCTTTGGAGTCTTCAGAGTTTTCTAGTTTGAAATGTAATAAAGTTTTCGACTATTTGTTTTTTTACACACACATTTAATATGGTAATTATGTCATAATCAAACCAGAATAAGTGTAACGGAAATCTGCACATATTAGCAAGTTATACATGAATGTACTTTAGGGAGACTGCACACTGTACTTGACGACACTTTGCGATTACTCTAAAGCCGCCTTTAAGTTTGCAACAATGTAAAGATCGACGAAATAAAATATAGCCACTTACGATGGTAAAGCTACCTTAATACAGACATAAATATGCAGAAGCATCTAATAGAATTTCCATAAACTGTTTATTTTGATATAACCGCACTTACTTACTGTGCAGTAAGTATATCAGTAATGAGAATATAGTTTTTTTAAGCGATAAGTCAGCTTGTGGTATATCACTTATACGGGGCTCGGGAATATTTCCCATAACTCTGTCTTTACCGAAAATTATTAAAAAATAAAGGAGAAAAAAGAACAAGAAAGAGGGTAGATCGACTCTGCCCCTAACAGCTGCTGTCAACTTCGCATCTCGCAAACTACAGTCCCGTCGTGACCACGCACGCAACTGGGTCGAAATATCGACATTAAAAATCTAGTCGTTTTATCGTGTTTTATTATGTACCCATTTAAATAATATTCGTAATAAAATATGTTCAAAGAAAATGACGTGTTCTAAATTTATTATTTTCGGGGTAAATAACATTTATTTTGTAAATAGATCGCTTATACGCATCCTTATCATAATGACGTAGCCAAACTTTGAAAGTTTAAAATGCAAGGATAGATAAAGGCGCGTGTTACATGGATAGTCGGAATTATTCGAATTACTTTGTATGAAAACATAAAAGTTATTCTTTTTTAGTTAAAAATATCCATATCTTACAAGGAGGGAGGCCTGACCGTGTAAAGGATAGTTTTAATCTATACTTATAATAAACAGTGATCGATACTGATGCTTAAAATGCAATCAGTAAAATTTTTGTCTGTCTGTATGTTTGTTATAGAAACAAAAACTACTGGACGGATTTTAACGAAACTTGGTACAATTATTCTTCATACTCCTGGGCAGGTCATAGTATATTTTTCATTACACTACGATGAATAGGAGCAGAGCAGAGAAGGGAAATGTTGGGAAAACGGGAGAAATTACTCCATTTTTACAGCGATACTTACTACGAGTACTGCAAGGGATGGATTAAAGAGGTCTAAGGGCGGACGAAGTCGCGGGCGTCCGCTAGTAGATGAAAAATGGTGTAAGACTACAAGTGGTAAAAGTGCATTGTTATGTTAGCTCCTTTATAATGATCGATTACGCCTCAGATTAGTTCTTCCGCTTCGATTTTGTCATATAAACCTGCGGACTGGTTTGGTACCAACCTGTTATGGAATTAATTAATAGCTGTTCACTGTGAGACAGGTTGGACCAGGACCTGACTCTTACTGTTTTACTTGATTTCTTGTAACGACTATAATTCATATGTTAAACTGCAACATGTAGGTACCTACATGTAAGAAGACATCAGTAATTATTATTATTATTTAACTTGATTGATGTTTTCGTAATGAATAGAATAAAAATAAAATAAAATAAATAAAAATCGTTTATTTCTAAATTTACATAAATTAGCGCGAGTTTGGAACCTTCATTTAGGTGTAGTAGAAACTACCTCTGTATTAGAAGGCTCCGCTCTTCCATAGTTAGTACAGAAATAACAGATTCTAAATGAACATTACAAAATTATTTATAATAGGTTGTTTTGCACGTGTGTGTGTGTCTGTGTGTGTGTATTAGTAGAAATATAGTTAGTAGAATTCCCATATAATCATCATATATTAATCACAATATCTCCAACTTGTAGTGCTGTTACTTACGGGCATGAGGCAGATCGTGTATGCTTGCATTTATCGGTCATAACAGAATTAGAGGCATTGTAGGTCTGCATCCATATGCAGTGGATGTCCGTCGGACTCGTACGAAGTTTCAGCCTTTCATTCCTGATACGCACTGTGAAGTTATGGAATGCCCTTCCGGTTTTCCTACCACCTACAACATGCCTATCTTCCGGTCAAGAGTTAATAGTCATCTTCTAGGCAAGCGCGTTCCACAATACGCTGCATCATCGTTTACTGTCAAGCATGATTGTTGCCAAGCGCTCGATTAAATAATGTAAAAAATATCTCTGTAGGTACTCAGTTAATTTACATTAACGCACACGATGACTTTTTACATTATTGACCTTTTATAATAATGAGGGAACCCTCTATTGACTCATAAAGGTCTCAAAATGCGGTAGCACATTAAAAAAATAAACAACAGTTGTTCACCGCCCATGTAAAAATCTTGGAATCCATTTACAGAAATTTTTATTATTGTAAAAACTATCCCGAAGCAACCTTTAGGTAATATAGTAATGATGTAGGTAAACGTTAAACTTAACAGTTATTCTAACCTGCCGGCGCTGCTACAAAAGTTTTACTCATTTTCTTAGTAAATTGAAAAGGGTGATAATATCGTTAAATGTTGCCATTCTCATTATTGTTTATAAGTAACAAAGAATTGTGCTCTTTACCTTAATCTTTAGCTCATTAAATGTTTTTGTCACGTTGTAATTCATACTAAGCGTGTTAGTTTGGAAAAAAACAACATCAAAGTATCCAAAGAATTCTGCGAAAGGAATTAAAATAGTAAGGACTACTGCCATTAATGTAGCTACTTATCCAGGGCGGAGTTACGCCAACAATTGTATGTGTTAATTAGAAATTTGCACGTTTTGTGCTACTTATTATTTAACGCTGTTGTAGTTCTTGAAAATTGTGAAAAACAACGGAAGATGTCAATACGTAAACGATGGTTTTTAGATAGAAATACATGGAATGTAAGAGGATGAAATTTAAAAGGAGAGGGGCTCTTCTTTAACAAATATATATGTTAACAAATATAAAACAATAGTTTTATTAAAAATAAAAAATATTAAATATTAATATAACACATAGGCTACTTTCATACCGGAAAAATCCATGGTTCCCGCGGGATTTTTGAAAAACTGAATTTCACGCGGTCGAAGTCGCGGGCGTCCGTTAGTATTTAATATTTTTAAAGACTATCCATATCTATACTATCCAATGACATTCAGCTCTCTGGAATAAACGAATAAAAAAGTCCGCTCCAATTTACATGTAGGTACAATAAATAAAATATTTTTCAAGATTTTATTTACGACATTGTCAGCTAATTAATGTTCAATTACTTAACGTATTTTCTGACAGACTGACAGACATGGTGAAACTATTAGGGTTGACGGAACTCTAAAAAATAAAAACCTAGCGTTTACATAGTATATAACTTTCCCTGTACGCACTTCCTGACCTTACAACAACAGTAGGAATTCTACATTAATAAGGTATTACCTTATTAATTACAGAGCTTTGCCATACTTATCGTTTCCTACGAGAACTTGGCTTTTACACAACCAAATGCTCGCGTTCTGGGATTTTTTCGTTTTACGATGAACTTGGCGTTCACGCCGAGCGATTAATTGACGTAATTAACTAATTACCGTAATTAATTAGCTCGATGACATTTTTTTGTTTTCCGGTACGCGTTGATGGATGGCCATTTTACTCGGTATTGTTATTCACAGCTTGTTACAACTTAGCTCTATAATGAGCTAGGTATTTACTGGTCGCTAACATTTAGAACATTATCGAGAAATGGAAAAGTATTTTATTTGTTGATGAAACTGAAATAACTAAACGAAACGATAGAACCGTTATATTGAAAAAATGCCGTTTTTTTGTCGAGAATTAACAATGTCACTCAGTAGTTAATTAGTACGGTCTCTAGTTATATTTTTTATGCACAAATTGACAGTTGATAGCACTTGGCGACATTTACCTAATCAGCCTTACAATATATACATGCAATAATGGATTATACGTATCGCTATGCGGGGTTAAAAACGTTAAGTTTTAAAATCATTAAAAAAACAACTCGTCACTATTTAAATGACTGAATGGCATGAAATTATCGACTTATTTCAAATTCAAATTCAAAATTCATTGATTTCAAGTAGGCTTTGTTTACAAGCAATTTTAAACGTCAAGTTTTTCTATTTGTAAAGACTCTCTACCGGTTCTGCTGAAAAGAGCCGGCAAGAAACTCAACAGTTACTGTTTTACTGTAGTAAATGTAGCAGTAATCTAAAGGACTAAAACTAGTCTATACTTACTTAATATTAATATATAGAGGTACAGTTTGTGGTATCTACAAAATCTACTTATTTTGGGATGGATAAAATAAAATAAACTAGTATCAGGACACGTGACCTGAACGAAAATGAAGTAAAAGAAAAGCAAGATGGAAATAATTTGGTTTAACTATTTCAAACGATCGCAATCTCAGCAATTGTAATAGTTCTGAAGTGTAATGTATGTGAAATTTTTATACTGATATGCAAAGCAATTCGTGCGAAATTATTCTCTAACCATTCCAAAATATTCAAAAATGCACGTCTGCCGGCACTCACGTGCAACCCGTTTTTTTTTTTAATTTTCTTCTACTAATAAATAAAACATTGTGACAAAAGAAAATCAATGTAAACAGCAGTAGCATGAAATCAAAACAACAATCAGAAATGCGGAAAATTGCTTCAATTAGAATGCCAAGACTCCGTCTACTCCATTACATTCACGCATAATCAATGGACGCGGTTCCACGGTTTCGCTAGAAAATGGCGTCGGCGTTCTAACAGCCAACGACGATTGCAGTGACGCGCGTGAAATTCTGACTAATTCCATACAGATTAATGCGATTGGTTGCGAAGTTTCCGAAGGGGGGAGCATGCGTGAAGCACCAACCGGTACACCCCTCCATTCGTAACACTTTGGTTTGTATGGTTTTTATGGATCGTGTGCACTGATTCGTGTTGTTCGTTGTACTAAGATGGTGAATGCGCTTCTTTCTGTCAGGGAGTTGACTAATGGTTTCTATACAAATAAATAAATTGGATTGTCTGTTTGTAATTTTAAATTATCAACTTTTATTTAAATGCTAAATACTAATATTATATAGGAATATATAGCCTGTCTGTGGTAATATCTAAAATAGTTGGACCGATTTTTGGCACCGAGATTTTAAGGAATAACACAAGCTATATTTTTTATCTCCGTATATTCACGGAAATGGGAATTGATGAGATATTATATTAAAGTATACTAGTTGCGTCCCAAGGGAAGGAAAAACATAGGGATTTTCTTTAACTGACTTCAAAAAAGGAGGAGTTCTCAATTCATCGGAATTCTTTTTTTATGTATGTTAGCCGATTACTCGAAGATGCCTAAACAAAACGCGACAGTTTGTATGGATGTTTGTATGGATGTTTGAATGTTTGTTACTCTTTAACGCCGCTACTACTGAAGCGATTTGGCTAAAATTTGGAATGGACATGGATTTTACTCTGTATTAACACATAGGCTACTTTTATCCCGAAAAAATTAATGGTTTCTCGAGATTTGCGAAAATTGATGATTTTAATGATATAAATGTTTGTTATTCTCTCACGCCTCGACTACTTAACCGAATTAGCTGAAATTTGGTATTGAGATATATTATAGCATGGAATAACACATAGGCTACTTTTTAACCCGGAATAATCCATGGTTCCCGAGGGATTTGAGAATAACAAAATTCCACGCGGACGAAGTCGCGGGCGTCCGTCCGTCGTTCTCAAGTTTCGCATTTAGCAAAACATTTTGTTTTTTGTTTAAATTCAAGATTTAAGACGTGTGATTAGTGGTGGCTGATTAAGATATAAATGGAAGTGCGTACGAATGTGCATCGAGACGGTAGAGTGGTCACCTATAGCAGCGCGCGGTAGGAACGGTAGGCCAATAAATGCGTTGTACAAGCCACAGTAATTACATGGCTATCAACAGTAACACCTTTACAAGCTATTCGCCATTCGAACCGTCAATGAGTTGCAATGAATACAATAATGGCGGAATGTTGGAATGTTTTACCGGAAAGAGCTGCTAGCGTTACTTTCGTTGGACTGGAATGCGACTGTTTGATTAGAATGTCAAAATTTATAACACAATTTGCGTTTCGTGCGTGATTATTATTTTACGGGTACGGAGTTTCTCTGTCTACGTTATTTTGCTGTCTGTGGCTTGTCAAGCTAAGTGGATTATTTATTTTTACTGCTCAAAATTATTGATCATATTTTTAGTTTAAAATTGTTGATAGTTAGGTTAGGTTTAAGATAATCTGTATACTTCTTTTCAACTGATAACGGATTATCTTTTGAAGAGGTAATAAAAATAACAAACAAATAAAAAAAACTGTAAATACAATTTTTACATTTATTAAATTGGCAATCCCGGAACTACTTGCTAATTTTGAACACAAAGCATTTAAAATTTCATAGAGCTCAAAACCAGATTTTTAAAATTTTTGTTTTCGAGATTTCTCTACATTTCGATTTGGTAAAACTTAAGATGGTAGTCATTTTGAAAAATATCTGAGAGCTGTGAAAGCCCAGTGACAGCTGTGATAGCCCAGTGGATATGACCTCGATTTCTTCGATTTCGGAGGGAGTGGGTTCGAATCTGGTCCGGGGCATGCACCTCCACAACTTTTCAGTTGTGTGCATTTTAAGCAATTAAATGTCACGTGTCTCAAGCGGTGAAGGAAAAACATCGTGAGACCGTAGAAGTCTGCCAATCCGCATTGGGCCAGCCAATCCTAATCCTAAACCAATCATAGTCCACCATGACTATTGGCCTAACCCCTTTCATTCTGAGAGGAGACTCGAGCTCAGCAGTGAACCGAATGGGGTGATAATGATGATGATGATGATCTTCCTTACTAAAGTTAAAAAAGCTCTCACCGTTTCTTTTGTAACTTTTAAAGTAGGTAATAAAACAAATAATTTAGCACCGTAAAAGACAGGATAAAGATAAGACTCCAAGTAATATATTGTAATATGATCACCGTTGATAGTTAACAGGAACACTTCACCTGTTCGCAGCTCGATTGTCCCGGACACTAGGAACTCAACGCTCGCAATACACTATGCGATAAATTTACGCACGCTAATAAATTCCGGCGCGCAGCGTGCGAATAAATCTCGAACGCCTAACGAGGGACACCGTGACCGACACCCGTGAACACCATAATTTCATCAGCCACGCGATACCGCAATAGATACGGCTTTTATTCGCGATTCAGTGTCAAAGCGGCACCGTGGGTAAAATGCTTGCTTGGACGCGGCACAAGCTTTGCTAAATTTATTTAGTTTAATTAAATTTAAGTTGAGCTTTTTTAGTAGTAGTGGAGCTCTTAATAGAGTCTGTCAGGGAAAGTACTGACATCATGGTTAGCAGAATATTTATGACAAGGTTGTCGGTGTAATTAATTACAGGGACGTATGAATAACACCTACGTATATGGTTTCCACGTATACGTTAATGGACACAGCAAAGACATGTTCCCTGCGAAGAATTGCTCTGTTTATAAACAGAAACCTGATATCAAATTCAGAACTATAGCCCATAGGCTATAGTTTTCAACTTACTATTAGTTGGGCCAGAGGCGTTATTATTTATATTAAACAAGCATCATATTTGTACGTTTTTGCTAAAACGCAGAGTGCGTCAGGCCTGCCTTTAACGATTCATTCAATTGGATGACACTCCAGAAAACGCACGCATTTTTTACAATGTTAGACTAATTTCAGAGCTTAGCGAGCAGCCAGTTGTGGCATTTTGCTAACCCTGCCACCCTGAAGTTTTTTTATTTTTTTTTTATTTGTTTATTTACAAACTTACACTAACATTACAGAAGTTACGTCACGAGGTGGACTATCTGCTTCAATCAGTGGGCTCGTGGCATTTTGTCAGTCTTGCCACGCTATAGCCACTATGTGGTGGCCTATCAGATTAGTCCGTCATTATAAGATGTGTTCAATGTTGTTAGTACATTAGTCTAGTGAAAACAGAACCCATGCAATCTCGGTGTTGAGTCCTTTTACCATGGAGTTACTAAGGCTTTCAAGTTAGCAGTAATAATGCAGAAATGTTTTGCTTTGTCGATTATTATATGAAATGCCGTTGAGATATTTAGAGCGAGCAAGTCGTGATAGTATCGACATGCTGCTCATGAATATAATAATTTCATCAGTCAACCGCACAGTGGGATTTCTCCGTGATCTGAACAAATACTTCATTGTAATTTGTAGGTTCAACCAATGACAGCACAAGCAAATATTGAATTTCAATGTAAAATTGCTGAACGGGTTAGAACTTATACTAGAGACGAATATCTTAAAAATCCATGGATTCACCGGTCGGGTGCCGGGTTAATCGCGTGGTAGATAGAAAAACTCCGGGCAAAGTCCAGGACTTGTGATCTAGATGTAGGGTTAAGGAATTCCTTAACGATCGATTAACACACCCCTCGTCCGCTCGTGTTGTTCTCCCTGCCTAGCCTAATTTGGTAAGATCCTATTAGAGCAGCTTTAGATATCCGTTTTAATATAGAACTTGCTGCAGTTCTAGAGAGGCCAAGGTCTTTAAGCAAATTATAGAAAGATTTTGCTGGTAATCCTCTTGCACCTACTTCTACGGCGTAAAGACTAACGACATAGCCATATTTAGCTTTTGTTACGTCATAATTTATATTCACTTTTATACTGTGGTCCTTCGGAATGTTAGTCTCCCACGGCACAGTAAGCTCTACAAGTAGGCATAGTTTTTTTGGACAAAAGGAAAAACGCAAAAAGTGTTTTTAAAATAAAAGTTCTTAGATAATTTAAAAAGTTATATTTCTTGATGGTTTCTGAATTCCCGCTATCGCACAATAAGGTCAACTTGAAGGAGATAAAAAATACACCTTTAGTAAGATAAGTAATTTATGCATCATTAAGAAATATTGAAGATCGAGCGATTGCATCGATGTCGTGACATGGTTTAATACCGAAAAAAAACCATCAGTCAATTAGACAGCGCGGTACGAACAAGTAAGTAGGCTTTTATTCATTTAACATGCTCGAGATAAAAATGCCTTGTTGATAATATTGTGTGATATGGTGACCGATATAGATTGCGTGACTTTCATAATAGCATAATGATTAGAGATTTAGAGAGCTTTTAATGAGATTCAAGATTGAGAGAGTTTTTTTTATTCTTTACAAGTTAGCCCTTGACTACAATCTCACCTGATGGTAAGTGATGATGTAATCTAAGATCTCCTGGGTTCGATCCCCGGCTGGGCAGATTGACATTTTCTTAATTAGACCAGGTCTGGCTGGTGGGAGGCTTCGGCCGTGGCTAGTTACCACCCTACCGGCAAAGACATACCGCCAAGCGATTAAGCGTTCCGGTACGATGCCGTGTGGAAACCGAAAGGGATTTTCATCCTCCTCCTAACAAGTTAGCCCGCTTCCATCTTAGACTGCATCATCACTTACCATCAGGTGAGATTGTAGTCAAGGGCTAACTTGTAAAAAATAAAAAAAAAATACATACCATCCAAGGATTTCGCATTGATTTGATTTGTCTGAATATTCTACAACACATAATTTCAAAAGCAAACACTTCAGATTTCAAGTACTATCCAAGATGCCAATAAAGCTTCAAGGTGGTCTTTTTGTGCAGAAATCAAATAAGATTGAAGCTTATGCTGAGTCCAATGATTCGTTATCTGTGACAACAATGACTCTGTGTAATCTAAACACAACAACTCTTTGTATGTCCGTCTGTGTGTTTGAATATCAATGTCTGATGGACACTACATCTGATATAGCTCCATTAGACCTATTTGATAGCTTTGCTATTATATTATTAAGCATTGAAACTTTTATTGCATAAAGGTATTGTTACACTTGCTCTAAAATAGCATGCTATTAAGTATGCTCCATAGGAAAATGCTTATCATCAGTTTACATTTGCTAGCAATAAGCATGCTATTTTTAAGTATGCTCCTGAATAAGCATGCTCAATGATAACATTCCAATTACACATGCTAATTTGTATCTATCGCTCACTGTCTATAGTATCGTGTTAGACAGGGAGAAATGAAGGTGAAGAGAATACAGAATAGCAATGCTGATCGACTAGCATACTCAGACTTTTCGTTACCCGCTTCACGTCATCAGTCTATCTAGCGCGGTGTCGATCAACAATGCTTTACGCTGCGAGCTCGCCTTTTCAGCATCTTATGTTCCTAACGTCCATCGGCTCTCTGAACTATGTGTACCTACCATTACCACTGTGACCCTATCATTGCCACTTCAGCTTTGTGACTTATTGAGCTACGTCAATCACTTTGGTTCATCTGCATATCCTCATTTATGATTCGATCACGAGCATTAGACCACTGCACCGCGCGCCCAAGCGTACGCGTAGCGCGTAAGCGACCAAGTCTTGAGTCTGTAGGTCATCACTGGCAATACACAATCGTTCTACTAATGTCTAACTACAGGAACGCAAGTCGCAAAGAGATATAATAAAGAATAAAATAATAACACTAGCGGACGCCCGCGACTTCGTCCGCGTGAACCTCGATCTAAACTTTCAACTACCTCTACCCTATCCTACCCCTACCCTACCCCTACCCTACCCTACCCCTACCCTACCCCTACCCTACGTAGAAATTTTCTTTGCTATAAACTTCACGGAGCCCGAGACCTTTCCAACGAATGCAAAATCGTAGAAATCGGTTCGTGCGTTCTGGAGTTATAGCGTCAGGAAGGAAAACCCGACTTATTTTTATATAGTAGAAGATTATATGAGGTTAGCTGACGATTAATATAGAGTATTGCATGCAGTATAATAATTACATTTTCTAAGTAGATACCCGCATAATCATAAGATAATTGCTCTTCAAAAATGTAATTTCTTGATCGCAATTATTATGTTTATAATAACGATAGCAAACTTGATGATTGTCTTGATCTTTAACAACGATGTAGGTATTAGTAGTATTTTTAATTATTTTAATTACTTTTTTTAAATTAATTTTAACGGCTGTTTGCATAGCCCAGTGGATATGACCTCTGCCTTCGATTCGGAGGGCATATGTTCGAATCCATTCCAGGACCTAAAACTTTTCAGTTGTGTGCATTTTAAGAAATTAAATATCACTTGTCTCAAACTGTGAAGGAAAAACATCATGAGGAAACCAACCAGGTACGTGAGAATTTTCTTAATTCTCTGCATGTGTGAAGTCTGCCAATCTACATTGGGCAAGCGTGATGAACTGAGGATTAAGCCCTCTCATTCTGAGAGGAGACAATTGCTCAATGTGATCCGAACACGGGTGTTTTTTTATTCTCTACAAGTTAGCCTTTAATTACAATCTCACCTGATGGCTTACCATCAGGTGATACATTTTTGTCGGTAGGGTGGTAACTAACCGCTTTTAGTCTAGTTAACGTCCATTCGCTCTTCAAATCAAGACGTACCGCAAAGCGATTTAGCGTTCCGGTACGTCGTGTTGAAACCGAAATCAATGTGGAATTTCACCCCCCTCCGCATAAGTTAGCCCGCTTCCATCTTAGATTGCATCATCACTTACTATCAGGTGAGATTGTAGTTGAGGGCTAACTTGTAAAAAACGCAGGAATCGAACCTATCATTCTTAAAACCAACCCAAGTACAGCCTCTCGACAGTGGAGCTATAATATTGAGGTTTAAATTCGGACTATCCATAGCACAAATTGATCCAATCAAGCAATTTGCAAAACAGGTGCGTAGTAAATCCTTCAGCGAAATTCACATTTTGCGATATGATTTATTTGCTAAATGATCCGCTGCGTCATTATCTAACTAATAAATTGAGTTGATGTCAGTCTGTGATAACAGGTAACAGGCCTAAGCCCTCATTCGCACGAGAGCTTTTTAACGGACGTTAAAAAAGCGTTCAAATACAACAAATGCCTTCCCAAGTATATGTTCACACGACAGCGTTTTAAAACACGACGCTTTTTTTCGAACAGTGTTGCATTTTTAATATCGGGCGTTGGAAATAGACTTTCATGTAACTTCATACTATTAAATATCGCTCCTACTACGTCATGATACGTCAGTACATTGACGTACCATAACATGAAACAGACCTTGACAATTGTAAATAATAAATTGAGACATTGCCATGATATAAGGTATAAAGCTCTCGGTTCCTCATTTGCGAATTGCGAGTCAGTCGTTCCTTTGCTATTGTAGAGGTATACTTGAAATTTTCTTAGATGACAATTTTAAACAACAATAATGGCTGACTATGAACCAAAGACAATCAGTAGGGTTGAGAAGTTAACCGCGGGCATCGTAACGATATCAAGTAGGTATATCTGAAATAACTAAACTAAAATATCCGTTACTATACGTCATCTTAAAAAACGAATACGTTCCATATTCGTTTCGTTTTCCAACTTTTCAGTTGTGTGCATTTTAGGAAATTAAATATCATTTTAAGAATATATACACCAAGGAGAAGAAGTGAATCATGAAATACATAAAAATGTTGGATATAGTAATAATAATAATAATATAGCCTTTATTTCCAAGTACATAAATTACAAAAATTTTACAGTTTACATTTTTAAAAATTACAAAAGATACAAAAGTTACAAAAGTTAAAAAACATTAACATTTCATTTCATTTTGTTGGATATAGTAGCGACATTATTTCCGCATACGAATATTTTTGAAATAAAGTCAGTGGCAATTTATAATGGAAATTTTTAATTTTTAAATTGTTGAAGAAAACAATTGAGAAAAACAAAAAAGCGACAAAAATATTTTTTTATTGAATTAAAGATTATTATTTCTTTCTTTTTTTACCTTGGTTATACACCACTAGTCCAAATGACTATGTAGAACATAATTGGAATTAATGTACACTTACTGTCTGTCTCTAATTATAATTCGTAACATTTTTCTAGCTCTAGAACCTACTAAATTTATTACCGCATAATGTCATATATTAAAAAACCTTTGTACTAAAGTTTCGGCCCCTTGTACATCACTATCTCTCAAACTTCTTTATATAATATCCTAATAACTCTGACTATCACGATTTACGTATACCAGAAAAATGAAAATCTCACCATGTTGCGAAACAAAAGTAATAATTTTTTTTCCATTAGTATTTCAAATCTTTTATTTATTTTTCTGATCCAGCAATCATAATATTCAAGTCGTATTTGTGTATTGTTTTCTTTATTCTTAATTTAAAAATTTTGCAAGTGGTTGAAGAATCGGTTTATCGGTTTTTTAATAATTTTTGATCGTGCTATATAATTACAAACATTCGGGAGCACTCGCGCCGCGATTGGTTAAGCTCGGTTTAGGATGAGTTTACTGCGAGCAAAAAGTGCCACATTGTCGCTTCCATGCTCACAGTGAGGTCGTGTCAATGTATGTTCCATATCATCATTACTTATTTGTTTCGTTTGCAATTGTTAGTCTTGTTATTTATTTGTTGTTTGGTTGTTATATTATTGCTGATTGCTGAGTAGTGTATGACTAACAATAATATAACTAACCGAAAATTCCGACTTTCAGATGGGTGGATTTTAGGTTGAATTACATATGGATTGATTTATTTATTAGGTATATTAAAAATATAAAAAAAAAAATTATGAAAAAATACAACCGACTTCAAAATGTTAACGTACCCACGAAACTAAAAAGGGAAAGATAACATTATTATATTTTCTACTTATTGATCATTTTGAAGTCGCTGCCACCGTCTGATGTTGACTTAAGTCGTTACTGAAAAAAACACATGACAGACAAAAATAATGTCTGAGAAACAAAAATCTTTACGATAGGGTACACCTTGAATTAATAGATTGAATACACTGGCTTGGCAGAAAATATAATGATATTATTTTTCCCTTTTTTAATTTCGTGGGTACGTTAATATTTTGAAGTCGGTTGTATATATTTTTTTAAATTATTATTTGTTTTTTCTCAATTAGGTCCTTCAACTATTTTAAAATCAAAAATCTCCATTTAAAATTGCCACTGACTTTATGAAAAAATATTCGTATGCGGAAATAATGTCGCTGCTATGTCCAACGTTTTCATGTATGTAGATTTACTTCTTCTCCATGGAGTATAGTATATTCTTTGGTGCTGTGTTAATAAAGATACACATTTATTTTATTTATAAGCCACAAAGGACACAAATATTAAAATTAAAAAATATGTACATAATTATCGACAAGTTATAATTTCATGTATCTTTCCCGTCTCTTCAATTCATAGACAATCTAGCATTACGAAATGTCAAATTCGCAACATTTTCGTTAATCTGTAGAAATAAAACTTGTTGTGATTTCGTTTTTAGTGAAATAAATGTGATATAATAGTTAATTACAAGCAGTTTTTATGTAATTCGCGGTGTGCGCGTTAAATGAAGTGATGTGTATATAAATGATTTAGTTTAAACGGACGGTTTGTGAGAAATATGTGAATGTCGTGACGACGGATCTTTGTTTACCTTTTTTGCCATGTAAGGAAAAAAATAGTATAACAAGTGCCATGTTATATTGATGTAACAAAATGATTGCAGTGAAATGTAATATATATATGTCGTATTGATGATGAATAATACATAGTATTGAAGATCAACAGGGAATATTATTTCGAAATCCCTCTGTACTTAACACTATAGTATTTGAACGCGTTTTTAACATCCGTTAAAAAAACTCTCGTGCGAATAAGGGCTAAATGTTAATGATTGCAACGAACCAGGTCGTTGTAGGTTTGGTCGTAGTTTGAGATATTTGGTATTTAATATTGTAATTTTGACTGGCATAACTTTATTATCTGTATACGGCTGCGGGTCTACCACTTGCTTAATTTAATTATAATAAACTATTTGGGAATAAATTGAAAGTTATACACAATCCTATTTTGGCGTATCTTTCATGATCTTATTCGTTGGTTAAAGTGCTAAAGTCTTTGACATTATAAGTGAAAAAGATTTAGGTCAACGATTTTATCTTCACACACAATGTTATTCCAAGTAATTTAACTTACCTAAACTCAATGAACAAACGTACTGACACGTATTGATCAACAGAAATGGAGATGGACTGGACATATGCTCCGCTGCACAAAAGAAAAATGGAGCAAACAGGTGACAGTTTGGTATCCAAGGGATGGTGCTAGGAGCCGAGGTCGGAAAACAAGAAGATGGGAGGATGACCTAAAAATGACTTTAGGACCCCTTTGGATGAGGATAGCGGCAGACAGAAAACAGTGGAAGGAGTTGGAGGAGGCCTTTGCCGTAAGGCACACTGAAATAAGAGACATTCTATAGTTATAGTGTAGTTTGAATTTTTTCTTCTTAAATGTGTACTTTTATTTTTAAATTATTGTAATGTATTTGTTAACAACTGTGTATATTTCGGGAAATAAAAGGCTTTATTATTATTATTATCATTATTATTATTATTATTATAAACTCAATGATTATCTAATTAATTATTTTAATACTACGCTCTCTATGTACAGCATATCAATTCACATAGAAGTAGCATGGCTAGTTCCATATTTCTTTCAAAAGCAATTGAATCATATCTTACTGATCAACTTTCGCAAATGAATATCTGCATATATTTTAAACACAAATTATTATATTAAATACTAAATACAAATGGATATATTAGATTTTCAGTTGTGCCATTGCTATCAAATTCCTATTAAGCAGATATCATATAATCTATACGTAGGTACATATTAATAAATTTTAAGTGTCTGTCTGTTTTTAAAAAAAAACATACATACAGCGTACGTAGAATCTCCTCCTTTTTGGAAGTCGGTTTATAACTATTTTCTCAAGTGCAATAAAGTTCTTTTAAAAATTTCGTCTGTTTGTCTTTCGGTTTGTCCAGACTAATCTTTGGAACGGTTATCTGGTTTTAATATGAATTTCACTGGAAGATAGAGAAGTTTGTGGAGCAACACAGCAACTTTTTATCTCGATAAAATCCATAGTTCTTGCGGGATTGGTGAAAGACTGAATTTTACATGGACGAAGTCGTGGGCGGCGCTAGTTATAAATAAATACCTATGAGGTTAAGGATACATTTACGAGTAACTTGACTGTGCGTCTACAACTCCTGAGGTCTCGGGTCAGCTATTAAAATCATATTGGATTTCCTGTTTTATAGTGAAATAGTCTAGTACAACTGTCAGACAAGTAATAAAGAGACTTGTTTTAATAGTCTAAGAACCGTATTAGAAACGACCTTCACCCATCTGTTTAATGGATGAAATGTGTTTATAGTATCACATAAAGTACGTTAAAAAATATATTGCTTGAAAATTTCCCAACTTTTATTAACTATTATTAACTATCATTAATGATAGGTTAGTAACCTACTTGCAACATATTTTTTAGCATACTCAGAAGTGGACAATAAGAAAACCAGTGTCGAACAATGGATTCACAATATTTGTCAGGACAACTTAATTAACAAATCTAACTGTAACCAAAACAGGACCCTAGAATGGCTGATAATGACTTTGAGTGGAGTCACGAACTTGTGATCGTTGTATGTAGACTTAAAGTTGCCTTTGACAGTTAACTAACACTCCCCTTTTCCACTCATGTCACTCTCCCCGTCTATCCCAAGTAACCCATAAAGAATTACACAACAAGGAATGTAAACGGCTCGAACACCACGAGCGTACTGAAGCCAACCGTACGAGCGAACCCATCGCTACCCCACTCTAACTCCCTACTTTTTACGGAATCAAGACGCGCCACCTAGCGTCGGCACGAGCCGACACAAGATCGAACGATGTCATATCCGTCTCAGACTACTATTTCCTAAATTTTTTTAACATACTAAATTTGATATATAACACTTTTCATCCATTAAACAGATGGGTGAAGGTCATTTCTAACTCGGACTTTCTACTATAAATGTATCTGATTACTAACAAGCAAACAACAGGAAGCATTTATTTAATAGACCTATAACTCATGAATTAATAAAGTCAATCAGGCTGACGATTAAATATGTAATGATTTGATGTTCTCTTCAAATAGCTATTAAATTGTCGTAATGTTGTACTGAAGTTATAAATATATTACGCTGACGTATCAATTATGATTATGTTTACAAGAAATTCCTTATAGAATTGATAGCTATGATGGCCAGACATACTTGTATCTAATGAAGGAAGTTATGGTCCAGTTAGGTTGGTGCAATTTCGAGAAAGAGGTGATCCGCCGAATTCATCTCGGCGGGGCAGCATTCGGGAAACTTCGCAATATTCCGAAATTCCTCAGTGCCTGAAGGCTTCGAACAATGCGTGCTGCCCGTAATGACCCTATTATGCGACTTGGTCGCTAACTATGGGCCTCATAAGACGGCTCAGAGTCACACAGCGGGCGATAGAACGGTGTAGAGCGCTATTAAAAAAAAACAGGTAAGTATTATCTACAGTATTTACCATTGGTAAGAGCATAGTCTGTCAATTTCAGGCTTTAAAAATATTTTTTTTATTATTTACAAGTTAGCCCTAGACTACAATCTCACCTGATGTGAAGTGATGATGCTATCTAAGATGGAAGCGGGTTAACTTGTAAGGAAGAAGATAAAAATCCACACCCTTACGGTTTCTACACGACATTGTACCGGAACGTTAAATCGTTTGGCGACACGGCTTTGCCGGTAGGGTGGTAACTAGCCAAGTCTGAAGCCTCCCACCATTTGACTGGTATGTCTGGCTATCGCAGACTCTTAGTCCATTAGGAAACATCCAATAAAATATAAAACATATCCCTAACAATAAACACGTATGACAGTAATACTACAGTAAATATTTTGAAGGAATCGTTAAGATCGTAATAGGAATTCAAAGTGGGATATTTTCCATAATTTCCACGATAATCTTTATTGATTTATGTTAAAGGAATAAGCTGTTTAAGTATTTTATTATGTATCAATGATATGAATAGAAAGTTAGATAAATTAGTTTTAGTCGCAAAATAACCCATCATACCCCAGGAGCTCCGAAGAAGTATAATAATATTTACTTACCGCTGCTTATTTCCGCTACCACGTAGCATTCCTATAGCAGGCAAATTCACTAACTTTGGTGTATGTTTGTTGGAATAAACTAAATTAAGATTTTATTTAACAAATATCATCCGGTACCCAGTGACAACCCTTCGTCTACTGTGCCTTCGTGGATATTATACAGTAGGTGGATGTCATCTCTCAGTTTATTTGATGTTTTTAAAAGGTTGTTATTAAAGACTAAATTGATGAATAGGCTAGCAGGCTAATTCACTATCTTTGACGTATGCTAGTTGACTTAAACGAAATTGAAATTCTATGTAACAAATGTCATACGGTGCCTACTGGTGGATATCATATAAGAGTAAGTAGATGACATTTTGTCAATTAACTTTATGTTTATTTTAATAAATTTTTAATAAAGACCATATTGAGGAATAGGCCAGCTGATTCTGTAATTAAACACACCTGACTTTGATAGGCACAGACCGTGGCGTGTAAGTCTTGAATTATGAAATTAGTATTGAAGTCAGTGCCTAATAAACGTTTACGTTCATCAGTGTTTTTTTTAATTATCTTGATTATGTCAAGTCAAGTCAATATTCATTTAATTCAGTTAGGTTCAGTTTGCAAGCACTTTCGAAACGTCAGGTAATAATATAATTTTATTTAAAAAAAAAAATGTGTGGCACTCGGGGATTGCCGCGGTAAAGTATTTGTTTATTTTGTTTAAGCAGTATTTTTTATTCTTTACAATTAAAATAATAAATAAAAAAAACGAAAATTTTCTTTACGTTGAGCTGGAATCGAACTCTGGTTTAATAAGTTTTGCCCCTTAGTTTTACATCACTGTTGTGTCCAGTTAAGTCTGAACGATAACGTCGAAATGTGTTAAATTTTCGTTACGAAATTTCTTGATTCGGTCGCCGCGCTCCTATCCCGCGATAGAAGATGTGCAATAGCTTAAAGTATCAAAAAAGTATCAAACATTTTATCTGCATGAATTACCTGATATATATATAATTCGTAACGTTTACGTACGACTAACTTCAGCCAAGGAGTTATAGGAGAGGGGTATTTATTGGAAATTACTTGCTTTCTAATTACTAATTATGTTGCTTACTTGTGCACCAATAAACCATTAGTAGGATATTCTCTGCATAATTATGCGAAAGCGACAAACTCTCAACGCGAACAAACAAATAAATTGCAAGTGAAAAATCAAAGCAAAAGTTAGTCTAGGTAGTTCAGTTAATGCTGTGGCACAAATGCTGTGGCAGTGCTCATACGTTTCTAGCTCCGTTACTTGAAGATTTCAGATAAGTCAATAGGAAAAACTCAAGCTTAGAAGCTAATTAAAATGGCCCGCATCTAGATTACCACCCGTGGGTTAACATGCTTTAAGGCTCTACCACATTACAAAAATCGCATAACGAGTGAATTTTGAACTAAGGTGTTTTAAAGCTGGCTTTTGGGGTTCATTTTTAGAAATTAAATATCACGTGTCTCAAACGGTGAAGGAAAAACATCACGAGGAAACCTGCACACCTAAGAATTTTCTTAATTCTCTACGTGTGTGAAGTCTGCCAATCTGCATTGGGCCAGCTTAGTAGACTATTGAACTACTCCCTCATTCTGAGAGGAAACTCGTGCTGATCAATGAGCCGAATATGGGTTGATAATAATAATGATGATACTTCGACTTAAACCTCCCAATGCCATGTAGAAGCAAACTAACTTGTGACTAACAAAATATTGTCGGATCCCTTCTAACTTAACACTTTTCCCACTAATTGTAAGGGAATGGGAATATTAGTATTATATATAGAATTTAAAAGATATGGCAAGTATTTAAAAAAAATCTTACAGCTTTTAAAAAATAAAAGTTCCGCCTATAGGCTTTTGATTTTTTTGATTAATGACACAAAATTATTTTTGAAATTTTAACTTTTACGTTCAAACAGATTACGTTTCAAATTAAGTTTTTTGTTAACATTCAAATAACGTTTTAGACATCATTCAATTTGAAAGACTTCTAGTATGAAACGACCTTTACACTTTTTAAATCAATTTGTTTTGTTTAGTTAATCAATTGCCCTCTTGCCGCCATAGTTCACAGAGGTTGTACTCTTAGATACACATCGCCGCTGTGCGGTGGCCTGGCCTAAATATAATTGTGTTCTAGTACTGAATAGGCTGTCAAATTAAGATAAAACTTACAAGTTTATTCTAATTGGTTCTTATCCTCATCATTATCAGCCAATTTTAATAGCACAGCTGGTCTATTCACTATTTTAGCATTTAATAACAACCTATTAATTAAATAACAAATCAATTGAACTTTTATATACATACTACATGATATCCACCAGTAAGTACCGGATGACATGTAAATGTCATTTTGTCATTTGATTTATAATTAATAAGTTTATAATAAAGACCAAAATAGTAAATTAGGCCAGCTGGTCTTGTAAATATGAAGGGATTATTTTATGAACCACCCTTAACGCTGCATAGCTTGTTGGCGGGCTTACGGTGGTAATGTTTTGAATCACTATAAGATGTTCATGACTGTCTATTTAGGAAAAAATTTTTAATCTTCTCTGATTAGGGCTCCAGCTGTGGCTAGGCATTTTACAGAAAAAAAAAGTATTAACATTCGAAGTATTACGATTTTAAGGCATGTTGCTAATAATATTAGGTATTTGTGGCCATATGCGTTACTCTGAATATAATAATTGTTACATATTACATATGTTATATTTATAGCAGCAGAGGCATACCGTGCCATCGCAGATCCATTCCCAGATTATCAATGTCTTATTCATGGCGTTATCCTTTTTTCTTGTCACATTAGCGAATGCTAGTATATTTTCTCACGCGGCGGCCTGCTAACATCTGATGTCCAGTTGCTAGGATGAGCTATAATTTCTCTAACGAATGATATCGCTTTAACATAATTTGTATTACTAAATATCAAGTATATATTTTTTGTTTTTGTTAACTCAAGGTTACGATTACTAAAGATGTTTTAGGTGATTAAGATGTTTGGAGGCATTTGTATCAGCTACCATTATTGTTGTAAATGTTTAAAAGATGATACTACTTCACTTTTTTACTATAAATATGTGCTATATATACCTATGATTACTATACCCTACCCATGTATAAAAAAGAATATTGAATAAATTATAATGAAACTTAAATTAAAATATAGAAGTACGAGTATGTCATGTAAGTTCTTGTTCTTGAGTATGTCATATAAGTTTTGATCATTTAACTTTCAAGGACTTTCTCAGCTCGATCCTTAATACATTTCAGTGTAGTCTGATTATGGAGGTAATCTACTTTTTAGTGACACTGGCGCCTGCTACTTAGTTGGCTTAGTAGATGATATAAATTTATCTTTTTACCATCAGATAATTATAAACATTCTAGTTATAAATTAGTCTGCTAGATCTTAAAGCTAAGTTTAATCATCAATTATATTGTGTGTCCGACAATCTTTAGATTACCTTTTTCTTTTTCTCTTGTAGTGGTAAAAATAAAAGCATGCAATATTTTAAGCTTCGCTAGCGTTGTCAAGAGGACGCTGTGCCTTATACCGAGATGAACTCTTGCGATAAGCATAATCCGAGGACGTGTTCTCTGCACGTCGCGTACTTTGACGCGCTTGAGCGTAACTATGTTATTCTTGCCCTTTTTACCATGGCTTTCACGGTGCTCGCAACTTTGCCATCGATGGTGTAGTCCAAGATCCTGACTACATCGATCTACTCCCATCAAATTCATTTTTTTTTATTATTTTTATTCTTTACAAGTTAGCCCTTGCCTTGACTACAATTTCACCTGATGGTAAGTGATGATGCAATCAAAGATGGAAGCAGGCTAACTTGTTAGGAGGAGGATGAAAATCCACACCCCTTTCGGTTTCTACACGACATCGTACCGGAACGCTAAATCGCTTGGCGGTACGTCTTTGTCTACTAACCACGGTCAAAGCCTCCCACCAGAAAATGTATGACATCAGAGAGACCTGGACCAATTAAGAAAACCTCAATCGGTCAAGCCAGGGATCGAACCCAGGACCTCCTTCTTGTAAGACTACTGCGCCACGGAGGCCGTAAAAGTTATACCGATCATATCCGTTATAAGATATCATCATACCGATGATATATGCAAATGTGAGATTGTTTGTTTGTTTTAATCGATTATCATAATATTTTACACTAGCGGACGCCCGCGACTTCGTCCGCGTGATAGTTTTACTTATCCCTCGGGAGCCATGAATTTTTTCGGGATGAAAAGTATGCCTATGTGTTATCCAGAGTAAAATATATTTCCAATTCAAATTCAGTTAAATAGATTTGGTAGTGGCGGCGTTAAAGAGTAACAAACATCCATACAAACTTTCGCATATAAAATATTAGTAGAAGTAGGATGGACGATGGTAGGGGTAGATACAAAATAGAAGATAGGAGACTATTCATATAGAATAAAACAATAATGATGCTGATTTATTCTTTTAGTTTCGCCATGTCTGTCTGTCCGTCCGTCCGCTATAAACTAGCAAATAATACTCAATACTTATACTGATCTTTAAAAAGAACATTGAAAAAAAATTAAATTAAAATATTAATGTATGTCATGTAAGTTGGGTTCTTGTACTATAAGTTTTGTTTTTAAGGACTTTCTCAGCTGGTGGTCCTTAATACATTTCAATGTAGTCTGATTATGGAGGTAACCTACTTTTTAGTGACACTGGCGCCTGCTACTTTGTTTTGCTTAGTAGGTGATATAAATATATGTTTTTGCCGACAGATTATAATTATATGCATTCTAGTTAAAAACTAGTCTACAAGATCTAGGTTTAAAACACAAAATAAAAGTAAAAAATAGATAGTTATAAAGGTTTTAAATGCACCGTATATTACCAATGAATAACTGGTTCGACGGCCGCGTGGCGCAGTGGGTAGTGATCCTGCTTTCTGCATCCACGGTCGTGGGTTCGATTCCCACAACTGGAAAATATTTGTGTGATGAGCATGGGTGTTTTCCAGTGTCTGTGTGTATTATATGTAGTATATGAATATTATGAATCTTAGTACCCATAGCACAAGCTACTCTGTATGCTTACTTTGGGGCTAGATAGTGATGTGTATTGTTTAAGTTTATTTATTAAAAAAAAAAAAAACTGAGAAACTTAGTAGATAGATTTTAAGCATCAGCTAATTGAAATTCGTTATTTATGACATCGATGTAGGTATATAAGTGTAAAATTTAAAAAGATTAAAGAAGGTCTGTTAAGATAAAGTAAGTCTGTCTGAGTATCTTTTACGGCTAAACTGCAAAACCAATTTTGGTACGAGTATACCTATAGATAAATTACCAAATTAATATGTTCCGCTCTGGGGTTTATAATTATTAATTATAAACCCCAGAGCGGAACATATTATTGGTAGGTAACTATACACTCCTGAGAATGTATGTCCCTTGCGGAAGATAGAAAAACTCAATAAATCATAATCTGACCCAAAACTCGTACCCTCAGGATTCAGAGCCACATAGAACATTGGTGCGCACAAGGTTTTCCACTGGAGTAAGCACTGTACATACACATGGTAAAAAAATGGTAAATTCCTTCACCAATACAGGTACAGTCTTCCGGGTAGGCAGTGTTTTTGCATCTATGAAGTAACGAACACGAAACTGGCTCATAACATTACCTAATGGGACAACTCATAGGCCATATTTAACATACAAATAACACAGAACAGTCGAGCAGCGCAGCACACGCCCCCCGTGTTAGCCTCATATCTGGATTGTTATCAGTTCCGATTGTATCGCTTGTATGTGCTGCGACTACCTGATGTGTGAACTTACGCAAAAATTGTAATCTTTTACAATTTTTTTTTTCAAGGAATTCCTTAACCCTACATCCTGTAGTCACAAGTTCAGGACTCTGCTCGGAGTTTTTCACACTACCACGCGATGGACCCGGCACCCGCACGGTGAATCCATGGAATGCTAATGATATTCGTCTCTCTCATTTCCTTTCATTGTGATTATGATAAAGTACTTATAATGTCTGTTTATTGGAACGAAGTTCCTTATCGCACGTTGCAACAGGGGGCTAGACGGAAAAAATTAAGACCAAAAGTTGTAACGACACTTTTAACCCGACTGCGTAAGAAGGAGGGTAATGTTTTTGCTATACTTGTAAGCCGTGACTTGAAGACAGCTGGTGAACTCCAGGGTTCTCAAAGGGCCCCAAAAGCCTCCCCCGACCCTTGGAACGAAGTTCCTTTTGATGAATGCTCGAAGATTTGATGGGATGGGATGGGGTGGGATGGGTCGGGATGGGATGGGATGGGATGAGGTGGAATGGGTCGGGATGGGATGGGATGGGATGGGTCGGAATGGGATGGGATGGGAAGCGATAACGATAGCGAAGATATCTATAGCAATGATAGCTATAGCGAATTTCGTTCCATACGGGTGCCCTGACACCTCGTTTTTTTATTTGTTATGTCTTTATTTGCTTAAATCCTGCTTATTATGATACGAACTTGATGGTAAGTGATGACACAATCTAAAATGGAAACGGGCTAATTTGTTAGGAGGAGGATGAAAATGCACACCCCATTCGGTTTCTATTATTATTCCGGTTATGGTACCGGAACCACAGAAAACATACGGAAAACAAACATCACTTGGCTTATCAGAGGTGATTATTGCAGAGGTATAAAGAAGTATAATAGAATTATATAAATACGCCTAGTATTTTTTAATGTTATTTAAATTTTTACAACAGATTAAAAAAAACAATATGAAATAAATAACTAAGACACTACTGTTTTGTTAAATGTAGCATTCAATTTTTTGTTAAAGTTTCTTTATCATTTTCTTTAACTTAATTTATCATAAAACTATAAAAACATGATATTTAATTAATGAATGTTGCAGATGATGAAATTGAGTAAAGAGTTTGTTGTTAATTACCTTTAAAGGTACGATATGTTATCTTTACTAAGGATAATGACTACCTCATTTTTAAGATTAATAATTAATTTAAAGATAATTTAAAACAAACATCGTTAAACGCCCTCACCAGTAGGTCAGATCATATCTTTAGAAAATATCACGTATGAGCTATATTTGCTAGGGATCACTTTATGCATAGCCCTGGGTTAAGTAAATTTATTACTCTATACTTTATATATTTATTTTATGTTTGACTAGTGAACGCCCCGCGGTTTTTTATCGCGTTGCCCGCAATACAGGGTTACAATAGTTATCATCATCATCATCATATCAGACACTTCCACTGCAGCACATAGTATGGCTTATAATATAGCTAATTATACTACCATCCACTTACATTGCTATCTGCCAGTGAAAGTGCCACCAAAAATCGGTACAGTTGTTTCAGGGGTTAGCCGGACAAAAATTATAATTAACTTAATAATTTACTTATTTAAATAAATTGTATATTTACTTTCATAAGCATTTAGTGAAGCTGTTAATTCAAAATGAAAATAAGTCGGCTAAAAGACACCTCAATTTATTTTTTTTGTAAGTAATATGTAAGAATTAAGATAACAAATAGGTAAAGTACTTTAGTAAGAATTAAGATAACAAATAGGTAAAGATTTTCAATAATACTATTTCGTACACCTTTCAGATATAATTCTTAATTAATGTTTTGTTGTTAAGTATTAGTTATCTACTTCAAACCTACAAGAACTGTCTAATGCAAGATGAAGTGAGTCGCTTCAATAATAACTGTTATAAGAAACTTAGTAATTTCATCTTCAATAATTATTTTCAAAATAGATAAAAAAAAACACCAAGCAAAGCTCAGCAGCAGCTGCCCATGTATTTAATTTAATAAATTAAATTCAAATAGTTTTCACTTGAAAGTGACTTATTTTCAATTTGTCCAACGCCAAAAACACTGATCAGAATCTACGAATATCACAGAAAATATCTAATAAACCATTGTATTCGTATAACAAATAGATAAGATGGTATCTCCAGCATCGTTCGACATCGCAGGGACAATGTATACAAGGTGGTACATGTCGCGGGTCCATTGTTTTAGCGGTCGGCGAAATGTCGTGCTGCATCGGAATATATTGTGTGTTAATGTATTCAATGTATTCCAATGTATTTGAATGTTTGTTAACGCATCCGATCTTGAATAATTGGAGCTACTTCCGCGCGTTGTAAGCGATCCACGCGGTACGCTCGATTCATATTAATGACTTATGGGGTTCGCGTCGACAAATGCGTACACTCCGTGAGCGGAATATAATACAGCTTTTAAAGCATAGAGGGGGGAATTTATCTGTGGTATGGTTCTGCAGCTTAGCTTGATGCATTAGACCAGAGTTCGCCAAACTTTTTTGTGTCGTAGACCCCTTGCTTTTTTCCGTGTTGGGTAGACCCCCTACTTACCTGATATTGATTTCCTGTAAATTTCTAACTGTAGTGAAGTTTAGTGTTAAAAAAGTTAAAATAAAAACACATGTAAATTTATACATTTATAAATTGAATCTAATTAAAACTACTCAAAATTAAATTTTTTATCTGTTATGAAAAATACACGTAACATTAAATAAACATAACATAGACTATAAATAAAATAACATAAGCAATAAGTCAATATTTTTAGTGAGAAGGATAAACCTGATGCTTTAATAATAAAGATATAAGATAGTATGATGTATGTAAATAGGTACTATCAGTGTGTGTTAAGATCCACTATCGTGGCCCCCATTTTCATTTCATGGATCCCCAAAATTTTTTCGCAGACGTAGACCCCTTGCAGGTTGTCATAGACACCTAGGGGTCGATATAGACCACTTTGGGAATCACTGCGTTAGACTCTATAGATCGCTGAAGTAGGATCATTGACACAGACGAAGTTGCAGACCTTGCAGCACCGTTGCAATGTTGCTTGTCTGTCGGCTTTTTATCGGAAATACTATTTTAACTCTCAACTATTTTTGTCTAAAACGCATCTTCGTCAGTTATTTTGGAACACCACAACTTTACAAGTTAGCCCTTGACTACAATCTCACCTGATGGTAAGTGATTATGCAGTCTAAGATGGAGGCGGGCTTGTTAGGAGGAGGATGAAAATCCACACCCCTTTTCGGTTTCTACACGACATCGTACCGGAACGCTAAATCGCTCGGCGGTACGTCTTTGTCGGTAGGGTGGTAACTAGCCACGGCCGAAGCCTTCCACCAGCCAAATTTTTTACTGTGTTTCGGTATTTGCTAACTATTTCACGTACACAATACAATATTGTTTGGTGACGTAATATTGAAAGTGATCTTGTCTATTACTAATTATGGTCAGACAAGTACTGATTTTATTAAACAAGTCACGCAAGTCGGAGTGCAAAAGTCAAGAGGTCACTCTACCGGACACAACCACTCCTAATAAGCCTCCGCTTAATTGGCCTGGATATTAGATAATGGTGTCGACCCTACTGTGAGTAAGATAATTAAATTCAATAATACCTAACAGTTTAGTGGAGGTTTTTGTTTGAAAACTATAATAATATCATCATCATTATCAACCCATATTCGCCTCACTGCTGAGCTCAAGTCTCCTCTCTCATAATGAGAGGGGTTAGGCCAATAGTCCACCACGCTGTTCCAATGCGAATTGGAAGACTTCACACACACAGAGAATGGAGAAATTTTTCTGGTATGCAGGTTTCCCCACGATGTTTTCCGTCACCGTTTGAGACACGTGATATTTAATTTCTTAAAATGCACACAACTGAAAAGTTGGAGGTATATAATAATATGAAATTAAATAATTTATTCACAATGAATATGGGATTAGTCCATTTAAACAGCCAGGCCTATTTAGAGTGATAAAGGGTTAAAGGGTTGAGCCGTGATAGCCCTGTGGATATGCCTCCGATGCCGGAGGGCGTATGTTTGAATCTGGTCCGGGGCATGGACCTTATCAGTTATGTGAATTTTAAGAAATTAAATAGGAAACTTAAAAGAAAACTATTTTAAGAGGAAATTTGCATACTTGAGAATTTTCTTACTCTCTACGTGTGTGAAGTCTGCCAATCCGCATTGGACCAGCGTGGTAGACTATTGGCCTAATCCGTCTCATTCTGAGAGGAGACTCGTGCTCAGTGAGCCGAATATGGTTTGATTATGATGTAGGATTAAATGTTTTGTTGAAGGTAACAAGGGTCTAGACTCTAGTACATAAATTTTGAAAAAAATTGATGAGCATAGAGTCTAGACCCTAATGACTAAGTTTCAATTCATAGGAGTTTGTCTGGCTACAGTCTACTATAAATTAGCCTCAATAGCTCAACGGTAAGAGTGGTCGGATTCATCACCGAGGGGTGGTTCGATCCCCGCCCCGTTGGTCTGTTATCGTATGCACTTCTAGCACAGCACAATATTGGTCATATTATAATAAAAAAAATAATAAAAAAAATTCAACCGACTTCCAACTCAAAAATTAACCTAAACTAAAAAGCAAAAAATAACATCTTACCTATGTGCTACCTTCTGATCAGTTTGAAGCCAGTTATGTTTTAATTCAAGCCGTTTAAATTACAAAATTTCTGTGGTCTTTCAGAAACGGCTTTAATTAAAACATGACTGGCTTGGCACCAGTCAGTCATGTTTTAATTAAAGCCTATTCTGACTCACACAAAAAAAAAACACATACAGCCGAACGTAAGAACCTCCTCCTTTTTGGAAGTCGGTTAAAAAAATGGCAAATATTCTTAAAAAAAAATAACAGTAAAAAATGTATTGTCGTTTGTCAGCATATCAAATTAACTGACACGCGACGTAGTAGCTTCAATTTATATTTGTACATTCTAGAAATGGGCAGAAGATTTATTTTTAATTGAATGCTGTCATCAGCCAACCTATCCAACGTGACATGTCCCTTAAACGTACAGACGTGATACAAATAAGTGCATCCGCGGCACAACCCTAGTATGGTGCACCTGACATCGATTAATTTAATATCTCCAATTTGTACTATGTATGTCCTTATACAAGTACTTACTGGCTTGAAAGTGCCTTTTGATCATGATGGTAGAAAGTCATCAAAGAATAATAATGCCAGTGTACCCACACTATGAAAGATCGCGTTTTAAAGTGATCATCATCATCATCATGTTAGCTGATCGGCGTCCACTGCAGGACATAGGCCTTTTGTAGGGACGTCCAAACATCAAAATACTGAGCCGCCTGCATCCAGCGAATCCTTGCGACTCGCTTGAAGGCGTCAGTCCACCTGGTGGGGGGTCTACCAACACTGCGCTTTGTAGTGCGGGGTCGCCACTCCAGCACCTTGGGACCCCGACGTCCATCGGCTCTTCGATCTAAGTGCCCCGCCCATTGCTACTTCAGCTTCGTGACTCGTTGAGCTATGTCGGTCACTTTGGTTCTTCAGCAGATCTCCTCATTTGTGATTCCATCACGCAAAGATACTCTGAGCATAGCTCGTTCCATTGTCCGTATAATGGAACGAGGATGGTAATATTCAAAGTGATGCGGATTTTTTATTATTCTTTACAAGTTAGTCCTTGACTACAATCTCACTTGATGGGGAAATTTAAAATGGAAGTGGGTTAACTTGTTAGGAGGAGGATGAAAATCCACACTCCTTTCGGTTTCTACACGACATTGTACCGGAACGCTAAATTGATTGGCGATACGTCTTAGTCGGTAGGGTGGTAACTAGCCACTGCCGAAGCCTGCCACCAGTCAATATACTACTAATAATAACTCAGGAAGCCGTGACAGCCCAGTGGATATAACTTCTGTGTTTGATTCCGAAGGTAGGTACCTACTTGTACATATGTTTTCTGTACATTGTAGGTTAAAATCCGGTCCGGGGCATGCACCTCCAACTTTTCAGTTATATGCATTTTAAGAAATCGTCATTTTAAGAAAATCACGTGTATCAAACGGTGAAATTAACACATCGTGAGGAAGTGTGCATACCTGAGAATTTTCTTAATTCTCTGCGTGTGACAAGTCAGCCAATTCGCATTTGGCTAGCGTGGAATATTAACATAACACCTCTCATTCTGAGAGGAGACTCGTGCTCAACAGTGAGCCAACTATGGATTGTTAATTATGATGGATGGTGATGAAATATATTAATGTTGTGAACATGCATTAATGTTTGGCCGCCTTCGTGGTGCAGTGGTGTGCGCGGTAGATTTACTAGACGGAGGTTCTGGGCTCGATCCCCGGGTGGGCCAATTGAGGTTTTCTTAGTGGCTAGTGGCTAGTTACCGCCCTACCGATAAAGATGTACCGTCTAGCGATTTAGCGTTCCAATACGATGTCGTATAGAAACCAAAACGGGTGTGGATTTTCACCTTCTCCTACCAGCTTCCATTCCCGTTAGCAAGTTAGCCTGCTTTCATCTTAGATTGCATCATCACTTACCTACCATCAGGTAAGATTGTAGTCAAGGGCTAATTTGTAAAAAATCAAAAATAAACCATCGTATTCACAACGGTAGATCAGCGCTTGCAACCAGAATAGCTACTATGAGATACCACTATCTAGTCGTACCAGAATCTGAGCACTATCTCAAACGGCATGTTTACATTAAAGCGCTAAGAGGTGTCATTTATAAGAAAGAATATAAAGCGAACGGCGAGCGTTTCAATCTCTCTAATAAGTGTTGCTATTAGTTCGAGATAAGAATGCGCTAACGAGCCTCGATATTCATAAACATTGTGGCCTGCTCGTGACTGACGGCGCGTTTACAACTCAAACTCGGTTAAGATAGGTTTACACGGCGATACCAGCTACATTATGAGCTAGCCAGTTTTAAATTGACGATTTTAAACGTGTCGCAGGGAGCCGTTGGTTGCAGACTGTATTTGAAAGTCTCTGGCATATGTTCAGCAGTGGACGTTCATCGGTTGTTATAGATGCTTTAAATCTGTTTTCTATGTTATTGGGCAGGAAAAGACAAGTGGACTTTTGACAGCTACACAAAGAAGGAAAAAGAGATAGCATTAGAAAGGACATCCCAAGAAATGCCCAAGAAATGTTAAGCGATTCCATGCAGTCACGGAGTCAAGGGGAAGTTATATTAGTCTGTGAAGGACATGCCCAGTTGGCGGCCAGACATCCGGAGGGATTTTCCCCGACAAATATTGCTGAATAATAGCAGAAATGTGGTTGGGAGCAATACTTCCCCGGATAAATTCAGCCGCTTCTCCTCTCTTAGAGATTAATAGTCATTCTTCAATATTGAACTTAAAGTTCAAGCTACTAGAGATGATACTGATAATTGTGATGTTCATTTATATTGTACTAGCGGACGCCCGCGACTTCGTCAGCGTGGAATTTAGTTTTTCACAAATCCCTCGGGAGCCATGGATTTTTTCGGGATAAAAAGTAGCCTATGTGTTAATCCATGCTATAATATATCTCAATACCAAATTTCAGCTAATTCGGTTAAGTAGTCGAGGCGTGAAAGAGTAACAAACATTCATATCATTAAAACCATCAGTTTTCGCAAATCTCGAAAAACCATGGATTTTTTCGGGATAAAAAGTAACCTATGTGTTAATCCAGAGTAAAATCCATTTCCATTCCAAATTTCAGCCAAATCGCTTCATTAGTAGCGGCGTTAAATAGTAACAAACATCCAAACATACATCAAAACATCCATACAAACTTTCGCGTTTATAATATTATTAGGATAGTAGGATGGAGGTATACGTATATGAAGGGTTAGTGATTGGTCCATCCTCGGTCGATCTCTGCCACAAAGAGTTATTTTTCTACCTACTGTATTAGTTACAAACTATAGCTTGGCAAGTTCGTTAACGACACTCTGAAAGAACTGCGCGGGTGTGAGGTCGTGCGCGCGGGGCAGAGGGAAGGACTGCGCGGGTATGAAGTCGTGCGCGCGGAGTATTGGTGCCCCCCTCCGGGCCCGCGCGGTCCATCGGGAGTGTTACGAACGAATTTGCCAATCTATACTGTAGCTCGTGAATTCTAGGCTTAGATTCGGAGTCACACAAGACGTATCATTGTGTCACACTTAACGCGTAATGCAGCACGATCGGCAGTTCACAAAAACGAGGCAATTTATCTTACTCGCGTTGATGTTACGTGTAGCCGTGTAACGTGTCTATTTAGTTCGCAGCTGTGCTTTAGACTATGATAATATTACTACATATCATGATATATGTTCGTGTATCTGAAGATAAATCACGAACTGTGCTTTTAGCAATTAAGCTTCTGTTTTCCGTAGAACGATAAGCTTTTTTTACGTGGCATAGGTTGACGCTTGACTACAATCATGCTGATGGAAAGCAAAGGTTAGATATAGTATAAGATGAAGCGCGCTTGCCTAGAAGATGCCTATAGTCAGTCTTGCCTTGTAGGTGCTCAAATTATACGTGTCACGAAATACAGATGCCGGAAAGGCATTCACAATCATAACATTTCTTTACGATTTTCTCTTTTTATTTAGACAACGGCTATATTATTGACGATCGATCGATTGAGAAAGTGTTTTCTGTGTATATTACGCAAGAAATCTCTATTTGGTTATATCTCACTCCGTCTAACACCATACTACAGATAGAGAGAAATAAATTCGAGTCTTACACTTATTAAAACATTGTTACAGAATAGCCCAACAATTCTGTTTAGTGGAGAGTAGAGCTAGATAGGATATGAACGTTCATTCACGCGAGCGAATGACAAAAACACTCGGCTCTATCAAAGGCATACTTTCCCATACAATATTTATATGATTTACAAGTGGAATTTTCATGAAAATGTATTTCTAATAAAAGAAATCAGCGGCCAACTCAGACAACTCATTCAATTTACAAATAAAAAAACGATCTCAGGAAATGCAATTACAAAAAGAGCGATAAATCCATAACGAAACGGCAGCCACTATTTCAAAGTGCTAATAAAACGAACGTACTGAGTTTACGATCGTCGAGAAAAGATATAATGCCCATCGAGGGACTGTAGTTTCATGTAAGCCACTTACTTTCTAATAAAAACTAATGTAACAATCAACGACTATGAGCGTCGCTGTACAAGAAAGCCAGTGGTGCGCAACATTTATCAAATATGATAAATTTGACTCGTGGCATCCCACATCCGTGCAGGTGCAAATCCGGACTACATTCCCATTCGGCGCGCATTAAAAAACATCAACGAAACGGCGCCGATCGACCGAAGACGCGCGCCATTCAATGCAATCGGTTAGCAAAGACTAGACGAAAAATGTAGACTGTCACTTGACAAAGAAAAGACGGTAACAAAGACTAGCTTGACGATATAAAGAAATTTATAAAAAAAATTCAACCGACTTGCAACTCAAAAATTAACCTAAACTAAAAAGCAAGAAATAACTTCTTACCTATATGCTACCTTCTGATCAAATTTGAAGGCTGTGCCAAGCCAGTGATGTTTTAATTCAAGCCGTTTAAATTACAACGTTTCTGTGGTTTCTTCAGAAACAGCCTTAATTAAAACATGATACTGGATTGGCACCACCTTCAAATCTATAAACTAAAATATAGTTTTATGAGTTTTGTGGTTAACACAGCATCAGTCTACGTTTGTTTTAGCCAAAATAAATACTGCACAACATTAAATATCAACTAACCATCTTAAAGCCATTATCAAATAAATTCTTATTTTTATCAAAGCCTTGTGTCTTAGAACAAAATACCCCAAGGTATCCAAAAATGTTTGACGCAAAACAGACATTTCTCAAAAACAAGTCTAAAGTTTACAATAAAAATTACATAATTAAGCATTTTTTTATTTGCTAAACGAAACGGCCGCATTTCGAAATAAAGCCCTTTAGCTCATAAAATTCAATCACAATTTTGCGATGTGGCCCTAAAACTAAAAAGGTGGCCGTTTTGCTCAGAACTTAGTTGCCAAAGTGTGAAAATGCTAAAAGGGCGGATGCGTAACTTTGTGATTTCTAAGCCGATTTTGACGAGTGTCTTCGCGTTATATAAAAATAATAGGCAATTAAACCCCATTTTTGAAATAAAAGTGATTTTGGAAAATTTTGATTTGTGGCCCTTTAGTTTTTAAGCAGCGATGTAGTTGAAGTGTAGGATTTATAGAAAACTTAAGATTAGGATTAACACAAAACATAGAGTTAGAGGGTGTTGGTTAAGGGCATGTAGAAGTTGGCTCTCCACGAGAACTGATTATTTTATAATAATGGAAGCAATATTGCATTCGAATTTGCATTCTTTTACATAACATGTTTTTAGTGGGAAATAATCCTAAAAAAAAATAAAACACGATTAGTTCGTACTACTCTTTAGAATTCTATGACGGAGAGAGGTATAATGCTTATATAAATCGTATTATGAGTCCTGGTTATTTTTCAAATACTAGCACATACACAGTTTTATCTAAATTCCTTTAGATAAAGCTGTGTATGTGCATAATATTCCTTAGCTCTAATGGCTTCATTTTCGTTCGTCCGCGAACGTCTATAATTTTTCCTTAGTCTGCGTCGGTAGGTTACAATAAAATAAACGTTTCGACATAATTCTGTCATGTTTATGACGAATAAATATTAAATAAGTGCATAAATAATAAGTATCAGTATTGAATTCCACTGCTGTTTTTATTAGCGGTTCGCGCTTCGTTTTACTGTATTTATTGTGCAGTCTGCGGTTGGTGAGTTATACTTTTTATTGTCTGGCAACATTCACCGCGATACCTCCAGTGAGTTTGAAATGAGAACGACTGCTTGTCACGTATAATTTTTACTTTTTCTCATACTCTCCGTCCTTGAATTTTATACCAGGCCTTGGGCCGTATAATAAGAGCGTAAGTACAATATAAGTCGTTGAGTGAGGACTTGTGAAGCTGCAAGTTTGTCAGAACATGCCTACAATAGTACAATCATTTACTATACCTAATACTTATTATAAAGCTGAAGAGTTTGTTTGGTTGAACGCTTTAATCTCAGAAACTACTGGTCCGATTTGAAAAATTCTTTCAGTGTTAGATAGCCCATTTATCGAGGAAGGCTATAAGCTATATGTTATCCCCGTTTTCCTACGTAAACGGAAACCACGCGGGTGAAACCGTGCGGTGTCAGCTACTTCTGCTAGTTTGAGTTTCTTGCCGGTTTCATCTCAGCAGAACCTGCCTTCCGAATCGGTGGTAGAATCTTTACAAATAGTCAACTGACGTGTCAAAAGTTCTTGTAAACTGAGCCTACTTCAAATAAATGAATTTTGATTGAGCTTTCCTCAAACACCTATCCAAAAATGTCGACCAGCTGTGCGCTTTAGATTCTATTCCTAACGATATTATGGCTACTAAGCTTTTGTCTATTAAGTTCAAAACCCATATTATACCAATAATTCCAGAAAATTAGCGCGCTTCCACAAACTTTTCAGATATATTATACACAGCCAAATGTTTCTTAGTATACCCAAGTTTCCTTTACACAGTCTGTGGTACCCTTCAACGAGCACTCGAGGCTAACTAATGTTCGCCCCTAACTTAGCCAGCTTGACGCCAACTTGAAATCGCCCAATAGCAACACGTGTAACTTGTTAAGGCACCGTTCGCCGCTCGCCTATGTACCCGCTCTGAATTATTTTACATTTAGATGAGGCACTGAGTTATGTGGATCATTTACTTACGCGTGATGCGAATTCCTGTTAGAGGTAAGATCTATAGAGTTGGTCTATAGTTATCAAACCAAAATTGACACTAACTTATATAAACCTGTGAATTGATGTTTTCCTGTAGTATCGACGCTAATTATAATACCTATAATAATAATAATAATTATCTTTATTAAGGATAAAAATCCACATATAAAAGTATAATAATATAAATATACGTCGTAAATTAAATTAAACTAAAACATTAAAATGACACGGTATAAAATAAAACATAAATGATTCGTAACAAAATTGAACGTCATCTTAAGACTAATTTTACCTACTTTTTATTTGCGTCCCGGTGAACACTTTATGTTAACAAGTTATGGTTACGGTTAGTATACTTTAGAATATTACTAGCTGACGCCGCGCGGTTTCAGCCACGTGGTTCCCGTTCCCGTAGGAATAGGGATATTAATATATAGCCTATAACCTTATTCGATAAATAAGCTATCTAACACTGAAATAATTTTTCAAATCGGACCAGTAGTTCCTAAGATTAGCGCGTTCAATCAAACAAACAAACAAACTCATCAGCTTCATAATATTAATATAGATTTTTACAACAGTTTTTATTATTTATTCTCAACTGCATATTTACAGGACTAAAGAAGTTACTTAAAAAAGAAAAAATTGCATGAAATTCTATTTTATAACAAATCTCGCGAGACCTTTTGGGATATAAGTTGTTGTTCTGCTCCAATTTATCTATGTACCAAATTCACAATTCAATTCATCTAAATCAATTCAGGGGTTTAGCCGTTAAAAGGTGATAATACACAATGATAGATTTACTTTTGCATTTATAATATTAGTATGGACGCGTAGATATTCGCGGCGACGTCAACGCCGTGTCCAACCAGTTATTACGTTGGTGAGAGGAAAAATATTACGTTGCCGACGTAAATACATTGTAATATTCATTTAATGTTAATACTTCGCCTTAAGATTCAAGAATTCACCTCTTTTTATAAAATAATGGAATTACTCCGATTTAAGACTGGAATGTTCACTTTTTTTCAAAGAATGTTGATACTTCGCCTTAATACTTTGAGTATTTACTCTGATTTTTGTTTTTTGTTTTGGTGACGGGAATGCACTTGGGTACTGTCTTTCTATATTGTTAATGATGTATAAGTAGGTACGTTAAAATGACAGTATCTAAAGGATACCTATTACTATTCTTTCAGTGTTAGATAGCCCATTTATTTCGGAAGGCTATAGGCTATAAATTATCCCCGTATTCCTACGGGGAATCCGCTCTTCTTACTAGAGAAAGGTTATAGGTTATATTAAGAGCTTATGCCCACCATGCTACGAGTTAACTGGCTTAGGGTGTTAAGAATAGGCTTTTGGTGAAAACAGAAAAAAAAGAAAATTTTCCTACTGCTATCATCATCATCATAATATCAGCCGATGGAAGTCCACTGCAGGACATAGGTCTTTTGTAGGGACTTCCAAACATCACGATCCTGAGCCGTCTACATCTAGCGAATCCATGCGACTCGCTTGATGTCGACACCTTGGGACACCAACGTCCATCGGCTCTTAGAACTATGTCCCCGCCCATTGCCACTTCAGCTTTACGACTCGTTGAGCTATGTTGACTTTGGTTCTTCTGCGGATCTCCTCATTTCTGATTCGATCACGCAAAGACTGCTCGACTTTGAAGTGAGCATAGCTCGTTCTATCGCCCGTTGTGTGACTCTAAGTCTTCTTATGAGCGTGTAGCGCGCAGACCAACAGTGGAATTCATAGACGTTATAGGCATTGGCGTGCACTTCATAGATGCATAAACGTACTGCATACCCTTAGAGTTTATTACGAACCTGTATTGGAGGAGGAATTTTCTATTTTGTACTGTTTGTACGTACAATGCCTACCTTAGTTAAGAATCCCGTGCAGGCCACTGGTTATAGGGTCGCCCCCAGTTGATTGTTCACCCTTTGAATGTCGAATTTAAACTCTGCATTTTAGAATTTAACACTCAACGGGTGAATGGCCCCCTGGGGCTGCCCCTGCAATGTCTATGAATTCCACAGCAAGTCTCGGAAGTAGTAGTAGTAGTAGGAAGTGGTAGTAGTTTTCTTTTTTTCCATAAAAAAACCTTGCCCCAGGATCTGTATCTAAGGTCCCGTAATCCAGATACCATTCATTAACCACTGGACTAACGATGCACTTAAGTGCAGCATAGATTACTTAATATGAAAATGCTCGCATCGCATGTTTCATTCTCATACGTTAGATGTGCGAGCAATCAGAAACAAGTGTCCCTATTACATTTATCGCTAGCCAGATGCTGCTCAGTAATAACTAGACCGGAGTTTATGACGCGCGGGGAAAATATAGCTTAGCTTAAGTTATACGACCTAAAATACCCATAGAGTAAACTGTGTCTTCCCATTTAAATTTTAATCCATATCAAATTATTTTTTTCTCTTATTTATTTATTAGTTATTTTTTTTAAATATTTAACAAAGTCAATATAAGTAAAAAATACGAAACACTATTAAAAAATTATAAAAACAAAATCCACCCTCCCGCTGCGGGACATTTGAGTGCCCAAGCAACCGCTGGTCAGGGCTCCAGAGTGAGGAACCTCGTCACGATACGCGCCGTCTCAAGAATCACTGCCTTTTGTATCCGACTCTTGATCCAACAGTTAAGCGAAAGCTTCTTAAGGTGTTGGTCGAAGCTTTTCGCTATAAGACCATTGACTGAAACAACTATCGGAACAAATATAGTTGACTCAACATTCCACATGGCGGTAATCTCGTGAGCAAGGTCCAAGTATTTTGATACTTTTTCCTTTTCAGCTTTAACCAGATTATCGTCATCACATTAATATTATTAAGGTGAAAGTTTGTGTGTGTATGTTTGTTCCTCCTTCACGCTGCGGCTACTGAAGCGATTTGGCTGAAATTCGGAATGGAAATAGATTTTACTCTGGATTAACACTACTTTTCATCGCGGAAAATTTCATAGTTCCCGCGGGATTTGTGATAAACTAAATTCCACACAGAAAAAGTCGCGGGCATCCGCTAGTAATTATTTGTTTGCCGTTAAATAAAAAATTATTAAGTTTTAACATGAAACTGTAAATAAATCATTTTGTAATGAATACTTCATTTTGTAAATGATGAATGTATTTTTCGAATCAAATTATTTTTTATTACGCGACTGCAAGAAGGGTTATGTTTTTCACGCGTATTTTAGAATTTAAACTATCGTGAGTGTTATTCATATTAATTGATTATGAAACACGGCTAAAACTCACGTAATATAATCGGAGTATGCCCGACTAGTTTAAAAACCCATACGGGGCCCTTAGTCATCAGCTGGTTCATCAGCATACTCCTACCTTATATCACGTGAGTGTTAGCCGTGTTTCATAATCAATTAATATCTTATATGTATGTATGTATGTAATATTCTTTATTACCTCATATTCTCAAAACCGCTTAACGAATTTACGTAATTAAGATATCGTTAGATTTGTCTTATTAACGCAAGTGTTCTTAGATAGGTGAAGTTAAAAAAAAAAAACCAACACGACGACTGTGAGACGATATAGACTCGAGATGAAAAAAAAAATTAGAATATTACTGTTTCCAATCCAAACAATATTCCAATATTACTTAAAAAATGTGCTAAGCACTTAGCTTATCCTCTTACATTTATATTTAATTTATCTTTAAAATCTGGTTTATTCCCCACTAAGTGGAAAATGGCTCACGTCACTCCAATATACAAAGTCGGTGTGGTGAATAATGTTAGCAATTATAGGCCTATTTCCATCTTATCGTCATGTGCCAAGGTTTTTGAAGCCCTCATACAAAAAAAAGTACTGTTTCTTTTGAAAAAGTATATCAACAGTAATCAGCATGGTTTTCTGCCGCGTAGATCCACGGCTACCAACCTCATTGGATATGTAATGGATATAGCCGAAGCTTTAGATAATAAGGTTGAAGTGCATGCGATATATACAGATTTCAAAAAAGCATTTGACCTAGTGAACCACGATTTGTTGTTGTTGAAGCTTAGTCAGATGGGAATTCATGGCTCCTTATTGAGATGGTGTGAATCATATTTGAGAAACCGATCACAATTGGTAAATCTTTTTGGTTATAGGTCTGACATTAAATTAATTC
The DNA here is from genome assembly GCF_947172395.1 of Bicyclus anynana. Lineage (NCBI taxonomy): Eukaryota > Metazoa > Arthropoda > Insecta > Lepidoptera > Nymphalidae > Bicyclus > Bicyclus anynana. Next base: position 2,334,329 of record NC_069093.1, on the reverse strand, counting down.
CTTCAGGAGTCCCTCAGGGATCTCATTTGGGCCCACTTTTCTTCTTGATTTTTATTAATGATCTGAGTAGCAAGTTCACATCAAATTTTCGTTTTTACGCCGACGATCTTAAAATTTACCGTACCGTTTCTAATGTTAAGGATTCCACACTGCTACAACAAGATATTAATAATCTTGTTAATTGGTGTCATAGTAACTTAATGGCACTAAACTTTGATAAATGTCTGCATATAAAATTTTCTAGGAAGTCAATAAAAACAGATATAGTTTATTACGCAAATACCAACGTCCCGCTTCGTGAAGTAGAAGTTGTGCGTGATTTGGGCATTTTTTTTGATACATCACTCTCTTTTCGGCATCATGTTGATTCTGTGGTGAAAAAGGCATCAAAATTGTCAGGTTTTATTTCGCGTCAATTAAAACTTTTCAGAGATCCGAATCTATCTATTACCATATTTTATTCTTTAGTGCGTAGTATCCTCGAATATTGCAGCCCGGTATGGTGCCCTACTTACACAGTTCACTGTGACAGATTGGAGCGTGTTCAGAAGCGTTTTATTTACCATCTGGCTTTCAGCGACAACAAATGTCGTGAGTTAAACTCGTATGACTCACGTCTATAATCTTATAAGGTTATGCCATTAAGGAATAGACGCAAAATGCTAGATATGGTTTTCTTTTATAAAATCATTAATGGCTACATGGATTCACCGGATATATTGGAACGTCTAATGTTTTGTGTACCACGTCCAGGAAGCCGTTTACAGAACCGAAAGCCCTTCCATTTACCCTTCTGTCGAACCAGAGCCGGTCAGCATGCGCCTGTTTATCGAATATGTTCACTCTTAAATGCTCACAGTAGTAATGCTGATTTTATTTGTAGTTCTCTGACCTCTTTTAAAAAACTCATCAAGTTTACTTAGTGATTAAGGATTAACGATTAGTTTAGTGATTTTTGCATTTATATTGTTGTCTCGTGTAGTGTTATCGTTTAAGTGCTGTTCATGATAGTTTATTATAAGAATGCTGTAGTCACACCAAGAAGGTGCAATCGTATTTATTACGTTTAATGTATGTTATTTAATAGTGTAACATGATTGTAACCAGTTTTGTGATCCAAATAAAAAAAAAAAAAAAATATTACGTTATGGGTATCAAATTCAAGGGTGCATCAAGAGGATTTCAAAATGGCTATATTCAAAAAACCTACAATAAGAAAAACGTTATTGCGAAGGTGCGAGCAGGTTAGGCAGTTGGGTTATTTTATTTTTTTAATTATTGACTTGTTAACAAATTAACCAAAGTAATCTATACAAAATTAAACACACAATTTACTTCAAAATTTCCAACAGATACTTGAAGCGTAGGCTTGGTGCTTTATCATTAGTTATGTTCGTAATTACTTTATTCGTTGTAAATTCTCGTTTTGTCAACTAAGAAAGCCGAATACAACAGAATACCTGTTACCTTTTTATCTGTAAAAAAACAAACTAAGTATGCTATATGAAACTCTGAACATAAGTTCGGGAGATGTGTAACAACACAACAAATCGATAATCGAATGTATGTTACCCGTGAAAATTGAAAAGTCACCTTAGTTTTTGAACACTCCTCGTATACAAAACTAACTGACGCTGCGCGGTTTAACCCGCGTGGGCCCCGTTCCCGTTGAAATATGGGGATAATATATAGCCTATAGCCTTCTTCGTTAAATGAGCTATCTAACACTAAAAGAATTTTCGAGATCGGACCAGTAGTTTCTGAGATTAGCGCGTTCAATCAAACAAACAAACAATCAAAAAAACAAACAAACTCTTCAGCTTTATAATATTAGTATAGATTAAACACACAGTTTACTTTAATAATTACCAACAGATACTTGGAAGCGTAAGCTTGGTAGGTGCTTTATCATTAGTTATGTTCGTAGTTACTTTATTCGTTGTAAATTCTCGTTTCGTCAACTAACTGGCCATCTCCCGCGGCTTTACATGCCGCACAGTTGCAGGTGTGATGTATAGCGCAGTTGGGCTGTAAACTATGACGTTTCTCAATAGTTTATTATTCCGGTAGACCAGCCCCTGGCTTACTAAACTGGCGATTTCGATCAACGCAACCGTTGTTCTTGAATGAATTTATAGCGCCACGGTTATCTTGTTAAATAAAATAGCGAATTTCCTACAATTGCACGTAGATTTGTGTGATACAAGTATTTGACGAATATTATAAACTAGCGGCATACAGCGCGGTTTGCCTGCGTGGATTTTGTTCCCGTGAGAATGGCGGTTTATGGTCCAATGATCCGAATCGCATCAAACGGATTTTAGTATTCTTTGTATAGAAAGTCATAAAAGTACGTCCACTGATCCGCATCGTACGTATCGCATCAAGTGGATTTTAATTTTTACAGCAGATAAAATCCGTTCGATGCGATCTGTACGATTCTTATCAGTGGACGCACTTGTATTTGTTTCTATACAAAGAAAACTAAAATCCATTTGATGCGATGCATCCGATCCGTAGGTACGATGCGGATCAGTGGACGCCTATCATAAGACTATAATCTATTTATCTGAATGTAATTTCATTTAGATCCTTCTATCTGGTTTCTATAGTCATTAGAGCTTTTTAGGCTTATTAAGTGATTTTAAGACTGTAAGCAGCAAATATAGAATCGGAAAAAATGCTTGCATTTTGATTACTTACCATGCTTGCGTTTTAAAAAATTAAATGGTGAAATTTATGGAAAATATATTAAAAATACTCTGGGATATAAATATCCCAGAGTATAGAATAAAATATCTTTATGCATAAAAAATATTGCTCGTTTGTGATAACTTCGTAATGAAAAATATTTTTTTAACGACGATTTATAAAATTTTAAATTAAGTAAATTTATTCGTGGATTATCAATTAACAGATTCCTCTAAATGAACTAAAATACCGCCATATTATTTTATATTAACTATTTTAGTGGATGGTGGGAGGCTTCAGCCGTGGCTAGTTACCAACCTACCGGCAAAGACGTACCGCCAAACATCACAACAGCGTGTAGAAACCGAAAGGGGTGTGGATTTTCATCCTCCTCCTAACAGGTTAGCCCGCTTCCATCTTGGACTGCATCATCACTTACCATCAGGTGAGATTGTAGTCAAGAGCTAAAGCTCTTGTGAAGAATAAAAAAAAAGTAATGACTTTAATACGTCATTACAATGAAAACATTAATAGTAATGTCTTTTGTGGTATTTCACTTGCCTGTTTTAATTAGTCTCATACCATGCCAAAAAAGGGTGAGTGCAGACAGAAACTGGAAACCATATTTCATAGTCGGACGATTAGTTTTACAAAGTTTAGTTCATTAAAAATAAAAAGCTTTTTATACGTTCGCATCGCTTCCGTCGGCGAGTTTATAAAATTTAAATATCTTATTTAAAAGTAAAATGCATTCCTTGTAAGTTGGTAGTTTTTCCACGATGTAAATTGACCCGTGCACCATAAATTCACGTATACGGAGACGCGGGCTTCAACTGTCCATCCAATTAAAAGATATATCATCAATGCTCGAATACAGGAGGAAGTGCTTTGTGTATGTTGGTCGGTTGCAAAATATGTATTCAATGTAACTTTGTATCAAACAGCCTTCCTTTTAAGAATAGATAGAAGTTATACTTACTTTATTATGTTTTATATTGTGGCCTATTGTTTATTAACTCCAGTCCAAAAATGGTCCAGGTCTGGCTGGTGGGAGGCTTTCGGCCGTGGCTAGTTACCACCATACCGATAAAGACGCCAAGCCATTTAGCGCCCCGGTACGATGTCGTGTAGAAAAGGGGTGTGGATTTTCATCCTCCTCCTAACAAGTTAGCCCGCTTCCATCTTACCATCATGTGAGATTGTAGTCAAGGGCTAACTTGTAAAGACCCGATGTTAAGTTACGACGAAGCTTACAGATTTAAAGTTTATTCTACTGCTACCTCTTACGGGTTCTACAGGGCATCATCTTGGAACATAGTAACTAGACGAAACATCTTAGCATTCCATGGATTCACCGTACGAGTGCTGGGTCTATCGTGTGGCAGAGAGAAAAACTCCGAGCAGATCCTCGGACTTGTGACCGATGGTTGTACTGTAAGGAAAAAAAAAGGGCCGAGAATAACCTTGAGCAGTCACAAAGATAAAGACGTATTTATAAAGTGGTAAAGTTTATGGTGATCGAATCAGAAATGGGGAGATCCGCAGACGAACCAAAGTCACTGACATAGCTCAGCGAGTCGCGAAGCTGAAGTGGCAATGGGCAGGCCGCAGCGCAAAAGCGCAGTGTTGATCAACCCCCCATTAGGTGGACAGAAGACATCAAGCAGGGTTCAGGGAGTCGACCAATATTGACTAAACATTATAGTTATTATAAAGTATAACATTATCATTCTAAAACCCCTCTTTTTATGTTGGTATATAAAAATACCTAGACAGGTAGATAGGCTTACGCTAAAGACAAATGCAACCTGCTGCACGGTATTGTGGCTTACTCAATTGGAGTAGTTACTGGTAGCAGCGTATCAGGTGTTATTACAGGCGGGCTATAGAATGAGCGTATGCCATAGAATATTATTTTAAACTAATTTCTACTAGCCGACGCCCCGGTTTCACCTGCGTAGTTCCCGTGAGAGTATGGGGATAAAATATAGCCTATGAAATTCACAAATAACGTAGATTTCTAGTGCTATGAGAATTTTCAAAATCGGTTCAGTAGATCCAGACCCCCTACAACACCATAAATTTTATCTCTAAAATTTTTAGATATTATTTTACAAAATGAATATTCCCTTTTCCTCTATAATAAATCGTTAAAACTATTATATTATTGAGTAAGACATCAATAGTCCAAGTCTCATAAACCCGGTGATCTCTCAGGTTAAATCTGGCATTATACACATATAATTTAACTTAGTTTAACTTTATTTACCTTATTAATTAAATAAAGTTAAATTTACTTATTTATTTCATTAAGATTATGTTCACTTTAACACTAATTTTATTTTGTTGTTGTACTTCATAATGCTCTCATTTCTTTTGTATCAAAAATAAACATTTTCCACAGTACGTATCTATCTATTCTATCGAAAATTTATATCATGATATATTGCACAATTTCAGGAAGACTAATTTAGACTAATAAAGAATAACTTAGTATTACAACTTAACACAACTTGTTTTCCAAAAATATATAACCATTGACGGTAACGTTTTGTATCTTTACATGACTACTTTTTTCGCCAAATAATAAAAAAAATATACGTAACACGGTAGTGCTTATGAAATCGCAGGTTTAGTGGCCGCTGACGCGAGATGGAACGGGTCTGGCAAATAGGCGGCCGCATCAATCATCAGCTCGATATGTATCTGCGCGTACGCCGTATGCCGCCTTCACTGTTTATAGCCAAACACGATATTATACTACAGCAATGTTAGAATAGGATTAGTAAGAATTCCGTACTCAAAAGGCATAAAACGGAACCCTTATGGATCACTTTAACTGTACGTCTATCTATATATTTATATATATTGTATTTTTTTTAATTTTTTACAAGTTAGCCCTTGACCACAATCTCACCTGATGTTAAGTGATGATGCAATCTAAGATGAAAGCGGGCTAACGTGTTAGGAGCAGGATAAAAATTTACACCCCTTTCGGTTTTATACGACATCGTACCGGAACGCTAAATCGCTTGGCGGTACGTCTTTGTCGGTAGGGTGGTAACTAGCCATGGCAGATGTCTACCGCCAGATCAGACCACAGTCAATTTAACTTCTGAAGTACCTAACATAACAAAGATCTTGCAACGCAACGGTCTCGAGCCGCCAGTATCCAGCGGCTCCTTGCAACTCGCTTGATGTCCGGTCCACCTAGTGGGAGGTCGACCAACACTGCGCTTTCCGGTGCGGGGTCGACATTCTAGCAACTTTCTTGGGACCCCATTGTCCATTGGCTTCGAAATATGTGGCCTGCCCATACCACTTCAGCTTCGCAACTCTGAGCTATGTCAGTGACTTTAGTTTGTCTGTGGATCTCTTAATTTCTCGGATCACGCAGAGAAACTCCAAACATAACTAGCTCCATCGCCCGCTGAGTGACTTTAAAACTTTTAATAAGGATATTTGCGTATGTAGAATAATCATCTGATATCATTTAAAAACGCATTCAAAGACGCAAATACATTCCTTTGCAATATGTTGTAATTAAAAATATTACGAATCGATGACCAATATATTCGCTCTCAAATACATTGTAACTGAGATATTCCATACAAGGTGGAGTAATGTACAGGTCATTACGAGGTCAGGCGATAGAGCAATAATGAGGTGGCTTTAATCGCGATGCTATCGTACTGGAAGCTAAATGGGCGTATCTGCGCTATAATCATTGATATTTGCATATTTGATGCGCGTAGTCCCTGCTGTATTGGAAGCGGTACTTTATCAGTAACAGTATAATAATTATATATATATCTAAGTATCAGTGGCGAAGGATGGAATTTAGATGATGGTAAGCCGTCCGAAAACATGTGATACAAACTCCAATTTCTTATTTATGACATCTATTATAAATTATTTATCATTCAATACAGTACAACATTGAACATGCATGGATTTTAAAGATAACCCGACGGGAATCGGTTTATATGAACCCTTCGCTGCTGATAAGTATAATTAGCTTATCTCGTGCCTTATTGCCATGCCCCTGACATTTATTGTCTTACATTAAACTAATCTCTCATTAAAAACTTATACATTTGAGTGCCCAAACAACCGGCGGTCAGAGCTCCAGAGTGAGGAGCCTCACAATACGCGCTGTCTCAAGAATCACTGCCTTCTGTATCTGACTCTTGATAACAGTTAAGCGAAAGCTTCTTATGATGTTGGTCGAAACTTTTCGCTATAAGACCATTGACTGGAACAACTATCGGAACAATAATAGTTAACTCAACATTTCAGATAAAGGTAATCTCAAGAGCAAGGTCTAAGTATTTTGATACATTTTCATATTCAGCTTTAACCAGATTATCGTCATGTGGAACAGTAATATTAAATTCATTAACACCTTAAATTAGTCGTTAACGAATTTAACATTATCACCTTAAGCCTGCCAACCCGTATTATAGTAGTGTGGTGAGTCTAAACTCCAATCCTATATGGATATAATAATAAATAGGCTGATAATCTTGTTATTTCATAACATGCAACTTTTATTGCAAAATAAAATTAATGTTGCGTATATTTAAATTAATTTATATAATTTAGAATTATCAATTGTTGTAGCTAACAGATGTAGCAGGCATAATCTATCCGTGATTGTTACAAAAATTGTTATCAGCAGATGCTCGTCAACTCGCAATTGAGCAGTACGGTGGGTCGAATTCTAAAACCCCCATTTTGCAGCAATTTATCCTATTAATGATTACTCTACTAATTAATGATATCATTAATACTGAGTTTTCAATTATCCTCCCTTTTGTATGAACATATTATTAGGTTATTAAAATATTGTTCAATGCTCGCCTTCGTAAACCCATAAAACTTTATTGGAAATTTGAGTCAATAAAAATGACCATTTGTTTGTTTTTTTGCGATACTTGGAATTCATACACAGTATGGAATTCCCATAAATGCTTGTTTCGAGGTGGTATTTTGAACAGTTTCTTTTATTACGTATAATTCATGGCTTACAATTTATTTGTTTAAAAAGAAAACGACCAATTTAACAACTTTCTCCTTTACCAAACAACTGGACCAATAGGCCTGAAGAAAGTCTTGTTGGGCCTATTGTTCTAAAATCTAAACTAAGGAAAGAGAGGTTCGATACGCGTTTAAATAGATTAACTTGTTATTATATTTTTACGTGTTTTATAAGTTACGTTAAAAATAACTATACTAGGTGATTCTACTAAGGACTAGTCTTATTTATAACGTCTTATCTAAGCGCGTGTATAATGTAGTTATTTTCAAGTACATGAGCTTTCCACTTTTGGTTTTTGGCTTTTTTTTAACACAACATCAACACTTTGCCAATGTTGAGTAACTCGTAAAAGGTATCCGGATTTAAAATACTATGATATCTTGCATCTCTATACTTCGCTATGAAGACTATGATTTTCTGTATCGTTTTAAGTGCTGCCGAAAAGATCTATACATCTTTGTATTCTCTTGGACGTGTTGCTCAAAGCATCCTGGTTTCGTCTGAATTCGTATTGTGCAATGAACATAGTCATTCGTGCTACTATAATTTAAATTCCAAATAATACTTGGTGACTCTTCGTAGAATCCCTATACGAATAAATTAATGTACGATACTTATCAATTATTGGAAAGAAAACAATGAAATTCTGTTCAAAACATCATAACGATCTCACAATAATTGTATGCCATATACACAGAATAAGGAATATCCAGAATGACAAGCAGCGTGGTAAAGCCGGCGAAACCCATAAAAAAAACAAACCTCACGTGTCTCCTTGACATCCGCATATACAAACTTTTTTGATAATATGTATATAGATAATAACCAATTATCCATCTCCATCTTATTTCTTTAGCTTTTGTAAACAGTTTTAAAATATTTAAAAACTGATTTTCCGTCATATTTCTTGAATAATATTGAAAACTTCTGATGCGACGGTGCTTTTGAATTTTGTATTTGGATCGGCTACGACACCGTCGTGTTCCGTGCGCTCTATCTGCACGAATTTTTAATCTGTGACCATTTATGAGTATTTTATGTGACGATGTTTTTCATTGTCGCATGTGTTTTTGTCTAGTGTTGAACAGCCATGAACTCATGCAGTTCCAGGATTTTAACTTACAAGAAACACAATAGGTATGTAGAACCTATTAAAAACCTCTTAAAAACATTCAACAAAATGTTTTCTATAACATCAAAAATTTTTATCACTTTATATTATACTTTTTAATAAACAATTCAATAAATAAAAATAGCTTTATCAACATAGCTGATCAAAATTGCCTGAGTTCCCAAAAAAGTGACATTCAAGTAAAAATAGAATTTTTACAAGCTTTGTAGTATTATTTTTACTTGTAATGTTTGTGCCAAGTAAATTGAACGCTGAGTTTCTTCAAGGAAATATACATCATCAGTCTATTTTAATTTTGTCAATCATTATTTTAAAAGAATGATTCTGTATATAATAGTTATCTATATAAATACCTACATAATATTAATGAAATATATTCGTAAATATCAACATTAGGATACCAAAATGTGTATTATAAAAATGGTATGGCAGTAAAATACACAACTATGTGACATATCTCATATCATTATCTGACAGCATCAAAGGTATGTGTCTATTTATGAGTTGAAAAATTACATTTAACTATTATTAAATAATTCAAACATTTATGACTGAAACAATAATAATTATCTGCTTTTATATAAATAGTATAAATAAAAATTAGTAAGTTCGCACTTGCCATTTCGGAAACTGGAGTTATGGAAATCCAGAGATAAGCTAGTTTGAGAATAAATGTAAAAATTATACTTTTATAATATTGTAAAGAGGAAAGATTTGATTATTTGTTTGTATGTTTTGAATAGGCTGTAGAATTACTGAACCGATTTGAAAAATTCTTTCATTGTTGGGAAGCTACACTATCCCCGTGTGCTTATAGGCTATATTTTATTTCCGTATTCCTACGGGAACGGAAACTACGCAAGTGAAACCGCGCGGCGTCTGCTAGTATAAAATAAAGACAATCTTTAAGTTATTCACTAACACCCGTGATAAAAATAATTTAAATCGTTGTCAACTGCACAGATTGTATTCAGTGTACTTTTTAAGACGCCACCTGTAATATCAACTTTATTGAATAAGAACTTCAAACATTTACACTTAGTTTTATCTTATAGGTAGTTTTTTGTCAACAATTACGGTGTTTATAAGGTTGTGCTATGTCAATGATTATGGTCCTCTCATGGTAGGTTTTATGTGTTTTAACAGGCGTTAAGGGAGTTTTTGTCTGCTGTCTTATTTAGTAGACCGTAGGGTAACCATAAACCTATATTTCAATTTTATAATTTTTTATAATTAACCAAAAACCTATATTTCAATTTTATATAAATGTAACTTGGTGTACCATTCAAGTAATCAGTCACTACATCGTTTTTCATCGTATTTTAGTTTTTGCAATCATCTAACATTGTGTTTTCAACGAAATGATACAATTATCGTCATTTTACATAAAATAACATTAGTTTAATAGTGATAGCAACAGATAGTAACGTTATTTTAACGAAAAACTGGTATTTACGTAATTTCATTGAAATAATAATGTTAGATCATCGTAGAAACAAAAAAAAAACATTATCACATAATGTAAAATAGTGCAGTCAAACATATTTCGTTGAAATAACTATTTTAAATCATCACAAAAACGAAAATTTGATGAAAAACTGTGAAGTGACTGATTACTTGAATGATACACCGAGTTACATAATAACCCTGCAGAAGTCATCACGTCATGTAACAACATAAGGGTAAACGTTGCCATACAAAACGTATGATACCGATTCTGTTCTGACGTCACGACACAGACAAATATAATGAGGATGATGACTAGGTTTGAATATATTGAATTGATACATTCGGGTAAATAGGATCACTGTTAACAAATTTATACATAAAAAGCAAAGATTGTCTGGATATTTGCAAAATAAATGAGATTATAAAATTTCAAAATCTATTAAAAATCTTTTATCGCAATTAGATGAAAATTCATACAGTTTTAGCTTCCTTACATTAAATGTGACATTTTTAATATATGAACTATAAACATAAACGCACAAATAACAAAGATATTAGAAATTTTGTTTGAACGCACATGCAAATCTAACGATCATTACATTACCTACGACGTCATTAGTTCGTGCCATTTTGTATGGGGCGTTTTTCAGGGATCCGCGTTAGCGCCGCAAATCTGACCCTTTAAATCCCTGTAGCTCCGAAAGTAATGATCGCAGATACCCTGTTCCTTTTACAAAATCGCTTTACTATTAGCATACTCTTAATTTATATACAATTTAAAAAACTGTTATCATCCCTATTCCGCCTTTATATTTTTTTATGGTAAGCCTTTATGATTCAGTAACCCCAGCCGTGTGACATCTATATCCCACACTGATTGATTACCGTGTCCTCTTATCGCCGGACATTTAAATATTGCTTTAGCAAGTCCTGTTGCTCGCTACCGTTTTTGGCGCGTTTCTTGTCGAAGAAAGTGTTAGCCAACTGACGTTATCCGGGGCGTCAATTGGTATTGCATTCTTGTGGTAATGTGCTTTTTTAATTTTTATGCTCGCAGAGCAAATGATGGCTACTTTGAAAACAACCAACAGCAAACTATTTGATGCTTTTTACCGAACAACATACCGACTGTAGTAGTTGTATTTTTTGTTACACCAGCGGACGCCCGCGACTTCGTCCGCCCTTAAACCTTCTTAATCCTATTCCGTCTGTCTGTCTGTCCTGACGCAAAATCCGTTCTCAGAGAACGTCTTCTAACCTAAAAGTAACTGTCTGCCAAATTTAATCTTTTATTACCGTAACATACACTTGAAGTTTTGAGACTTGGCCTCAGAAGAATGCTTTGAGTCACTCAGCGGGCGATACGTGATGCGTGACTTTAGTACGCGGCATCAGTCCTTGATGAAAGGACCTCGACCTAAGCCGATCACCAGACAAGGCTTGTATCAATTCTAAAGAAAATAAAAATCTATAGAAAATATAAAGAAAATCCTAAATGGATTTATAAAATCAGAGTCAAATATTATTGATTCGCAGAAAGATGTCTGGTCCCATAGTGGCTGAGATTTGGCTGAGGATGACAAAATTAATATGAACTACAATTCGAACCCTCCTCCTTAGTCGTTCACTCGTGACACTTGGTCGTGGTTGATGACTCTGCATTGTCTTTGGCTAAAACAGCCCCAGCGATGCGCCTCCACTTATTCCGGTTCAGCGTCTTGGAAACTCTGAACTATGGAGGTTTGTATGAATTTCGAATTATTGAATTCGAACCCAGAGCGTCTCAATTATAAGCAAGGCAAAAAATCAAAATCAAAATCAAAAATCATTTATTTCAAGTAGGCTCAGTTTACAAGCACTTTTGACACGTCAGTTGACTATTTGTAAAGATTCTACCACCGGTTCGGAAGGCAGGTTCTGCTGAGAAGATACCGGCAAGAAACTCAACAGTTGCTCTTTTGAAAAAGTCATACAGTATTATAATTTACAATTGATAACAATTACAATTTCTTATAGTTTTATTTCCTGTGTGAAGGTGGAAGCTGATCCAATGGCCTCCAAGCGCTTTTATCTTTAAGGAACTCATCAATGTTGTAGTAACCTCGACTAAGTAAATTAAGTAAGGCATTGCCGATTGTGCTAGAATGGTCGTCAAAACAAGTGTCACCACGTTGAATGTATGTAAGCCGGCTGGCAAAGTGCGTGCGACGGGTATTCAATGCAGCGTTGGCTCATTTGAAAGCTATTCGAAGTCTAATTTACTGCAATAACTATCGAGCTTCACCGTAAACGGCTCAATTGAAAATTTGCATTCAAATCGCCCGCGATATTAATAAGGTTTGGCAAATAGAACATTTAGACTGTTCCCTTTATATGGGGACTAGGCAGATGCAGTATATAACTCTAAGGGAGCATACACATTATACAGTCCACGTTTACAAGCAGGTATATTGAAAGTGAACATCAACTCATCATTGGCTCGCTACTTCATACAAGTTTCATATCGGAACAAAAAAATAATTTATTACCCCTGTCAATGACAATGACATTGTCAATATATTAATTAATCAGAAAGTGTTAGCGGAACAACAATTTGACGTTTCGATCAATTAGTGCAAAAACTTAATAAAACCAATCGATACATATGCATAAGGAAATGAACATAAAACTTTGCTCAGTTTTGTGCCATCCTTACTGTACATTAGTTTAGAGACAAACTTATTCAACAGGACAAAACAGAGGTAAGTACATTAAACCCCAAACAAGCAATGGTGTAGAAAAATAATAGGCCACACAGAGTCCGTGGCTACTTACCCTGTAATATAGTAGGCCGTGATTATTTATAGCATAATATAAACAAAATATTCAACATTTAAGTGACAGAAGACTTTGTAACGTTTGCGGTAGTAGGTTTATTTGCAACAAGTGTGCATGCTCCCTAAGTATTATTGGCTATTTCATCTTATTGTCAGCAATTGTCTTTGCGTACAGGGGTAAATAATATAAGGGTATCTAGGGCTGCTACATTCGGTATTTGTAATTTTGCTGTCTAACGTAATTCTTATTGCCTACAAAAACGAAATAGACATCCTTATATAGTTATAATATATCATCAGTAATATATTTATTTGTCCAACAAGATATTTGATATTTGTCAAGTTAGCTGATTATCATAATAACAGTACTATAAATATCGTATTATATTACAAATTGAGTATTTGTTAGGTGGCAGTATGTTATAAAAATTGTTATATCGATCATTATAAATTGTTGGCGAGTTGTCTTGTCATCGAATAAAAAGTTAATTTTCTAAGAAGTTATTTATTATGTACAAACAAGTGAGCCAATCCTGTTTTACATTGTGATCGTAAATAACAGTTTTATTTTTATTCGTATCTACCAACTAATGGACGCGTTGGTTTTTTTTTTTAGAACACAGTTAAGAGCTAGTAATATGTAGCTTAGAACCACTACGCTGCTTCCGTTGTGGGCTTGGGGCGATAATTTTTGACTCATATCATTTTGATTTTTGGTGCATTTGTATAAAAAAAATCAAACGCTGGTGTGCGCACTTCGTTATCTATGCAAAAATTACAAGCGTATCAAAATATCATCTTTTGGAAAACCAGCAAAAATGTAAATTAATTTTCAGAAAGTGTGTTAAAAGTGTTTACCTAGCAAATGTGTTATAAAACGTCGTATGACATACGTGCACTTTAATAATTACAGCCTCTGCTTCCTTACTATAGCTCTCGCCAAGGCTCGAGCTTGCAATATCGCCTCGGCTGAAATTTTTAAACGCCCTTGTATCATAATGTACTAATACGTTAACAATTCAATCAACACAAGAGAGTCGAATCTTAATCTTCTTGAACCTTCCTCATTTCCTCATTAACCGTGGTTTGCTGCTCAAAACTTGCTATTCAGTAAGTAGGTGGACGTCACATCAGTCAGTAAGCTCTGTAATAAGGTACGCAGTATACGGCGCGCGTACGCCCAGCGTCCACTTGTGGCTGTAAAGTTATAATGTTACGAGCAAAGATCTACTTAGTTGCACGATAACTAAAGATCTGCACTCATACTGATCATCTGTATGTATGAAATATTTAAAGCATTTGTAGAATGCTTGTTATTTCTAAAATTAAATTATCTATACTAATATAATAAGGTAAAGTTTGTGACGTTGTAACCTTACCTTATCAGCCGATAGACGTCCACTGCTGGACATAGGCCTTTTGCATGGACCTCCAAGCACAACGGTCTCGAGCCGCCAACATCCAGCGGCTCCCTGCAACCCGCTTGATATCTTCGGTTCACCTAGTGGGGTGTCGACCAACACTACGCTTTTCGGTGCGGGGTCGCCATTCCAGCACCTTGGGACCCCAACGTCCATCGGCTCTTCAAACTATGTGGCCTGCCCATTTCCACTTCACGTTGGTGTGTCAGACGTTGTATCTAGGGCAGGGTTTCTTAAACTTTCAGCTCCACGAACCCCTGTTGTTGAAAATTTTCAAGTGACAGCTAACCCCTTACTGACTAATAACCCCCCCCCCCCCCCCCTAAAAAATTAATAAAAGGTAGCATATATAGTACCAAAAGAAATGTCTTTGTAGTATTATGGCAGCTTGTTTCTGTCGGTAATGGTTTCAATGCTAGGAGTAATATTGGATAATTTTAACCTTAATTCTGACTTGGTATCAGTTATCAAGCCTCCATTACGTAAATCTGGCGTCGAATGGCGAACACTTAGGGGTTCGCGTACCTCACTATGAGAAACCTTGATCTTTTCTAGATTTTTTTCTTACCTGTTACCTTTTTTGTTTTTGTTACCTTAAAGTTTGTGAGGTTGTGTAGGTAATCTCTGGATTTACTGAAAAAATACTTTTTTCTAATATAGGAAAAATCCTAGTATAGAGATTTGAGCTTGATTGTCTTACACACACCCGTGACTCGGAGAGCGCACTAAGCTGGTTTAATTTTGCTATTTTTCACTTTTGCCTAAAATACAAATCTTATTCGAATTTAAACTTTATGTTTATTTATGATTTGATGCTAAAGTTAAATTGTCACTAACAACGAAGTTGCCATGGAAACGGGCGATGACAAATCGCTGTAACTTTACAGAATGCAGGGGGTCTCAATCAGTGTAATTAACATCTGATAGTGTTCACTCAACACTTGACTATATAAACCTTATAAATCGCTAAGGGGAAGTGCATACGTTTTACAATAATATTGGAATCAAACGGATGTTTTTACGGTTTAAGCCAAGCCAAGTTTCTAAAAATATGTTATAACTAGCGGACGCCCGCGACTTCGTCCGCGTGGAAATCAATGTAAACTTTAAGCCATATTTTTTTATGATTTATAATCAATTTTTTAAAACTGTAACTCTAAAAATTAAGGACTTTCCATACAAACTTTCAACCCCTATTTCACCCCCTTTTCATTTTGTTTTCGCAATAAAAAGTATCTTATAACCTTCTCCGTATTATGGTCAAGTTTCGTTTTAAATAAAAAAGACAGACAGACAAGAATCGAAAAACAATATTTTTAGCTTCAGTATCAATTATATAATGCCCCGCAACAAAACATTTCAAAATATTTTCAATGTACATAATGTACAAAATGTACAGAATTCGTAATAAAAGTATAGATTCTAGATGGCGATGGCGTCCGTTATGCCACGGTAACGTTTTGTGTTACAAATGGTATAAGTAAAATCTCAAATTACGAATAATTATATATTAATAGTATAGAATTCGACCAGTTTTATTATAATTTTTATTATCCTTTGAATCTATACTTATAATAAAACTGGTCAACTGGACGACGAACGAAGAAAAACTTAGAAGCGAGTTGCTGTTTACAACTGGACATTTATTTCAAAATAATATTGTGAGATGGTGATAAATAAAACACGAAACGCATCAAAACGAAGACTTATCGCACCTTAAAGGGAAAAAGTAACTTCATCACTAACTGTTTTACCCTTTGTAACGTCGTTCTGTACATCAGCTTTAGTTTCCAGCAAAAAGTTACATTTCAAGCGCCTCAGCTTTCTAACTTTATGTACGTAAAAGGAGAAGATCTGTTTAACTATGAACTCGAGTTTTTCCACCGTCTCACGGTGTCCATTAAAACTTCGATGGTGGTTATTTACACTTGTATTAGAACGTTTTCTCTGACTTCGCAATCGTATCACTTATAATCTTATAAGTAGCTACAATATAAGTCGTTGCTTATAATAGACACATAGTGTTGAATGTTTGAAGGCTTTGATTTGTTGTAGTATTATTGTTACATTTATTAAATTAAAAAACAGAATAAAAAAATCAAGATAAATCAAGTGTAACCCTACCTTAACTATTCAGTGTAGGTATAGTATATACCGTTTACAAGACGGAGGTCCTGAGTTCGATCCCCGGGTACGATCGTGGCTAGTTACCACCGTACCGGACGTAAAAGACGTAGCTACCGCCAAACGATACTGCGTTCCGGTACGATCTCATGTGTGTGAAAGGGGTGTGGTTTTTCATCCTCCTCCTAACAAGTTATCACGCTTCCATCTTAGGTTGCATCATCAATTACCATCAGGTGAGATTATAATGAAGGGCCAATTTGTAAAAAATAATTAAAAAAAAACTAGCAGACCCGTTAAAATCATCATCAAAGTCTTTCCATGCAGAAATGACCTACCCCTACCTTTTCCTGAATTTTCTTTGCTATAAACCTCACGGAGCCCGAAATCTTTCCAATGAATGCAAAACCGTGGAAATCGGTTCGTGCGTTCTGGAGTTATAGCGCCAGGAAGGAAAACCTGACTTATTTTTATATAGCAGAATTGAAAATTATAGATTTAGCGAAAGCGGAATTAAAAGTTCGCTAGAAACGATTGCAGCAATCGGCGCTTACGCAGCGTGTGGTAAATAATTGCTGCCAACAAAAAGATGTACCGCCACAATACTCGTAATAGCGGATAGCCAATTGACCAGTTCGATACTCCTAGTTTATTTGTCGGTACAAAAACTAATTACAAAATGTATCCACTACGCGGGGAGTCACTCTGATGACATTATTAGGAAAGGCTATTAAACGCTCAAGTGCAATTCAAGGATTCTTTGGCCCGAGATCGCATTACTCGTTGCTAATGCGGCGGTAAAAAGCTTCAAAGGTTTTAGAAAACTACCAAGAACTTTATTTATCTCTCTTTAACTGATCATTACATGGAAACTTTGCTCGCAGTATATTTTTTTGTTTGTTAACTTGATGTATTTTTAAATCAAAATTAAAACTTTAAGTAGTTAGTGTACTTTTTTTTTAAACTTTGCTTTAACTTATTATTAGTGGCATAGATGTTTTTATTTAGATATAATTTATTGATTAGATAAATTTAAATAGAAAATTTCTGACACTGATAGTTTTAGCACTACGTGTACGAAGTTTTCTACATGTATAACCATATTCTGAGTAAATAGAAAATATTGAAATTACTAACGGACGCCCGCGATTTCGTCCGCGTGGAATTTAGTTTTTCACAAATCCCTCGAGAACCACGGATTTTTCCGGAATAAAAAGTAGCTTATGTGTTAATCCAGAGTAAAATCCATGTTTATTCAAAATTTTAACCAAATGCTTCAGTAGTAGCGGCGGTAAAGAGTAACAAACATCCAACATACATCCAAACATCCATACAAACTTTCGCGTTTATAATATTAGTAGGATTGAAATTTTCAACTGTTAAAAGAATAATATAACATCAACATCATTACTCCTAACATAGCTCGCTCCATCGCCCGCTGTGTGACTCTGAACCTTCTTATGAGGCCCATAGTTAGCGACCAAGTCTCGGAACCATAAGTCATCACTGGCAACACGCACTGTTCGAAGACTTTTGTCTTCAGGCACTGAGGAATTTCGGACGAAAAGATGTCGCGAAGCTTCCCGAATGCAGCCCAGCCGAGTTGGATTCGACGATTCACCTCTTTCTCGAAAACGTCTTACGAAGAGTCAAAAATCAATCGCGTAGAATGGAATGGAACCTTTTTTAATAGTTAGGTATTCATAATAAATAACTGTTAATGAAAAGCTTCTAAATTAAGCGTAGAATATTATATTAATAGTATTCCAAAACCGGTTTTCAAATAATACAACTCAAATACAAAATGTCTCTATTGAGTCAGCCGTCGAAAGTGTCGTTCAAACTTCAGTTACCTGTGGGTAAAGGATAAAGGAATATTTGAATTGTCAAACATTTCGAAATGAAATTCTCGCATTATGCTGTGACAAGTTTCGACAGTGTACGCAGATTTTCGAAGGGCTATTGGGCACTAAATTGTACCTAAGGCGATATCATTTTGCTATCTCAAACATTTGTCTTCCATTGATTTTCTAGACATATTCAGAGGGCGAGAAACTTAGGTTGAATGCATACAGTGCTGATTTAAGCTACGTAATACTTTACTGATTTTCATGTGACTATAGAGAACAGTAATTTCTCGTAATTGATTTAAATAAAGAAGAAATATGTTTACTACATTATGTCACAAAACACAAATAGTTCTAATTACACCGTTACGTTAGAAAAAATAAAATCATCATCATTAGCAGCCGATGGACGACCGCTGCCTCTTGCATACATAGGCCTCTTGCATGGACCTCCAAGCACAACGGTCTCCAACGCCAGCATCCAGCGGCTCCCTGCAACCCGCTTGATGTCCTCGATCGACGGTGCCGGTGCGGTCGACCAACGACGTTTCCTAATCACCTTTATACCGAAGCAGGTGTATTTAATGTTTTAAAATTAAACCATAATTAAAGGTTCACTGCAAGTTCATTTTATATATTTATTGCTTATAGTTATTAAAACAATTGATAGTTTATAATAACTATGTCTGACAAATTGGTCCATGCGTCAGGTGACAAAGGTTAAGCCTTGCTATCCTGAGGTGATAGCGTATATAAAAAAAATCATACTATCAACCGGAAAATGATAGCATCGAATCTATACTGATATAATCAATGGCGACGCAACGATTTCAAAATAGATAAAAGACAGAGCTGCGCCTGTTCAAAAACCAAGATCATCACAGATAAAATAGTGTTATTTGAGACGTCATGACAGTGAGCTATTAATTGTTTGATTATTCGAACAAATTGCATACCAGCTGTGATTAAGTTTTGCTCAACATATTTATTTATGAATGCAGATACATTTTTAGATTACTTTTTGTCGGAACCAATCAACGTTTTCATTTTAAAATAATAATAAAATGCACATCAAGTGTCAATCTATGCGAAAAAATTCCAAGTAGTAATCTAAAACTTTTAAATCCCGTATCTAATACGTAACGGAAAATAAATATAAAATTTCATCTGAGATATTAATGTCTAATAAACTACGTAGCACCGTACCCGGAGAATAAAATTGTAATTGCAAAAAGCAAATTTTTCAGGAAAAATAAAAAGCCGAACTTTGGTGATTGTTGATAAAGTGACTTAATCAAAAGTGAAAAAGCTCGAATGAAAGCTAATTTTTATAGTCTTTCTTAATTGACAAAAGCTTAGATATATAAAGCCATAAATTAAAAAATGAAATTTTACCGAAAATAAATCATTATTGTATTTTCAACTTCATATTGTAATGTCCATTAACATTTTCTTCGCTGTATATTCTAACCGAAATCCAAAATTGTACTTTTCACTTACCGTTTTTATCTGTAAATTAAAAACCTACACGCACCGACTGGAAAATTTTGAACGAGAATAAAATGGTAACTGATTTTATCATAATCAAGTCTTAAATTTTGAGTACCGGAAGATAATTGTATGGCTGTTTACCGTAATATCAAGTAAGAATACATTATGACCAGTGGCCAGTGACTATAGCTTGGAATACTATTGTAATATTTAGTAACTTCGTTAATAACTGCGTAAAAATTACGAAAAGAATTGAGCAGATGTATTATTACCTATAGATCCCAAAAATGAAATAATACTAAAACACGTTTAATGGCAGTAAAATAATAGTAAAATAAATAAAGGCTTTACATTTAGCGAGCAAACCACTAGTGTTTGTGGGAACAAAATTTACGGCTTTTTACCTAAATGTCAGGCTAAACTGATTGGACTTGGATTGGATCCGACTTTTAATTTCAGCAACCTGGCAACCCTAATTGTGATAGTTTAATATAAGCAAAGCATTATATGCCAAGTATTTCAGTTGTTAAAAGTCAATGGGTCAAGTTGACCAGATAAGTGCAAATCATAACTTATTGAAAGCGCAACTAAACTTTATAATACCAATCACTTGCTGTTTGCTTTGAAATATGTTTACATGCAAATGTGCAGTGGTATGTTGAGATAAACTATTAATTATTGCGTTATTTTCTTGCGTTTTCGAAGTAGTCAATAGCTACGAGTATGTAGGGTTGGGTTTTAGAATTATAATTCTAAATACTTGTTGTTATACTACAGCCTTTCTTAATGAGTACTGTTTACCAACAAAGAAATTAGAAATAAAGGTAGAAAATGCCTGTCATTTCATAACTTATTTGTTTTAAATTATTATGTATGGTTTGTTTATAAAATGTTATCTAAAATAAAATAACCATAATGTTATCGCCGCGTTTGCCGCTTTTAAATTTACATGTTGCTAATAAATAGTGTAGGAAATAGTAGTCTGTGACAGTGACATCGCTCGATCTAGTGTCGGCTTCAGTGTGCTCGTGGCGTTCGAGCCGTCCACATCTCTTGTTGTGTAATTCTTTATGGGTTACTTGGGATAGGTGGAGAGAGTGACTTGAGTGGAAAAGGGGAGTGTTTGATATCAGTCAAAGGTACCTTTAACCCTACTCACATCGTTCACAAGTACGTGACTCCACTCAAGGTCATTCTTTGTCATTCTAGGGTCTTATTTTGGTTACAGTTTGATTTGTTAATTAAGTTGTCCTGACAAGTGTTGTGAATCATAACCTTTGTTCACATTAGTTTTCCTAAATTTGTAATCACTTTTGAGTCCTATAATAATATCTAATCTATTTAATTGTTTAATCTAATAAAATTTATTTTCATTAATTTACGAACAAATTTAATTTTAGTTATTATTAGGTGTGAAATGACTAGTGATTTATACCCTCATTTTTAATTTGTTTGTTGGTAGACAGTACTCCTCAATTAAGGCTGTAGTATAGTGATAATATTGTTACCAGAACAAAATACCTAATACCTCTGTGGCTTGATTCACTTAGCTTTTACTTAAAGTTTTTCAAAACTTAACCTTTGACGTGCCATTAAACTGTTGTAAATGTGAAAAACATTGACTTATAAACTGTAGGCTTGGTTTATAAACCGGGTCTGGGTTCGATTCCCAAGTCGAGTCAATTTCAGACTAGTCTTCTGTCAGACGACTGCTCTGACGGAGTGTATAATGTCTTAAATTGGTATTTTTTTGTTGTTCTTGTTTTAAAATTTTTGTACGCCAGAAATTACCCAATACAATAATCTTACTAATATTATTTAAACGCGAAAGTTTGTATATTTTTATGTTTGTTACTCTTTTACACCGCAACTACTAAACCGATTTGACAGAAATTTGGAATGGAAATAGATTTTACTCTGGATTAACACATAGGCTATTTTTTATCTCGAAAAATCCATGGACTCCCGAGATTTGTGAAAACCTGATGATTTTGATGGTATGTTACTCTTTCACGCCTCGGCTACTGAACCGAATCACTTGAAATTTGAAGTAGAGATAGATTATATAGTCTGGCTTAACACATATGCTACTTTTTATCCCGAAGAAATCCATGGTTCCCGAGGGATTTATGAAAAACTAAATTCCAAGCGGACGAAGTGGTGGGCGTCCACTATTTGTTAATATATCTCCGTAAATAAATAAATTAAAATTGACATTGGTTTAAAACAATGACGTCCTGAAGAGTATTACGTGGACAAATTCGCTAGTTAATATTTAGAAAGGCCATGCCGTGAAGTAAATAACTTCGATATATCGTCGTCAATAATATACCACCAATCTAACACCATTGTGTAGCTAAACTATTTGATATAAAGTTGCCAACAACCACTATAAGCGGCGGCTTGCCTTCATCGCTACATAATGCATTATTAACACTTATAAATGCCATAAACGAATAAGTATAACCAGAATGGAAAGTAGTGCGTGTTAGCAGGAAAAGCGGTACTAACTCAAAGGTCGAGTTAGCGCTTCTGGTGGCGGAATATGCCTATCAGATCGCGCCCATGATGGAGAGCTTTCTAATGCCTCCCTATCAGGAGTATATCTCGCAAACCTGAGGGCGAATTCTCTTTTATCTATACCGGATATTAGATTGGCGACGATGTGGGAATGTAAATGATATGAATAAAATCATCACCATAAAGAAGACGCCTCATTTGTGCATTGCGTTGCAGCGTCGCAATGGATCAACGCATTGTATGCCACACTTCCGTTGAAATGACGATGCAAAAGAACAACGCAAGCACCCAGTCAGTCACAAGTCACAACAATGGATCGAAACAAATGACACACTGCTTGTCGTAGCAACGTAGCTCCGTTAAAACGTCGGCGTCGCTGCAACGCTTTATTGAGGCATGTCATTTAAAATACATTGAAAACGCTGCGATATCGTATCGGAACGCATCGCACTAATGGCGCTTCGCTCTAAGCCTGTTTTTACCTGACTATGGCGAACTCAAAGGAAGGGGTTATATTTACAGCAGTACATGTTTGTAAGTATTTACGTATGTTCCTCTGGTAGCTAAACTCTCTTCTCTTCTTAATCGTTCACTCTTGGCAGTGTGGTC
Organism: Bicyclus anynana; assembly: GCF_947172395.1. Classification (NCBI taxonomy): domain Eukaryota; kingdom Metazoa; phylum Arthropoda; class Insecta; order Lepidoptera; family Nymphalidae; genus Bicyclus; species Bicyclus anynana. Next base: position 2,311,188 of record NC_069093.1, on the reverse strand, counting down.
ATGTTTGGATCCATCAGCAACGCCTTCTTTGCAATGCCCCTTCACTTTTGGCGATTGAGTACATTATAGGAACATGCTCCAGGGAGACAGCAAAAAAAGTGGATAGATGATAAAGAGAGTGGACCAAGTTAACATACGTCGTTACCCATATAGGTATGCAGGTTTCCTCACGATGTTTTCCTTCACCGTTTGAGACACGTGATATTTAATTTCTTAAAAGGCGCACAACCGAAAGGTTGGAAGTGCATACCCCGGACCGGATTCGAACGTACACCCTCTGGAATCGGAGACAGAGGTCATATCCACTGGGCTATCACTGTTCTCCAGTTAACAAACGCACAACTTAAAAATATTGCAAAAGAATGGAAGATTTTTTATTTATTATTTATAATACTTTATATTTTATGATACTTTATATTTTTAGAAATGTAGAGTTTTTATTGTTATTAGGCTTAGTTTACAAGCTCTTTTGAAATGTCAAATAGATTATGTCATAATTTAATTTAATCTAATGGTGGTAATAATAGTCGAAAACTTAAAATTAAAGTTGCAAGGGTTCTAAACGCGCCTTGGTCCGAGAAGAGCCCATAACAAACTCAGCCAAGTTTATAGTAAATATTGGTCAATCAATATTATTATATGTGTACATATGAACCTACAACAGAACAAAATAGTCATTGTTTTTATAATAATACTGACGAACGCCCGCGGCTCTGTTCGCATACAATTCTGTTTATTACAACTCACGTGGGCACCACAAACTTTCCCGTAGAAAGTAACCTATATAACAAAATAGGCTACTTTTTATCACGGGAAATGGAATATTTAGTGTAATTGCACCTTGGAGCAGACTCCAAGGTGCAATTATACTAAAAACTCCAAATATCATCCAAATCAGTATAATCAGTCCGCAAAGTTAATATAAAAACATACAGACTGACTTACTTTCGCATTTATAATCGGTATTAGCATGGATATAGATACAGTAGATACATGGTCATAAATTAATAGATGCATGGTATTGCTTAAAGAATAAATTAAATTAAATAAAAGCTCGCAAATGTCCTACAACAACCTACAAGACAAGTTCAAACTAAACTTCGTCTTAAAACCAATAATTTCGTGATAATGCACGCTCAAGAATTCGTGTCCTGACATTTAGTTCCACATGTGAACGTCCTGTCAAGCAATTCAGCAAATGACGCAACGCATTAATTATACATTTATTTTTTTAACCAAAAGAATTGAAAGTTCAACTCGCTAGCTGAGTGCAATGACTGCAACTAATTGCATGGTTACAAAAATTTCAAAAAGTCTTTATCAGTATCGGTTACATAATGAGTTACGCTTTTTTTTTAGTAAGTGCAGGACCACGACGATAACACCGGGGGGTTGGGTGAGGGCAAAAGCATCGCCTGATGAGACCCGAAGTCTGAAATAAAGACAGAGTACGCAACGGCTCTCTAAGACCGTCTCCTATGAGACTCGGACTTCCTCTCAGAGGGCGATTCGGGAGGGAGTAACCGTGACCTGAGTGAATCAGTACAAATGCCCCCGAGATCGTGAGTTAGAAAACCCACGTCCCAACAAAGTAACCCGATCTTGGTGAATAGACCAGCACCTATGGTGGTACCTATGGTAAAAAACCGGACTATTTCCAAGTTAACGCGATATCATTCTCATTAATCGTTTCTGAGAAAAACTATCCTCGTATATTACTTCAGCTTAAAACTCACCATCAAATCTACAAATTACAGCTATTGCTCGGGCCCATATTGTAAGAATGTACTCGTTCAGTCGTGCTTCACCTTTATTCTGCGGAGTCACGTTTGAGACACTCGGTAAAGAATTTATCAAAGATTACTTCGCTTAGGTTTGATTTAGAGCAAACACTTCCGAAATGCTCCCAATATTTCTCTACTGCTATTGTACTTCATAATAACAGAATGAGACGGCGAGAGCCAGACTAATGTAAGCGTTCTCAGGATACTGGTAATAATAACTTCTTAATTGTTTGAATATCTTCTTTTATTTCAATTACTTTTATGATCTTTCTGTTGGTGGTGATACTACTCAAACGCCTCAAGCTTGCACCACATTGCTTGCGCTAGTGTCCAGGCTACAACCCCCTAAAGTAACACAGACAAAACGTAACACCGCAATACTTATATTCTGAGGGATATTTTTTAATTGCGGTTACAGAGAACTTTTTTTATTTAGTAAAAGTATTATGCTTGTTACAATAAAAAACATTAAGTTAAGTAGTGTGTGTGTATAAGTATACAGGAAGAAAATTTTTTTAGTGCGGATATTTTTATATTTTGTACATAAACAAAATTTAATGATCACGTATTTTTTCTTTTTTTTTTTAACTCAAAAATAACAAAATTATCGTTAGCTAAAGTTATTTACTTTTGAACAGAATTTTAGGGTCACCCTATTGTGCGTTTATTTTATTTTCGTTTGATACCTAAAGGACGTCACCAGATCACTTTTAAGCTGAATATATCTTGTTTAGTAATAATATGTACATTATTTTGTTATTTTAGAGACATAAATTAAAAAAAAAATTACATAAAATGTATCGAACTGTTTGTAGATTTATATTCTATTAATGATACAGAACCACGAAAAAAAATATCCGCACTAAAGACCGAATCACCCTGTATTTATTTATTTATTTTATATTAGCGGACGCCCGCAATTTTGTTCGCGTGGAAATCAATGTAAAGTTTCAACCCCTTTTTTTTGTATCAGGGTCAAAAAGTACCCTATGTTTAGTTCCAAGGTCCCATTTACCATTATACCAAAATTCATCGGGATCGGTTCAACCGTTTAGTCGTGAAAAGGTAACAGACAGACAGACTTATTTTCGCATTTATAATATTAGTATAGATGACAAACTGTCAGCCTTCATAAAATGGGGGTATATCTGACTATCACAGTCCCTCGCGCTAAAATCTATTGAACTCGGTAGGAAACTCTCAAATCCGTGACTAACGGTTGTACCATCGAACTGTGGAATTCAGATTAGTAGCTCTTATTACCTTTGCCATAAGGTCGACGCAATTAGAAAGCTATTAATACTTTAATCGATCAAAGACACAATAAGCACTCGATCACGAACTGTCAGCTCAGTTTTTGTGCCACGTGCCGAGTCATAATGAAAAAACCTGTTGGATGAGGATTCCGACCTGTTCATGTCATTTTACAGTAATGGATACCGCCTAAGAAATGGTTTGTTTTTAAATTTTCTTTCTGATCATTTAAAAAGTATACTATAAATGAATTTTGAATTTTTGAATTTTGAATATTATCTAATAATTTATCCCAATATCAGGATAATCAAAATAAAAGGATCAAAATTTATTCTAATATTAAAAAATAAGGTGTTTTTTGACAAGAACAGAAAATAATATATTACTTACAGTGTAGGCAGATCTTTGGCTTTGAAGGTTTACTCGAAACACTAGTCTGAAACAATGAAAAAATATTATGAATATACTCGTACTAATCTGATGTTGACTAAATATATTATGAAATTTAAGCTAAGTTATTCTAATAACTATACAAATCATGCCTATATGGAATGGTGGCCCAGGCATTATCATTATTGTCAGCCACTGACGATCAAGTCGTGATAGTCGATAAAACTGATCGTGTGCTGGTCGCAATGTGCATGACATCGCCGATCGCCAACACACGATCAGTTTTATCTGACGTCAAGCCGTTAGCGCTGCAGGCATGTGAGATTACTTGATCGTCAGTGGCTGACATAAGATCTTATAGTGATCTAAACATTTTAGTACGCGCTAGTAACGCGTAGTAAGTCGAACAAAAAAGATGCACGGCTGTACCTATCATATAATTCTCGATGCAATTAACGACTCGCTATAACTTTTGTGGATGATCACTTTAAGCCCACAAAACCCATTGGAATATCCTGGTGGGTCTAAGCTCCATATCACCTCTTCTATAAGAAGAGATGTCAGACGACCCTAACTTGTTAGGAGTAAATTAAAAATCCACACCCCTTTCGATTCCTACACGACATCTTATAGGAACGCTAAATCGCTTGGCGGTACGTCTTTGGCGGTAGGGCGGTAATTAGCCATGGCCCACCTAGACCAATTAAGAAAACCTCATTCGTCCCAGAAAGAGATCGAGCCCGAGGCCTCCGTCTTTTAAATTCACCGTGCATACCACTGCGCCATGGAGGTCGTATTTTGAATTCGACTTTTTGGAATTACTCTGACGAAACGTACAAGAGCTTTCATCAGAGTAATTTTAGATTAAGGATTTATGTTTTATAATAATCGTTACCTCAACAATCGTGGAGTGTTATGTTTCTGTTCTTTACATTGTTGCAATTCCTGAAGGTTCTATTGCTTTTGATCAAGGTTTCTCAAAGTGGGGTACGTAAAGGGTAACTAAGATACTAAGTCAGAATCAACTTTAAATTGTCCAAAATTACCCCTAACATTGAATCCATTTGCAACAAGAAACAAGCACAATTACAAATACATTACTTTTGGTACTTTATGTGGTACCTTTAATTCAAATAAAAACCTTATTTTCTTCAACAGTCAAATTTATTTTTTCTTTGGGGGAGGGGAGGGGGGTCGTTCATTAGTTAGTAAGGGGTTCGCTGTCACTTGGAAATTTTAACAGGGGTTCGTGTGGGGCCGAAAGTTTGAGAAACCCTGCTTTTGATTATACACCGACTGCTAGTAAACTTGTAAAATAGATTCGGTTTTATTTGCTTCGATGTTAAAGGTCGTTCACGAAAACTAGTGTAGATTGTAATTTTATTTAATAAGTATGTTGTTTTCGTTGCTATTACAAGTCTACTTTTTATTTTTGGTATAGATGCCTTGACCTAATGAGGGTACTTTTTATCAAGGAAAACAATATAAAAACGGCCGAATACGTATCGTGTAGGGTTCATTCCGTAGATCGAATTTGCACAAATAGCTTATGTTTGAAAAGACTCGAGTCTTATAGGTCTTTTTTTAAGGTTCTCTTTGTTTTAAGACCGCTTAAAGGCTAAAATACCAAATAACTCTTTAGCCTTGAGTCTAATTATATAGTTTTCAGAACTTTGCGCCTTAATATTAATATTAGACTAGTTTTTTTAAAAGGCTCGCGTCTTTTTATAAAGAAGTGAAAAAAAAACATCCTCACTTTACATGTTCAGATTTATAATAATAGTGTATGTAGATTTGCCGTTTGTTTCTTTTATATGATGATGCATATTCCCGTCCAACTAGTTGGAAAAGACTATGTTAGGAGTGGGAACGACAATGGTCTAGCGGGCTGGGATCGAACCACGAACTCTCACGAACACTCGATGCGTCCGACCCCTTTACCGCTAAGCTATTGAGGTATTTTATTTGTTGGCGTCTTGTATTTGTTGAATTGTGCACTAAAGAGGACGTTTAAGGTTAGGCATTTTGTTCCAACACACGTAACTATTTTGTTTTAACAGTCGAAACACACTGAACGCTAGGGGGCCTTAATTAACCTAATGTTTTCAATAAACAACGGACCTCAAGTCGGAGAGCTTTCTATTAAATATTGCAGCTATCTAGCCGACCCGTGTAGTAAGGGCGATTTCAGACTAGCGATTTTTTTTCGCGTATACGTTTCAACATACGCGCTTATACGCGCACTACATTACGCTTCAAAAAGCCGGACTCGCTGAAACGGGCATATTTCGGCATGTTCGCTCAAACCGGTGGTGTCGTGTCAGTAACTGAGGACCTAGTGGCAGTTTGATACTGTTACTGTCACGTAACGTAAACGCGAATTTCTAAGGAATTGAAACAGCGCCATCTAGTGGCACTACTGCACAACTGTTTCAATTCCATTAAAATTTGCGTAAACGTCAACGTGATCGTAACAGCATAAAAATATTGAAAACTCCCACTACACACTGGTCCCTCGCGGCTCGCGCTTATGCGAGCTTAGAAGCGCGTCAACGCTCGTACGCACGTATAAAACGCTAGTGTGAAACCGCTCTAAGACTGTTATACTTTACAGTGTCGAACACGGGCATTGTGCAATGTACATGTTATACTTAGTTAATGAGATCACTAAACTAGCATTAACAGTCGCGGGTCAGGGCTATTTTATAGCGGCGCGACCCCTGGCTGTACTGTAGCTGTTTCATTCATAAAATAAACAACGTTCCGCGCTGAGCTTTGTTGTCGAACACATAGTCGAAGAGCTTGTCTACATTTTTGGGTAGCTATTTGAAGCATGAAAAGTTGTCCTGTATCTTTAATATGATATCCTAATACAGAATTGGAAACCTAGCTGGGGAGTAATAAAACAACCTTTATGTCTGCAAAGTGAGGATTTCTTGCATAATTTTTTTTTGAAAATAAAGAAAAATAATAAGATTGTCGTGTGTTTTTGGAGTTTACACCTTAAGAATCGATTTTTCATATAAAGCCCCCGGTATGAATAAAATATTAGCAGTAAAATTCGATGAACGAATGACAGCGTTACGTTTTTGTGCGCAACCTATTCTGCGCACCTTTCACTTTTCAGGCGTTAATATTGAGACATAGTTTCTGCTGCGGGGCAACATAGAATAGATCGATCCGAAAGAGTATTCGTGCGTCGGGGGTGACACACACTTTTTATTCATTTTCTTTGGACAGAATAGGTTTGCAAGCATCTGGCAACGTCATGAAACCGAAACTTATTATTTTAATCTCTAAGTATTCAATTTAAAGGTTTACCTTTAAAATTAATTTAAATTTTCGCTTTTAAAAGAAATTTAGCTTTATAATCACTTAAGAGGTTGGCTTTAGCCACAATATTTATTCCCCGTCTCCAGTTATGTGTTGAGATTGTATAGAAGAGGTACAGCAGGCTAATTCACTAACTTTGACGTATGTTACAAGTATTCGTTCTTTCGTTATCAACCCATTTTCGGCTCACTGCTGAGCTCGAGTCTCCTCTCAGAATGAGAGGGGTTAGGCCAATAGTCCACGCTGACGACCACGCTGGCCCAATGCGGATTAGCAGACTTCACACACGCAGAGAATCAAGAAAATTCTCTGGTATGAAGGTTTCGTCACGATGTTTTCCTTCACCGTTTGAGACACGTGATATTTAATATCTTCAAATGCACACTACTTAAAAGTTGGAGGTGCATGCCCCGGATCGGATTTGAACCCACACCCTCCGGAATCGGAGGCCGAGGTCATATCCACTGGGCTATCACGGCTCGCCTGCCGGTTACAAGTATGTAGTTTACTTATTACGGAATTGAGATTGTATGCAACAAATGTTATTCGGTGCCTACTGACCATTCGTGGATACAGTGGGTAGATGATATTTCTCACTTCATTTGATTTTTATTTTAATAGGTTGTTAATCGTCATCATCATCATATCAGCTGATGGATGTCCACTGCAGGACATAGGCCTTTTGTAGGGACTTCCAAACATCACAATCCTGAGCCGCCTGCATCCAGCGAATCCCTGCGACTCGCTTGATGTCGTCAGTACACCTGGCGGGGAGTTGTTGTTAATAAATACCAAATTAGTGAATAGGCCAGCTGGACACATTTTCAACGTGTCTCAAATACCTACTCAAAAATGTCAACAAGCTCTTAGACTAAATTAGTGCATAGAAATCAACTCTGAAGTGTTTAGTGGGTTGTTAGTTTTGTGAGGTCGTTTGGAGACGGGAATGGGCCGTTTTGGATGAATTGTGTAGGCTTAGGGCATATTTCTGTTATGATTTTAATAATGGTACAAATATTTTATGTAACCTTAGGTGATAATCTTGTCATTAACTCTAACATCTGATACGGAGTTAAATTTTATTACTCCGCTGCATAAATTTGTCGTTGATCTAGTGGTAAGCCTATATCGCATTGAATCACGTGGTCCTGGCTTCGACTTTTGGCTCTATGAAATACTGGGGCCTTAGCCATGCGGCACGTCGATTTTTTTCTACGAACGCTAACGCTTCGAAAACTAACAAAATGTATGGGAATCACAGATTCAATCGACCACTTGATCACGTGACCTGTCGATAGTGAATTCCCACATCTTATGTTTTTATTTTCGCGTTTGAAGAAAGAAGCTTTTATTTATTCCAAGGAAAAAAATCACTAGAAAATCGAAGCAGGTGCTGCAGCAGTAACTGCAAAGGAAGTTAGTAGTTATTTACCACTTCGTATCTCGGAGTTCAAGTATTGTTTAAGGAGTTAAAATGCTATTATCCTGAATCCGCCAACCAACATTGGAGCAGCGTGATAGGTCTAAGCTGTCTAAGATCTTCCCTCCTAATAGTAGAGCCCTAAACGTGTAGGGAGCCATTAAAAATAGCTTAATAACTTTCCGACTCAACTTCAGTAACTTTGATTCATCTGTGGATGTCATAATTTCTGACTCGATCGCATACTACCTACTCCGAGCTTAACTTGACCCATCGCCCGCTGAGTTAAGGCCTGTTTATATCTACAGACATTTAGCATGACAGACACGTGCCGTGGCTGACAAAATAATATTCTTCTATACAGTGTTTGTTATCGTATTTATATCTATCGTAACGCGACCGCGCAGACGTTGACAGATACGGGCCGCGCCCGGCCAGTATTCGCGGAAAAATATAATAATGAAAAATATTTAGTCTGTGCAGTTCATGTCTGTAGAGTCCTTTACATGAAACCTTAACTTAAATTGACAGCGCCTCACACAAATGACAATAAGACCGCCATTACCAAATGACAATGAGCGCCATTAAAACATTAGCGCCACGTCTGGGGGACTTCTTTCATGAAGAGGATTTTAAGTGTCCCTAGCAACCTGCTGGGCAGTGAGAATAGACGGTGTCTGTGGGCGTCTGCCACGCTAGTTGTCTGTGACGCATTGTGTCTGTAGATATAAACGGGCCTTTACTCTTGTGTTCTCTTATGACGCTTTGTAACTGTTGTTAATTTAACTTCTATTACGCATACAGTGCTGGGAGGTGAATTTTTTGCAATTCATTAGTTACGAGTGCTCATCTGACGGGTGGAGGGTTAAAAACTAAAAGCATCCACTGTCAGCCTGTCAGGCGAGTACTTGTATACTATCTGCTAACACCTATAAATAAATATTGCGATAAAAAGGTCCCGCAGTGGGGTTCCAGTTTGAAAACGGCATATCTCTTTTTTAGACCGAAGCTCGCGACTTACGCCCGCGACCGGTATGTAAATTGTTCCACAAAAAAAGTTTTATGCGACGTTCAATTTGTGACGTTCAGTCCTGTAATAATTACATCAAAACCGTAGGGAATCTGAGGTGTAGAATTTGTCATTATATGTCCCATAAATGGGCAGTTACACCTCGTTCGAATGCCGATACCGGTCTAACTTCGACTCCCTACAGGGATGAATGGCTTCGCTAAAAATGGCACGGATTTCCGATTACATACACGCAACTGTATACAGAACCTGATTATTCCAATTACATCTTATTATACAAATTAACTTCATACGAAAAAAAGTAGCCGCTTGCATGATACTCGCGAAGAGGTGATGCAATTAGACACTCGATAAAATTTACATTTAGTTTATATCTATGTAGGTACTAGTTGGCACGAATTCTTTCGTTTACTAAGCACGGATAGTCCGGGATCCGTAGAACATTTTTTACAACTGATTACTATCAAGTTAATTTTTCGTGAGTAGCCTAATCTCGATGAGACGATCCATTTTTTATTTATGAAAGTTCTTGATTCTGGTAGCTTACTGAGTTACCAGGAAATGAAAATTTCTGAGCGTCGGATCGAGATAATGTACCACGCAATTTGTAAGACATTGTGGCTGTTATGTTGTATAACTATTAATTAATCAACAGTAAAAAAAAACAGCTAACAACTTCTAATAACCTCGTTATTTATACAAGTTCGGAGGAGGGTTACTAACCAGATGTTTTTTTACTGTTGATTAATTAATAGTAAAAAATACATTATATCGATCCGACGCTCAAAAATGTTCATTTCCTGGTAACTCAGTTAGTTACCAGAATCAGGAATAAAAATTTTGGTCGTCTCATCGAGATGAAGCTACTCACCAAAAATTAATTTGATAGTAATCAATTGTACAAAATGTTCTACGGATCCCTGACTAGGACGTTTGAGGTCCAGTATACCGACAACAAGGTCCATTATCGTAAACCGTTGGATGTCGGCTGGTAAAGGGTTATGCGAGTGGGTGGATATGCAAATTATTTGTTTTACAAATTACTCTCAACTAGGATAATCTGGTTAAGAATTGTAATTTAATTTGTAAAATAGACGAAATAATCACAAGTTAAAATTATACCTTTGGAACCTTTTAAACATGACGACTTCAAAAAGGAGGTTCTATGTACGGCTATAATATGTATGTTTGTATATCTGTATGTAATTATGTATGTACCTAATGTGCAATCAGAAATAAGAATACCAATTTAAGAACTTTATTTTACATGAAAGTAATACCTAGTTTTAATAAATGCTAATTTATATATCTAGGTACTTCAGATTCGACAGTCCTTATCTGAGTTTTTGTCGAACCGAATTTAAAATAAATAAACCTGAATGCAAAAAACACTTTCAATGTAGGGTTCCGTAATTATTTACCTACGTTTAAGGATTACTGATTTACGTCTTATTTTAATTCCAATAGATTAATTTATCACTTTACCTTCATAATTATTAACCCATATTCGACTCAATGCTGAGTACAAGTCTCCTCTCGGAATGAGAGGGGTTAGGCTAAATAGTCCACGCTGGCCCAATGCGGATTGGCAGACACGCAGATACTTAAGAAAATTATCAGGTGTGCAGGTTTCCTCACAATGTTTTTCCTTCACCGTTTGAGACACGTGTTATTTAATTTCTTAAAATGCACACAACTGAAAAGTTGGAGGTGCATGCCCCGGACTGGATTTGAACCTACACCCCCGGAATCTGAGGCAGAGGTCATATCCACTGGGCTATCTCATCATATCACTTTACCTTAAAATAATGTAATTATTTTTATCTCTCTCTCTATAGTCGTTGCTTCATTACTGAAGATCGTGGTCCTGGTAAGATCCCAGCCTCCTGCGGGTCCACGCCTTCCATCGGCTTCTGTTGGTGGCCACAATAATAATTATACAATAATATATTACAGTAATAATTATTTTCATACTCCTCTTTTTTTCCGAGCCGTATCATAGAATTTGTTTGTTTAAAACAAATTAAGGCTTTGTTACTACCTTAATATTGTGTTTTATTGGCTAAAATCACCATTCGTAGCCCTTCCTTGGCTTGGCTGTAGTAATAAATAACGACGATCAGGTCAATCGTTACGAGATTTGGATTCTGTAATGTTCAATTGGGAAGCAGAAAGAGTGAAACGTTCTTAGAAAGTTTTCTGTCAGTTCTGGGTTGTTGTTGAAATTCGATTTTGCGAAACATAGCAAAATAAATCATTCATTAACAATTAACTTCCACAAGTAACGCTTACTTCTATTCTATTAAAAAGGTTCTTAATTGTTTCACTTCAGAACCCTAAAAACCTGCCTCGTTCAATACGTGTGTTAATCGTTAATTGGAAATATAATTAGCTGCTTTTACTAACACTAATACCGATATAGGTACTCCACGCCTCTGACCTATGATACTCCGGCGCTTGTTAGTAGAATTCTACTTACAAGATCTATTTAATGATATTTAATTTTAACATACACGCTGTCTACAGCAAGATCTGCGAGAGCATCGAACTGGCTTGAACAACTACAAGTATTTTATCAAGACAAGCTAAGTAGTTGCTTATTAGAAGCAATTAATATGTCTAATTGCAAAATGGATTTCCTACGTGTTTGTTTTGTCGATAGTAAGATTTTATAGAACGAAAGCTTGTGACAGCTAGACATATCCCATTTAATGAAAGCTGTAAGTTTTTCAGCATGGGCTGACAAACTTTTAAGGCCAACTGGTTACTATGACCCGATAAATCGGGTCATATACTTAAATTAGAGAAAAATAATTATTGCATTTAAAAATTTCTTTTAAAAATCAAATAAAACATTATTACATTTTATAAAAAATATTCCGTAATTTTATCCGTAATCTTTGACGGGAATCCGATCTTTAAAATCTTAATTTTTGCAACTACAGTATTGAAAAAACTGGTTCAAGAACGAAAAATTTGAAAAACCCGAAAAAAAAATACAACTTGTTCATCCTAGGGACTTTTTCCTATCCTACTAATATTATATAGGCGAAAGTTTGTGTGTAAGTGTGTATGTTTGTTCCTCTTTTACGCTGCGGCTAGTGAAGCGATTGGGATGGAAATAGATTTTACTCTGAATTAACACATAGGCTACTTTTCATCCCGGAAAAATCCATGTTTTCCGCGGGATTTGTGAAAAACTGAATATTATAAAGAGGTTTGTGGTATTGCAGGGAGTAATCTTAGGATCTCCTGAACGGATTTTGAAAATTTATTTACGACTAGAATGCCACGTTATTTGTAAATTTCTTTTATTTTTTCCGTGTTGTCTTACAAGAACGGGAACTGCGCGTGTGAAACCATGGTACGTCAGCTAATAGTTAGTAAGTATAACCTCTGGAATAACAATTTATTAAAGCAAATTAGGCATCTGCTTAATTTTTCGGCCTTCAGCTAGGTACACATCTTAGGAAATAATGAAATCTGAAGAGTTAATAGAAAAAGCGGTTAACTAGGTGCCTGATAAAGCTTAAAGTCTTAATAATAATAATAATAATAATAATAATAATTTTGAAATTTTTTTTTTTTTATAAATTTTTAATAATGTTTTGTATTTTATACTTATATTGTTAAAAATTTAAAAAAAAAGAAGTAATAAATAAATGAGAGAAAAAAACATAATAATAATAATAATTTATTTGCTGAAACTGTGGGTTACAATGGTTCTTACACTATAGATAAAAAATTCCAACACAATTTACTGATATATCAGCGTGCAAATATTTACAGAATTTTACAATAATTTATTATACCTACAATTATAAAACGTCAATATTTATACATTACAAAATTTTATGTCATTCATGTACTCGTCAACACTATAATAATTCTTATTATTTAAAATGGAGAAGATTATTCGCTTAAACTTTATTAGGTATATGCAGGTAAATTGTATTAACTTACTACGCCCCACGATTTGACCCGCGTAATTCTCGTTATAGTGAGAATTTGGGGATAAAATATAACCTATAACACTCACAGGTTACGTGGCTTTTTAGTAGTAAAAGAACTATCAAAATCGGTTCGGTAGATCCAGAGATTATCCCCTAAAATACTAAAAAATTCACCTCTTCAAAATATATGCTCGTAGATAAATATATAGTTCATAATAAAAGTAAGTGAATAGACACAGTATAGAATCATTATGTTCTTCTCAGCTTTATTTATGTTATGTGTGTGAAACTACATATTTACGGTTAATCTGAAGCATATATTAACAGTTTATGCCGCCATTTTTGAACTTGTAATCCGCCATCCTTTTCCGTTGGTGTACAACTCTTTAATCAGTAGCATTTCCTTTATAGTGGGGGAGCCGAAGAGGAGGTTATTGCAGTTACTCGAGCGTGGCAGTGGAACATAAGATATTATACCTTGCACGTTGTTGATTACCTCCAACAAGTATGAGCTCTTAATATTGGTGCGTACGTTTAGGCAACCAAAAAAATAAAGTAATTTCAAAACTACTCAACTAGCATTTCAGATAAGGATAAAGTGGATTAGTATAGCTAAAAGGTGTGCATTTCGAAAATCGATTTGACCGTAACGTAATGGAATAGGAGGGTTCCAAAGTTACAAAATGAAACACTTATATTTCAGTATCCGAGCCACAAGTGCGGTTAATTTTTTACTTATTTTGAAGGAAATAATCTCAAAAATAATCGCTAATATTTTCTGATAATTACAGTAATTAAAATTGCTTTTAAAGGTTGCAGTTACTTTTCCAACCGCAAAAAGTATATGAACATTTTTATTTTATCTAATCTACCAAATCTAATCCGTCTCCATGATGCTTTAGTCACTGCAAATTTAGCACCCCGGGCTCCCCTACTATTAGATCCGATGCAGTAAGACGATCTAAGCTCGGGTAGGTACATTTGCTTATGGTGTAATTGCTTCAAAGTGGTCTAACTTAAGAAGCCACGTATTTTATGGTAATCGATACAGGGTTAAACGTTTTTTTTTTGTCTCGGTTAATGGATTCCATAAGAGTGCAATTTACCGTACATGTAAGATATAGTTAGTTTTTTTATATTGAGTAGGAAATAAACACAAGATGAAGGTAGTTTATGGAGTTTATGGTACAAGGCAAAACCAGAAATAATGATTGGGAGACATTTTTCTACCTTCGTAGTCACTATCCGTAGCTCATTAATTAAAATATTTTCTACTATAACAGTAGAAAATATTTAAATTTGTGAGAAACGGGCATCAAACTACGTACATAAAGTATAAATCTAAGGGGAAGCTGCAAAGTGCAGTTTTCTTCTTTTACAGGTTTCTTAACACTTTCGCTGCGGCACTGATTTTTCTGTACTTTCCTCTGGTGCAGTACGAGGTCCATCGACCTCGTAACGCTTGAACACGCTAGACATACGAGGTAAATTGACCTCGTACCGCAGCGAACGTGTTAAAGTTATACTAGTTGACCGAGCAAACGTAATTTTGCCTTAGAAAGTTTTGAGGTGGGCCATCCTTATCGTTTATGAAAATTAGATGACTGGAGTTTGTTAACCGCAACACGAGAATGTAATTTTGCAAGATATGTAAAATTATGATAATGGTAGTTATATCTGCAATATAATATTACAAAGTAACTTATCACTGAACAAGATGACATACTCGTAATACCTTTATGTCGTCTATAACATCATATTTTTTAAGCAACTTTTCTTTTGGACAAGTTGACGATTAGTTTACACTGTAAACACAAATGATGTCAGGTTGCCTCCTAGATTTAGTCTCAGCGTGGCCACCTAGATTTTTTTTACAAGGAAGCCTAAATATATTTAAAAATTAAAAAATAAATCTTTGTAGCACTGTGTGCCCGTGTGGTAATGAACGTCACTAAACGACTACTAACTTATCATTGATTAAAGTGACATTATACCTATAAGTCGTCTCTATCATCATAATTTTTAGGCAACATTTCTTCCGGACGATCCCACGACAAGTTTTGACTTTAAACACAGATGATGTCAGGTTGCTTTCTAGATTTTGTCTCTTTTAAGGAACCCTAAATTTTTGTAGCCAATGCTATTGATCTATTTAAAAATTAAAAAAAAAATCTTTGTAGCACGGTGTGCCCATGTGGTAATAAACAACACAAAACGACCATTATCTTTACTAACTTACCATTGATTGAAGTGACATAATACCTTTATGTCTTCTTTGTCATCATAATTTTTAAGCAACATTTATTTCGGACAAGCCTAGGACAATTTTTGACTATAAAAACAGATGATGTCAGGTTGCCTTCTAGATTTTGTCTCTCTTAAGGAACCCTAAATTTTTGTAGCCAATACCATGGATCTATTTAAAAATTAAAAAAAAATCATTGTAGCACAACACCAAACGACTATTATGTACACTAACTTACTATAGATGTATGTGACATAATACCTTTAAGTCGTCTTCATCATCATAATTTTTAGGCAACACATCTTCCGGACGAGCCCACGACAAGTTTTCACTACAAACATATGATGGCAGGTTATAGAAAAAGTGCACAAAAACCGTAACACGTAACAGTTTAACAAGGCGATCAATCACGTAGCAACAGATAAAATATTTTAATGACATTTACGACACATGTAAGGTAATGATTAAAGTGCCTATGTTAAAAAATCGCATTAATTACATGAATAATTACGTTTCCCGTGATGGTACTGACACGTTTTTGTCTCGGTATTGAATCCTGGAATCGCAGCTCGTAGTAGAATTGGCTTATTTAGCCGTATTTGTAGTCTAGCCACTGCGTCTGCGATGCTATACGAACGTACGTATTTTATCGGACCTGGGTGACGTTGTCGCATGGGTTCGTCGGCTTTTCGCGGATAATAGCAAAATAAATAAATTATTATATATTCATGATGAACTTCCGCGAAATATCGCCTGCTTCTATCCAATATTTAAAAGTTTTTTTTACACTATCCACACAAAAATATTAAATTATGACTTTTAAGAAAAACAAAACATCGGACTGAGTGATATAAATAATGGATAACTAAAAAAAAATCTTGTCAAATAAATATTTTTTTTAAATCATCAATTAATTTGTGAAACATAATGAAAGAAAAAAAATTAACAATGTCAAAGCCGGTAAATGGTTATTGAAGCCGGCTTCAATAACCATTTTTTTAAACGAATTCTTTTTTTTTCAACCTGTTTTATATGTTCTTTATAGGAATAAACATAAACTATATTACTCCTGGGGCGTGGTACATAACGCCATGGTTATTTTTACATTAATGGTCTATATGGTAACATTAATAGGATTTTTTTAAAGAATATTTGTCATATTTTTTATTGTGATCAATGTTACAGTTCCCCTCTAACTACTAGTCAGACAAGACGGTGTTGGGAGTGCAGGGTATAGCAATAGTCCAACGGGCGGGGATCGAACCTCAACTTTCGGTGATAAGTCCGGCTCCTATACCACTGAGCTATAGAGGCTGCATTTTTTTTATTATTAAAGTCAATCAATCAATGAATTATCTTTATTTCGTCAGATACATGTAAATACATTTAAAACATAGGTCTCATAAAATGCAAAATGCCATAATTGGCGTGCAAAACATAGTCTACAAGTCTATTAATCAATTTACAAATTAAAATTTACAAATAATGAAAATAGAACAAAGTGCAAATTAATTAATGTCAATCTCGTAAGTGTCAATATTACGGTTAATGTCCCTATTTTAATTTCGACACTATAATATAACTTTAACAAATTAAATAATGTCTTCCTAAACATACTTAAAACTATTTTTTATTCTCTCAGGTAAGTGATTATATAGTTACCGCCATACATTTTACATTTTTATTAATTACTTTGTGCCTTTGCGGATATATAACTTATATTTGTACCTGGTACACAATGTTTTTTATTGAACTATAAGTAGCTTATGAATTGTTCTGGTTTTCATTTTACCAATATACATATTTCGAAAATATATATAAGGTAGTGGCAATATTTTTCAAGATGTGAACAAGGGTCTGCAGCTGTTGCGGCATCACACCAAAGAGTGCCCTGAATCACTTATTTTGTATTCTAAATGCTGTTCCACAATAGTCGTTAATATAAAATAACTTTAAATAGTTAAAACACTAAAGAACACGCTTTTAGCACGAACTAAAAATTAAAAATATTGGTTATTTAGGTTACGTGACTATTTTTTTTATATTTAAACCCTTTCATTTGATATCCATAACATGGGGGTGGATTTCAAACAGCCAGTCCGCCATCTTGGGGAGGCCGCCATATTGGGTTTGTAATGGCGTTTCTTAGCTAGTCATGTATTGTCATCAGAATTCAGACCATGTGCAAAATTTCAGCCTAATCGAACACCGGGAAGTGGGTCAAATTAAGATTCCAAGATTTTCTTACATACATAGTTACAAGTAAAGCTAATCTCTAGCTTTCTAACTGCGAATAAGATCACAAAAAACTTAGCCAAGTTTTTTGTATAACACCATCACCCTATCCTTAAGTCAGAAAAACGTATACTAAATTCTAAGATGAATTTTCATCAACGATTTACAATGCAAATTACGAGTAATTACGCGGTGGACGCACAAAAGCTGGTCGCCGGCGTGACGTAAATATGACGTATGCAATAATGCCGATTATATTAAACCCCAGCGCGAGCACTAAATAAGGCCTAGGCGGTTATAACTCTGAGTAATGCGACGAAGCAATTTAATACAGGAACTCGCCTTTGGGTCGCAATTTTGCGCGTGTGGACGTTGATGTATGGACGAATTGTCCGACTTTGCTCTCACCTTTTCCTTGCCTATTATATGCCTATTTTACATATAATAAACTTATTTGAGTGCTTAAACTTATTTTAAACTAGCGAACGCGTGCAATTTTATCTGAGTGAAATAGAAGATATATTATTAAATACATCTTATTCCAAAAACTAAACGTACCAACGAAAATAAAAAGCGAAAAATAACATTATAATTGATTTAAACTATCGTGAGTGTTATATTAATTGATTATGAGTTTGGATCGTGCCGCGTTGCAAAAACCAGCTCATGACTAAGGGCTGCGTATGGGTTCGAAACTAGTCAGGTATACTCCGACCCAATATCACTTTAGTTTTAGCCGTGTTTCATAATAAATTAACATTAAAATGTTTTCCCACCCATGGGTTGGAATTTTTTTTCGAAGCAATAAAAAATTATTAAAATCGGACCACTCAGTAAAAAGTTGTGCGTGTTCATACATAGAAAAAAATATTCTCTCCGTTTTTTTGCAGCAGTTGCCTAAATGGCAATACTAACTAAATTTTTAATTTTAAATTTTAAATAGAGGGGTTCAAAAGTAACATTTGACCCGTACTACACAGACAACGATTTATTTTTTTTTATTAAGAAAAAATACAATAAGGAACTTAAGCTAACTCATCTTAATAACTATACAAATCATGCCCATGGAATGGTGGCAAGAATACTGGCTGCATTTCCGCGCTGGACTGATCCTTTGCGCAAAAAATGAGCCCTTCTGTCACCAGTCGAGGCACCTAGCCGCGGTGAAATGATCCGGTAAAATTTTTTGGCACTGCGACTCCATGGCCCAAGGGTCTCCACGGCAAAAGGTACAAATATGTAACTCTCTGTCAGAGAGGCATACTTGAGCCACTTACCGGTTTCAGCTTTTTCTGCTGCGGCTACCATTATTTTGGAGTTTTTATTATATTTACAGACAAGTAGTGAAATAAACCCTTTTCTAACATTAGGTATTTGAGTGTTCTACTGATCCAAGCGGCCGATATGTTGTAACAAGCAAAATCCCGAGTGCAACGTCAAATATGATATCCAATTATGATAACCTATCTAGTAAATTGTACGGCGCAGCGCTAAAACTACAATGTACTGAGAAGCGTGTCCGGGGTAAATCACGGAACACGTTTCTAGGTGTGAGGTAATGATGATTTTGATATTAGTACTAGGAGCTTTCAATGTTTATTGTGAGGTTATTTGCAACTTTCATTTACTACTAATATTTTAAAGAGGTTAAGTTTTTTTTTTATTCTTTACATGTTAGCCCTTGACTACAATCACAGCTGATGGTAAGTGATGATGCAGTCTAAGATGGAAGCGGGCTAACTTGTTAGGAGGAGGATGAAAATCCTCACTCCTTTCGGTTTTTACACGACATCGTACCGGAACGCTAAATCGCTTGGCGGTACGTCTTTGCCGGTAGGGTGGTAACTAGCCACGGCCGAAGCCTCCCACCAGCCAGACCTGGACCAATTAAGAAAACCTCAATCGGCCCAGCTGGGGATCGAACCCAGGACCTCCGTCTTGTAAGTCCACCGCTCATACCACTGCGCCACGGAGGCCGTTTTTGGTGTTGTAGAGGGAAATCTGTGGATCTACTAAACCGATTTTGATAATTCTTTTACCAGTAGAAAGGCACGTTATTTGTGAGTGTCGTAGGCTATATTTTATCCCCATATTCTCACAGGAACGAAAACTTTTCTTTCTTCTAAGGTCGTCGTTATAACCCATATTCGGCTCACTGCTGAGCTCGAGTAGGTTAGGCCAATAGTCCACCACGCTGGCCCAATGCGGATTGGCAGACTACACACACGCAGAGAACTAAGAAAATGTTTGGTATGCAGGTTTCCTCACGATGTTTTCCTTTACCGTTTAAAAAAGGTGATATTTAATTTTCTTAAAATACACACAACTGAACAGTTGGAGATGCATGCCCCGGACCGGATCCGAACCCACCACCATCCGGAATAGAGGCAGAGGTCATATCCACTGGGCTTCTTCTAAGGTATTTTCTGGAAATAGGTAATATATATTTCTCAGCTCGGAGTTAGGTGGTGTTACATTACACCCTCGTGCCCCGGTCATGGAGGCCTATTCTGCAACGATGTTTTGTATAACTCGCAAGTGTTTTTGAATTCACCTCTTTCACTTCTTTCTATTGTATCGTGTTAGACAGAGAGAGAGATATAAGTGAATTTGAGACTCACACTGTCAGAGTTTTAAAAACGCCGTTAGAGAATAGTACTCCAGGTCGTTATCCTGTACTTCCTGTGTTAAAAAGTCAAAACTTATCACTCTAAACCCACCATTCCTCATTGGAACAGCGTTGTGGCTTTGAGCTTCATAATAGGCTCTCTTTTACATACAGGAACACCTGACTATAGTAGGCCATAAAAAAGCCTGATGATGATGAGATGGCTTATTGACTTGTGAAGATTTATAGTATTTGGCCCCACGAACATTTATTCATGACCATACTGCCCGAACCTTTGTGTTTGTACAATCATGACGAGAAAAACAAAACTATGGACGATGCGATTTTTTTTTTTTATTCTTTACAAGTTAGCCCTTGACTACAATCTCACCTGATGGTAAGTGATGATGCACTCTAAGATGGAAGCGGGCTAACTTGTTAGGGGGAGGACGAAAATCCACACTCCTTTCGGTTTCTACACGACATCGTACCGGAACGCTAAATCGCTTGGCGGTACGTCTTTGCCGGTAGGGTAGTAACTAGCCACGGCCGAAGCCTCCCACCAGCCAGACCTGGACTAATTAAGAAAATCTCAATCTGTCCAGCCGGGGATCGAACCCAGGACCTCCGATTTGTAAATCCACCGCGCATGCCACTGCGCCACGTAGGCCGTCAAAATTCGCCGGAGGCGATTGATATGGTATGGCGTTTACTTTACAAGCCAATTTTTGATGCTACCGATAGCAAATATGCCCCCTTAAAATTGTCTGAGATTGTTATACTTGATTTTAAATATCTTTCTTTCAAAAATAAATTAGAAAGTTGCGCACTAAAGGTGCGCACCAAAAACGTGACACTTTTTCGTTAGTTCAGTTGGTTTTACCCCTCGGATTTTTCTCATACCGGGCGCCTTATATATAAAAAATCGATTCTTAAGGAGTAAACTCCAAAAATCTGCAAATTTTCTCTTCTCACCATAGTTAAATATTAAAATATTTGCGATAATCGTCAGAAATATGTGTAGTATAGTTATATTTCTGTGTAGGTATATCTAGTTATACAAATATGACAGTAAAAACTAATATCAGAACTGGATTTACCCGCACGTCGGGATCGACACTGAGGTAGTGTGGGCGGCGGTTTTATTTTTAAAAACCCGATGTCCTAACTGATTTGAATTTGACATCTCCTAGTGTTAATAAGAGCACAAAAAAGTTTCATTCGTAGACATAGAAGTAAATAGACGGATATACAACGTGTTAGGTAAATGGTATAACATCCCGAAACGTACTCATATATTTTGATCTTCTAAACACAATTCTGTGTATAAAATTATTAATTTAATAAAAAAAATATTTCATACTTTCGAACTCATAATTTTAAAAATGTATTGCATAACCCTAACAGTATTTGAATAGCAGCCGTGTGACGCGTACCTAATTGAACTATTTTCTATCAAAATTATTTTATTTCAAAGAATTGAATTGATTTGCTACCTTTAAACACTGCACAGCATGAGGCTTTCTTCAACATAAATAACACAGTTTCAACACAATGCCCAGTCACATTAAAATATGAATAATTTTCATATCGAAAGAACTTACCTTTCGTCGTAAATCCTACGAGCTTCTGTTAATATGCCATTGGCAGCCAATTGCAGCATACCTAATCATGTAATATCATATTCACTGTTAGAATAATTCATACTTAAAATAATCACTTTACGAAATATTATAAAACATTACGGCGGACGGTTTTAAGCAAATTCTTGAAGTGCTCATATCTCCCTCAGGATTTTGACTAGGAAGCTCGTATTTTCCAGGCACAATGCGTACAACAACTATGATTGTTTTGACGATAATTGATAACATTAATAAATTTTCATGTTTTTATTAATAAAATATAAAATACCAGCCTTGTTGTAAAATTACAGGTAACCAGCCCCCCTGGCCAAGTGGCAACGCTTCAAAAACTAGAAAGATGTATGGCAATGACATTTGCTATCAGGTCACGTGATCAGATCTGTCATTCTCATAAATTTTTCTGGTTTTTGAAGCGTCGGCGATCGTAGAAAGATAATCGACGTGCCTCTTGGCTAGGGGGGTAGTTAACATAATATATGTTGATATCCAATTCATGGCAATATTAAATATCTATCGGCTTACAACGGCATACCAATCAGTTGTCTATTTATTTTTATATCTAAGTAGTAAGAGCAATAAAAAAGCTTTTTAAACTTGTATATTTAATACATTTCTAGATTTTAATCGCATGTGATAGCTTGCAAATTTGCTACGTAATGATCCTAATAGCGAATATAATGTAACAATTATGAATAAATCATTTTAATTATAATTAAGCTTAAAAATAATGGCCAATCAATTCGTACATTAACCTTTTCTCCTTACTTAGCTTTATCTAATACGTATTTATACTATTTTTTATACTAATATTAGAAAGCTGAAGAGTTTGTTTGTTTGATTGAATGCGCTAATCTCAGGAACTGTTGGTCCGATTTGAAAAATTCTTTCAGTGTTAGATAGCCCATTTAACGAGGAAAGCTACAGTCTATATATAATCCCCATATTCTTACGGAAACGGAAACTACGCGGGTGAAACCGCGCGGCGTCAGCTAGTTTTATTATAATGATTTCTAAATATCTAAGCCTTTCCAATAAATAAAAAGTGGGATCACAAAATTGATACGAAATTCGCCGTGAGTTGTATAATGTATTTATATATACACCCATTTATAAATATACAGAAAAATAATAATAATTCATTAATGAATCTATATCTATACCTATAATAAAACTGTTGCAGGTCCAATTCTGTACATTGAAGATATTTTGAAAATTTTTATTGGAGGGCGTTATATAATCGATACTGAATAATAATGCTTCAAATTTAATTGTTACGTCGGGGATTTATGTATAAAAATGGGTTATTAGGTACTATGCCAGTTTTATACTTCTACCTACATTATATTTTGTATAAGTAAAAGCTATCTATATTTTGAACCAAGTAACTTTATGATAATGTGACTTAGGGAATTCGATCGGGTTGCATTCTCGCTGATTTAATAGAGTCGGGGTTTCTTGGAATTGGACAGACAGCTTATTTTAGGTTGTCTAGTACTTAGGTGCTTAGTATAAATCTATATGGACAATATGGTCCATATCTGTTGCCATAAATTTATTTTATGTGCTATTATGGTACCGTTAATATTGATCTCGTTTATCATAATTTATGCTCGCGTAGAACCGCATTCTTTGAGATTATGTAAATGTCCTTTTTTATGTCTATGCATAATACATACACGCTCAATGTCGATCGTCACATTAAAATGTTTGAATCTCTATAAATCTTTTCATCCGTTGTGATCCAATAAGATTCGTATGTTCACATTGGCTAAATAATTTTTGCAAGTAATGTAATACCAAGTATGTATTTTTTTTTTATTTTGTATAAGCAAGCGCTTAGCTGAGATCACGCCTGAAGGTAAGCGATGATGCAGCCTATGGTGGAACGCACTTGCCTAGAAGATGCCTATTCACTCTTGACTTGAAGATACCCATATTGTAGGTGGTGGGGAAAACGGAAGCTGGAAGAGCATTCCACATATTTGCAGTGCGTATAAGAAAAGAGGAACTAAACCGCTTGATACGCGTCCGAAGAATATCGAATGCAATTGATAAGACGCTATATAGCTATTTATATTTTATATACCAAAGTTGACTATTTGGGTGAGTTGAACAAAGGTGGCTAATTTAGTCGCATAGTAAACGACGAAAGTTATTTAAACAGATAATACCTAAATATTGTCTAAAATGTCGAGTTGTGTATTCAGGAAGTGTAAAAACTATATACTTACACATAAATATATAATGTAAGTAAATACAAAATTGTGCATGGGTGCACTCAGTCGAGCAGCTAAAGGAGATGGTCAAAAATTATATGGAGCCCAGGATCAGTCATTGTACCCTGGCGGAAATAAAAGAAAATAAAATTTTTAACTATTTTCTATTATACAAATCTACGATGTTACTTTAATTCTTTCGAATAATATTCATTATCTCCCAAGAAATGCAACACGAATATGAGTAACAATGGCAGATTGATGACATTTTCAACGCAATAGTCGTTTTGACGTTTGCTGTCAAATGTCATGTCATAGTTGCTTTATGGGCGCCATCTTGCTCAAAAACTTGGGTTTTAATTTTATTTATTTCTTTTTAGTTAGTTACATTCACTTATTTATATTTTAACAAATACCCTGTATTTTTTAAATTTTAATGATACGGGGTACAAGAGTCGACCTGAAATGGACCATCTCCTTTGGATCACTTTTTGCTGTGATTTTGTAGGCACGTAACATATCTAATAGTACAAAATCGTTGTTATAGACCTATTGAAATTTCAGGTTAGTTAAGATAAACAGACAAGAATTACAAAGATATTGTTTGCGATTTAATATATAAACAAGTAGAAACATTAAAAAAACGCACGGTTATTTTGATGTTAGAGAGAGACACGTTAACTGTATTTTCCAGTTGTGTCAATCGAACCCACGACCACGGAAGCAGTAGGCAGGACTGCTCACTGCGCCACTCAGCCGTCAGTTTATCATCCCGTTTAAACTCGTAAGTTAGTCCGGACATCGAACCGGGTACCCTTAATCACGGGGGACAAGTGCTGGCGGCGTTGCCATGCGCGCGCGCGTAAATCAGCCGCAGTGATTAAAACTCTGTTAACAACGACAGTTCGCGAGCGGTGCCTCTGTAGCTCTAATTGTCTGATCATAATTTGCAACAGGAAACGGAGGTGTATTTTGAACCGACTTCAAAGAAAGTTGTTATAACTTTATGGTTTGTCTGTAACTTATACAATATACAAACTAATTTTCTGTAACTTATACGGAAGGAGTATGCCCGACTAGTTACTCTCCCAGCGCGCGATGCGAGCAGCTGCGCGTCGCGCAGCCGCGTCGCAGTTGGATCTTGCCGCGATGCAAGAACCAGCTCATGATTAAGGGTATGGGTTCGAAACTAGTTGGACATACTCCGACCTAATATCACGCGAGTTTTAGCCGTGTTTCATAATCAATTAATATGAATAACACTCACGATTGTTTAAAGTCTAAAATATACAGATATACTTATCTATGTAAGTCAAAGTGCAGTGAATATGACCTCTGCCTCCGATTCCGGAGGGTGTAGGTACGAATCCGGGCCGGGGCGTGCACCTCCAACTTTTCAGTTTTTTGTATTTTAAGTAAATAATTAAAAAAAAATGAAATTGGGTCAACGTGGTGGACTATTGGCCTAACCCCTCTCATTTTGAGGAGACTCGAGCTCAGCAATGAGCCAAATATGGGTTGATAATGATGATGATGATGTAATTATACATGTCAGACCTCAAACTATGACACCCACCACAAACACTGCTAGGTTTGTTTTATTCCAGACGACAGAAAAAAATTACTTTTCTATCCCTCAGGAACAATACTTGTTTTACGAATGACCATTATTAAAATACTTGATGACCTTTACTGTACCCTGAGAGAATATACGAGTATGCAAAATTTCATCATTATCGGTTGAGTAGTTAAAGCGTAAAAGCGTAACAAATAAACTCACATTCGCATCTATTTACTTGAGATTTGTAGCATTGGTACTGTTGTATTTGAATTAATTATATTTTTTTATTGAAATAAATTAAATTTCTTATCATTACGCATAGTGGATCGAGAGCTTGACACAGTCAGACATGCCTCATCAAATGCTGAAGTTTGCCAGCCGTTTCTCCTACCATAGGTAAGAATGGTAGCCTATAGGGATGAGAACAGTTCTTTTAACTAACCCCCGACGCAAAAATAGAGGTGTTATAAGTTTGACGTATCTGTCTCTCTGTCTGTCAGTTTGTCTGTGGTACCATAGCTCCTGAACGGATGAAACGATTTTAATTTATTTTGTTTTGTATGAAAGGTGACTTATGTGCGTGTGTTCTTAGACTCCCTGTAGCTCCTATAGTCAAAGTATGATCGATACTTTGTTACTTCTGCTTTACCATTAGCTCTCTTAATTTATATACAATTTAAAAAACTGTCATCATCCCTATTGGCTACCGTATTTGCCCCCTAAATTGTGGGATGTCTGACTGTTACAGGCCCTCGGTCTTCAGGCACCACATGGCTACATCATCAATTAAGTGAAGAAAACCGACTATTAATAATTATTTATCAATGCAACCGTTGAGTAACATTTACCCCTTTTTGCTTTCATGTTGGTTTAAATAATTTTGCATAAATGCATTGCAAACGCCCCCGTAATAAGCTCTTAACGATATAATATGTACATTGTGCCTATTTCGTATTCGAAATTGAATATTAATAAAAGCATCATAATATGAAATACCTGACGCCCGCGACTTCGTCCGCGTGAGACACAGTTTTCCTTAAATACCGCCGGATACAAAGTAACCTACGAACGTACATGTTGCTCAAAGACCTCCTGTATCTTCCAGCGACAGTCCTATTAAAATCGGTTCAGTCGTTTGAATTTTGAATTGAATCAGATATACAGTTAAACAAATCTAAATATCGAAAACCGAACAAAGACGAAATTTGGCAGGCAGGTAGTTTATTTAGCAGTTTATTTATTTGTTTCTATTTAATTTAATATCATTTAATTTTCATTTATATAATTTCTATTTTATTGTAATTAAATATTTTTTATACCTACCTATCCATTGTTACTTAATACATAAGAACATCTTTGTTTGAATGTAATCTTTCTTGCAAATAAATGATTCTGATTCTGATTAAAGACTAATGGTGGACGAAGTCGCGGGCATCTGCTAGTATACATAAAAGTTTGATTGTGTTTAACTATCGTAATTATAGTGCAAGTGCTTGTAGTATAATTATATATTTATCTTAGAATGATATACACAAAAAATAAAGTTATTTCAAAATCACAGACAGATACTACGATGTTATTTATATGTATAGATGTATTGATTAGTATCTCTGATAAGAAGTGCCTATCTACAATTTGTCTGTAATATAAAGCTGTACATTTCTATCGGTTTTATCTGTTTTTGTTTTAATTAATCTTATGAATAAACTCCGGATGATTATTGTGATGTAAAATAATTAGTTTAAAATAAATATTCATTGAAATGGACTTATAGCTCATTAGTTTGCTAGAAAAACACTATTAAGTATCTATCAAGTAAGCTCACTGGATAACCATTAAGCAGATTTTAATTACCCGTTTCTTACATGCGAGTAAGAAACAAAATTATTAACTGAATACTTGACTAATGAGTTTGAATTGAAATTATACTGGGATATCATTAATATAGTTTTTTATATCAATATCCTGAATTCCTGAAGTCAATTGTACGTGTCAATGTGTAAGTTTATAATTGTATGTAAAATAGTCAATTATGCAACGGTTGCGTAATAGGAGTTTTTTTTTATCTCGACTGTAGTGTACTTTAATTCTAATAAGTCTTATCATTATGAACATTTGGACGTATGTTTAACTAATACCCTCGGCCTCCGTGTCGCAGTGGTATGCGAGGAGGTTTTACAAGACGGAGGATTTATTTCGTTCGTTATAATAATGACATAATCTTTCTAGATAATCATAAAAACAAAAACCACTACCACTTGATATTGTCAAAGTGACCTTTCGCTTCGATATATATAAATATTCTGTAGGAGCTCTACCACCGGTTCTGAAGACAGATACTAATGACAAAAACCTCAGAAAATCTTTTTAACCGACTGCAAAAAAGGAAGAGGTTATCAATTCGTCGGAATCTTTTTTTTATGTATGTTCAGCGATTACTCGAAGACGCCTGAACTGATTTGATTTTTTTTTTTTAATAATGATCATTTAATATTATTCAATTATAATTTTGGATAGAAGCAGGCGTTACTTTGCGGAAGTTCATCATGATTATATAATGATTTATTCATTTTGCTATCATCCGCGAATTGCACGTTGTAGAGTCAACATCTTCTGAGGATGCTCCGTTTCCGGGGTGAAATATACGTAGAGAGTATTTTGTCACATGGGTTCATAGACGTTGTGGGGGAGCTCCCAGGGGAGTATCGAATTTAAACTCATTTTAAACTTGAGAATTCGACATTCAGCAGGTTAATAGTCCCTTGGGACCTATGCAACGTCTATAAATTCCACTGTCAAAGCATCAGCAAGTTTTATTAAATTTACCACGAACAGACCACAATTCATATGGATAAGACCAATAGGAACTGCATTTGAATTACTTGTGTAATATTTACAACTAAATCGTCGTAGCGAAAGGATACATTGTATGGGCTATAACGTGTCGTGTTTATGTTCGGAACGTATCGGAGGCGTTTAGAGATATTTAAGAGCTACACTCCGTGATGTTGGAGCCAGATTAGCGAAAGTTATCGCGTGGGCACTACACTTGTTTACTTTGTACCGGACGGTGGGTGTTTACCCTAATGCCACACTCTAATACAATTGTTCTGAGTGATTTGATTTATTAAACAGAAAGAAAGAAAGAATACAATTGGTCAAATGATCGATACGTCAGGTGACCCAAGAGCTGGCGTTTATTTGGCCTTACCATAAAGACGGATAATCATCATTATCTACCCATATTCGGCTCTCTCTCGGCTCTTCAGAATGAGACGGGTTAGGCCAATAGTCCACCACGCTGGCCCAATGCGGATTGGCAGACTTCACACATGCAGAGAATTAAAAAAAATCTCTAGCATGCAGGGTTTCCTCTCGATGTTTTCCAACACCGTTTGAGACACATGATATTTAATTTCTCAAAAATCACACAACTGAAAAGTTGGAGGTGCATGCCCCGGACCGGATTCGAACCCATACCCTCCGCAATCGGAGGCAGAGGTCATATCCACTGGGCTGTCACGGCTCTAAGATGGATAATAGCGATATCGTATTAGGTACCTTGCCCATGGGTGAACAATTAGATGGCGTATATTTGTGAAAAATATTTTTTGAAGTGATAACTTCTTAAAGGAGGGTAAACCGTAACGTAACGTAACGTGGCGTTACGGCGCGTCTCTGTCTGGTTTGCGCTCGCGACCAAAGTTCAATTTACTTTGAAGAAAATTGAGGTTTAAATCTTAATCTATGTTTATAAGGCCGTTAAAATATTACATTAACATCATTATTATCAGCCGATGGATGTCCACAACTGGACATACATTCTTGTGAGGACTTTCAACACCACGGTCTCAACTCTCAAGCCGTCTACATCCAGGGGTTATCTGTAACCCATGTAATGTCACTGTTCTATCTAGTAGGGATCGATCAACACTGCGCTTTCGGATGCGGGAACGCCATGCCAGGCAATTAGATGTGCGTTGTGTTACTAGCGCATGAAAAATGAGTTGTGTTTAAATTTCAAAAGAGGAAATTTAAACACAACTCAATGTTATTTGTGGTCAACAACGATCGTTATACAAACAAATAATACCTAAATATCGTCTACAAAGTCGAGTTGTGTGTTGAGGAAATGTAAAAATTATATATACATAAATATATAATGGAATTAAAGACAAAAATTATGCATGTGTGGCCTCAGTGTTGTAGCCTGTTATTTGGATCACTTTTTGCGTTGATTTTGTAGGGACTTAACCTATCTATATTATAAAATTATCATTGATTCCAGGACCATTCCATTCTTATACATAGAAATAAATCACTATTTCTATTTGTTCTATATGAGAATAACCTAAACGATTGCATTCATCTTTTTTTAAGTTTTCTATAACTTTGTAGAACGTTCTTACGTAGCGAAAAATTAAGAAAATTGGAAAATTCCAAAAAATACAACGACCATGTTGATAATTGTATGATGTTGTTTCTCTGTCAAATAGGCATTCTTTTTCGAAAGGAATAATCGTCAATTGTTTTTTTATATAATTATACCATGGACTTGAATCCACGACCTCATGATAAATAGCCAGTAATATGTCACTAAATCTACGATACTATAAAGCTGAAACAAGCCAATTAATAGAAATGCGCATTTAAATCACAGCAAGTTTATTTGACTTTAAATGGTTATTTGTATTTAAAGGTCTGTTAGCCTAAGTGTTAATAGTACTTAGTTAAAGTTAAACAGACGAACGTTATCGATACAAGATTAACCGCTTAACTCGTTACTAACTCGTGGGGTTTCACCACGATGTTAGGAAACGGCTGGCCTAACGCGATCATAGCTTTGAGCAAAAAATACTCCGAACGCGGGTAGATGTCAAAAACGATAGGGAAATTACAGCCCTCAGTAACAAGACCTAGCAATTTGATTAATAACCGTTGATAATGTCGTGAATAAATTAAGCAATTACACGTATATAGATATTTGTTCAGATTATTGTAACAAATTGCTTTTGAAATTAGTACGGAACGGATTAAGTATGAATTTTTGCACTTTTTTGTTTTTGTATATTGCTACGTTCCATACAGGTACGTAGTCCTTTGGCAAACTGATTTTTTCATCATCATCATCATCATCATTATAAACTCATATTCGGCTCACTGCTAAGCTCGAGTCTAATCTCAGAATGATAGGGGTTAGGCCAATAGTCCACCACGCTGGCCCAATGCGGATTGGCAGACTTCATACACACAGAAAATTAAGAAAATTCTTTGGTATGCAGGTTTTTTCACGAAGTTTTTCCTTTACCGTTTGAGACACTAGATTTTTAATTTCTTAAAATGCACACAACTGAAAAGTTGGAGGTTCATGCCCAGGACCGGATTCGAACCCACATCCTCCGGATTCGGAGGCAGACATCATATCTACTGGACTATCACGGCTCTACTTCGGCTGATTTTCTACTTCTACTATATTATAAACTAGCTGATACCCTGCTGCGGTTCACCCGGTAGTTTCCGTCCCCGTAAGAAATCTGGGATAAAATGATAGCCTATGATATTCATATAAAGTGGTAAAAGAATTTTCAAAATCGATTCAGTAGGTCGGGCTACCTTGTTAAGAGAATGAAATCCACACCCCTTTCGGTTTCTAAACGACATCGTACCGAAACGTTAATTCACTTGGCGGTACGTCCTAGCGGGTAGGGTGGTAATTAGCCACGGCCCAAGCTTCCCACCAGCCATAAACCATAAACCAATTAAGAAAATCTCTATCGACCATACCGGGGATCGAGCCCAGGACCTCCATCTTGTAAATCCACCGCGCATACCACTGCGCCATGGAGACCGTCGCTTTTACCACAGATTAGTAAGGTAGGTAGGGGTCTATTGTCAAAGTATAAGACATTGCATGACGTTGATAAATAGTAATTAAACAAATTAGATATTTCAATCCCTAGTTGACGCAGATCGAAAAGAATTTTTTTCTTTGATTGTAATTTTTTTTTTTTTTTTTTTTTTTTTATTCAAAATAGACTTGCGCTTGACTACAATCATGCCTGGTGGAAAGCAATGATGAGGTCTAGGTTATTATTAATTATGTATACGTCTTGAATAAATGGCTTATTTATTTATTAAATCGATTGACAATAGCCTCTGGCACATCTTTATCAGTAGGGTGGTCTTAAGCCATGTACTTTTAAACGCAAGATGGCCCTTAGCCACTGGTGCCACTGTATTTATTGTATTGTCAATAAGCAAAGACACAGACAAGCCTAATTACTCTCATCTACAATGTTATTATAACGACAAACTCCGTACAAGCTCCATAGAGAAATAATAATTAGTTTGTCAACACGGTAACACGTTCGATAGCTTTCTTAATTCTAACATATTCTGTGTAATTATTATGTAAAGATAAAGTTACTTGACCAGTGCTAGTGCGTGAGATATAATATATTTGAAATACATCATTTGAAAGAAAGAAAGATCTTTGTTTATAAGAAATGCCACAGCGAGTACCACTTTATTAAAATCTAAAATATATTATGCCAATAGTTTTTTGACGGTCTCCGTGGCGCAGTGGTATGCGCGGTGGATTTACAAACCGGAGGTCCTGGGTTCGATCCCCGGCTGGACAGATTTAGATTTTCTTAATTTGTCCAGGTCTGGCTGGTGGGAGGCTTCGGCCGTGGCTAGTTACCACCCTACCGGCAAAGACGTACCGCCAAGCGATTTAGCGTTCCGGTACGGTGCCGTGTAGAAACCGAAAGGGGTGTGCATTTTCATCCTCCTCCTAACAAGTTAGCCCGCTTCCATCTTAGACTGCATCATCACTTACCATCAGGTGAGATTGTAATCAAGGGCTAACTTGTAAAGAATAAAAAAAAAAATCAATATTCATTTCAATTATGCTTAGTCTGCAAGCACTTTCGAAACGTCAGGTATTATAAGATAGTGGTGATAATAATTAGTCGAAAACTTAAAATTAAATTTACGAGGGTTCCCAAACGCGCCGAAAAGAGCCCACAACAAACTCAGCCAGATTTTTGCTTTTTTAGTTTATCGCCATTATGCAATAAGGGTGATTTTAACGAGGATGAAGTCGCAAACGTCCATAAAGTCTAGTTCAGACTACTTTAGCATCTTTGGTGTTCAGACACGTTTAGCAGCTAAATTTTACACTACTAGACTAAACTGCTAAAGTAGTCCGAACAAGCCTTTAGTAGGTACCTAATAAACATCTTGTTGTCTATATAATGGTTGACTCTACAACGTGCAATTGCACGTTGTAGAGTCAACATCTCCTGAGGATGCTCCGGTTTCGGGGTGAAACGTACGTAGAGAGTATTTTGTCGGACCTGGGTGACGTTGTCGCATGGGTTCGCCGAATTTTCGCGGATGATAGCAAAATAAATAAATCATTATATAATCATGATGAACTTCCGCAAAGTAACGCCTGCTTCTATCCAATATCTTGTTGTCTTTACAAGTTGAAAAATACTCGAATACATATTAATAGTGTATATACCACTAGATGTACACCGTTATTTCTTTATAAAAACTCACTTTATACTCACAATAGCTTCGCATCTTGGTTTTCTTCTTTCGAACTGTAGTGGGCACCCGACCTTAGTAATAAGTACTGTATTTTTATAGCTAAAACCAGCGCTCTAGGCGACATATAATTTTATAGGCACGTAATTCGCATAATATGTATTTTATGTTGATTGACTGATATCTGCCTTATTAGCGATGCAGACAATCGTGTGAATAAAAAAGTGTAAGGTGCTCTACAAGTTAACTTGCCTCTTGGAAAAAAAAACTAGTCAAAGAATTATAAATGTCGATCCATTATTTATTTATACATTAAAAAAAAAAAACGTACTAGAAATAATTTGAGCGAGTAATATCAAATAAAAATTAATAACAGGTTAAAAGCTTATGTATTTTTTTCATTTGTGCGGTTGAAGGTAGGCTTCTATGGGTTCTGACATTTTGAGAAACGCGCGCGGCAGTTCGCTTTGCCTTATAAGACATAATATGACTGAGGTTGACATCATTGTGCTCACTACGTCATAAATTCAAGTATTTTTATTATATTTAAGTATTTTTAAGTAGTACTATTAGTAAGCTCTGTAAATAGTTTGTAATTTCTCGTTTTGGCTGAATAAAGGTTTTTTTATTATTATTATAAAGGATGATCTTAGAGTAATATTATATTCTTTGGTCTTTTTTTTTTCTGTCTGAGTAGGTGCCGATAGCTCCCTGCGGAACCACTACGGCGTCACCGGGGGGGTTGGGCGAGCGCAGAAGCATCGCCTGATGTGACCCGAAGGCTGAAAGAAAGATAGAGGACGGAACGGCTCTCTAAGGGCGTCTCCTATGAGACTCGGACCTAGGCTTAGAGGGCCATTCTGGAGGAGGTAACCGTGACCTGAGTGAATCAGTCCGGACGCCCCCAAGATCGTGAGTTAGCAAACCCACGTCCGGGTGACGTTAGATATCGGGGACCTCGTCTTCGCCGGCGAAGACGCTGTGCAGCTTGTGATTGTGTTGCCTGGGAAGCATTGTCGGTTGTTATGTCATCGTCTGGATCGTAAAGGACGTTCTTGGGACGCCTCTGCTTGCAGTTAGCGTTTAGGTTGGGAGTGTAATTGCAGGGCTCAACCACTAGTTGGTTGGGATGGAAGGCAGCTCTGTCAAAATAGTTTTGAGAGAGCTGTTTCATGTACTTAGCTATTGTCGGTAATTCTAGATCTCTATGGAGGTCATTATTGCGTAAGAACCACGGCGCGCCCGTGATTTGACGCAGAAAACGATTTTGTGGGGTTTGAAGCGGCCTAAGGGTCGCTTTGGGACGGTGGGCAAACACTACACTAGCGTAGGTTAAGATCGGACTGATCGTAGTTTTATAAAGCGTTAGCTTTGAGCGGAGGGACAATTTACTTTTCTTATTTATCATAGCGTAAAGGCGGTGCATTACGTATGCGGCCTTTTTTCTCGATTTGTTAACGTGCATGGAGAAGCTCATGCGGTTATCGAAGGTGACGCCTAGGTACTTGGCAGTACGTTGCCAGGGGATGGGTGCTCCGTAAAGGGAGACTTCTTTGAGTCCGGACTTGAGACGGGAGACTGCTTTGCCAGTGAAAAGCACGGCTGCGCTTTTCTCTGGGTTGACTTCTATACGCCAAAGGCGGAACCATTTACCTATAATGTCTACCGCCTTCTGGAGGCGGGCTCTAATGTGGACCCGGTTTACTGCCGTCGTCCGCAAACTGGGCGACGTGTACGCCCGGGTGGTCGGTGGGAATGTCGCTTGTGAAGAGCGAGTATAAAAGCGGGGAGAGCACGGAGCCCTGAGGGACTCCTGCGCGAATCTGTCTGGGTGAAGAGAGAGTGCCGTCTATACGGTACCTGAAGGTGCGGTTGGACAGAAAGCTGTGTAGCAAGCGTACCATTTTGTTTGGTACGCCGAAACGGTTTAGTTTGAATATCAAGCCTTCGTGCCAGACACGGTCAAACGCTTTAGCTACGTCAAAGAAGAGCGCCCCGGTGGCGATGGGGCTATGAAATGTATTAAAACCGGTTAGAATGTGCTCCGTGAGGCGGTGCACTTGATGAACACATGAGTGTTTACATCGAAATCCAAACTGTTGTTTGATGAGAAGTTCTTTGGTCTGTCAGTAAGTACTCGAAACACTGATCCCTGGATTTGAGTGAAGTCCGTCTTGTCCGAGATTTAAGTTAGTTTCGACTATTGTATTAACAACTAGGTTCGTTAAATTACAACGAGTAATACAACTATGTAATTAAAAAAAATACGATTTTTTTGCTAAAGTAAAGGACAGCAGTTATTCTTTTATCTCTACGCGAGTGCATTTCCATAATTTTTGTTTAACTGATATTGTATGTGCTACTGATACCTGTTTGGAAGATTGCTCCTTCAACCGGCCGTATAGACAACCAAGCAGTTAACATGTATTCCTAGCCTTTGAATTGTATGTATTCGTATACCCTCATTTAAAATATGACTCACAATACGTATAGTGTGTGCGCGTTAACAACTTAAGTTAGTGGTGTATCTTTGTAAGTTAATAAATGAATAAAATATTTCAGATAAGCCGCATGCGTTTTGCCGCACCGTTTGCGACTCGTGGATGTCTACTTTTATGCCGACAAGATTAATGAAGAATTACAACCAAAGTTTACACTAACTTTCACAAAATTCATTAATATCAATGTTACTAGATATATTATCTTAAATATTAAATTAACTGTTTGTTCTACCTATAATTTACCAACTTTCTTCTATAATGGTACATTTACATTAGTAAATTGGGCCCGTAGACCCGCAAAGGTCAATACATGCACATGCCAAATAACTGACTTAACACCCAAAGCAGTTCTTTGTATTGTTTACCACCTGTCGTTCTTATTGCTATAATTATAAGATAAATTTTGCCGTAACAGCCCAATTGCAAATATTGACTTTTCGAACATTGGACTACACCTGGGTTTTTATTGTGACTCTCTCCAATTTATTTTGCTAAATTTAATATTAATCATAAAAAATTATATATTATCAAGTTTGATAAAATGTCTGTGGGCGGGCTAACATAGAGCAGGTCAGTTGTTTGATTGAAATTAACATTAAAGCGATTACAAAATTGTATGTCTATTACGTGTGTACGTTTAAATTTTAATTATTTTTATTAGACTTACTACATTGTACACATTTATCTAGAAACATGGTTCTTGATGAATAAAAAAATTAAAATATCACTTCGCACAAAAGTCTTTTTTCAAAATTGTATCATAGCGGGAATTAAAAAGCTTATTTAGCTTTTCTTTAGAAAAACCAATTTATTATTTTTGTCTGTTCCCATCGTGCCGATGTTGTTATCATTATTTAACTTGTACGTAGAAGTTTTTTTATTATTTAATAATAAGACTTAAATTATTAAAAGACTTTTAAAAGAATTTTTAAATTTTTATTAAGTATTTTGTTTCTAGTATTCAAAATGGAATTGTTACACTTTCACGCCTAACATACTACACACATAACATAACACGGCGTATATGTAAAAACGCGTACTACATAATAAGCACTATCGGACGCCTCGCGGTTTTACCCACGTAGTTCTCCTTTCCGCGTGAATACGGGGATAAATCATACTTTATGTTACTCGCTAATAATGTAGCTTTCTATAGATGAAATAATTTTCAAAATCGGTTTAGTAGTTTAGGCGTGAAAGCGCAACAAAGAGACTAACATTTTCATAAACATCTTGGAATCTTGCGGATCAGATAAAAGTATCGTACTAGAGCCCCGGTTGCCGGTGCCAGCGGGAGCCCGGGCCAGAGGTCAGAGCTGCCAGCTCCATAACACGTTAAGGACATAACGCGGCCTTTATGTAATAACTCGTACTACATAATAGGTACTATCGGACGCCTTGCGGTTTTACCCACGTAGTTCTAGTTCTCGTGTGAATACGGTGATAAATCATATCTTATGTTACTCGCTGATAATGTAGCCGACCGACCGATTTTGAAAATTCTATCATCTATAGAAAATAGATGATAGAATTTTCAAAATCGGTCTAATGGTTTCGGCGTGAAAGCGCAACAAAGAGACTCACATTTTCATAAACGTCTTGCAATCTTGTGGATCAGATAAAAGTATCGTACTACAGCCCCGGTTCCCGGTGCCAGCGGGAGCCCGGGCCAGAGGTCAGAGCTGCCAGCTCCATAACACGTTAAGGACATAACGCGGCCTTTATGTAAAAACGCGTACTACATAATAGGTACTATCGGACGCCTCGCGGTTTTACCCACGTAGTTCTCTTCCCCGCGTGAATACGGGGATAAATCGTACTTTATGTTACTCGCTGATAATGTAGCTTGTCATAGATTAAAAAAAAATCAAAATCGCCTTGGTAGTTTAGGCCTGAAAGCGCAACAAAGAGACTCAGATTTTCATAAACGTCTTGCAATCTTGTGGATCAGATAAAAGTATCGTACTAGTAGCCCCGGTTGCCGGTGCCAGCGGGAGCCCGGGCCAGAGGTCAGAGCTGCCAGCTCCATAACACGTTAAGGACATAACGCGGCCTTTATGTAAATACGCCGCAACCGCGCGTGACTTGTCGAGAGTGCTGTAATTAGTATTTAAATTGAATGACCCTTTCTACTGGGCTGAATTCGTGAACGTTTCAACGAGCTGTGTTACGTCATATTTAGTAGTAGAGCTCTTTGTGGCCGAAAGTACTATATTTAGAGCGTTATCGACTGAGCAGTCGGCCTATCAATTATTATTTCTGTGTGTATAATTGTCTATCTATTGACTGACTAGTCAGTGCGTTATCGATTGAGTCGCGAGGCCATAGATGAATATAGGGAAATGATTGATTGCCCTACGACTCGGATGATAATGGTCTTATAGTGCAATGTTTATTTCAGACGCGGAGCAGCAATGCTGTATTTTGGATTAATCACAGACGCATAAGACTTAATACAATGATTATTTTATTCTATAGTTATGTTACGTGCCAACAAAATCACCGCAAAAAGTGATCCGAATTTGGCGTCTCCACTGAGCGCACACATGCACATTTTTTTGTTTACTTACATTTTATATTCAATTATATGTATATTACATTTTATATACATTGTAAACGTTAAGTAGGTATTATTTGTTTAAATAGTTGTTGTTTAATAAGTGACTAAATCATATTAAGTCAATTTTCCATTTTGTCCGCCTCAGTTTTGATAGCTAGTGCCCCATCTCTAGTATAAAATATCAATGAACCCAGGGCCTCGTAATTCGTATAAAATAACCACTAGACCATCAAGCTAGAAGCTGGTGTGTACCCATACACAATCAAACAAAAAAACATTTCAAACTGCTAGTCTAGTTTGAATACAACATTCCAACATCCATTCAGACAAATCCGGACGCTGCTTTGCCTCAGTTGACGTCGCTATGCGTAATTGTACAACGACATAATGAGTCAGAATATAATTGAAATCGCAATAAATTAATTACGAATGCAAAGCCGCTGAAATCCGACAGCGCTACATTGATTAGTCATCAGACTACCGGTGTAGTAGGGTTGTACAAAATTATTATAATTACAAAATCAACTAAGTAACTAAATACTAAAATTATTTTTCACTAATCTTGCTCAAAAACACTGTCATATTAGCACTCCACAGCGAAGCGAGCAGAGTGTAACACGTGAGGCTAAACCCATTATAAACTCGGTTTCTATTTAGCCTTTTATTTTCCTTAAAAATACCTCGTATACCAATGTACTATTAATTTTTATTCATCGTCATACATACAAATACGTAGATAATGATAACGTTCGACTGTAACACACATCATCTTAAATAACGATGTTGATATAACTTTAATTTGAAAGTACCTACATTAACAGATGTGAAAATCAAACGTACGAATAATCTATTGTAAGCAAAATACCTTATAGAGGTACACATTTATCGGAACAAAAACTTATGTTCCTAGTAGTCCTAGTATCTACCATAAAATCATTGCCAAACAAAGAACACTATTCAGTGATCCTTCTAGAGCTTCATTGTACAAAGTATTGAAATCTAACCGAAACGCCATGATGTAGTGAAACGCTATCTTGTAGGCGTATTTTTACTCTAGACTTAAGTAGACTTAAATTGTAGTTGTTTTTTTTTTAAACCGAAAGCTGGCAGTTATTTTACACATCAGGGCGCATCAGGAATGGGTCACTTTTACATAACTTTTTTTCTTATGTGTTAGTAGAAATCTATGTTTCATACAATGTTAAAAGCTTCTGGTTGTTTTACTACTCCTGACCCTGCTGTGAAGAATGCATACGTTATTAAAAGTAATAAATATTATAATTAAAAATACACAACTAAAACAGTTTTAGTACGTACACACAATAACAACAGAACATAACTAAAAATAATAAATAAGTGAACTAATTTTAGCACAGCCCTGTCCCTCAATATTATTAATTGTTTCTATCGGCTCGAACTGATTGAAATGTTACCAATTACCGGTTCGGGCTATTGTTCCAAATATCTCAGATAAGTTAATAAAACAATGCCTCAGAGACAGTACATAAATATCCTCTCGAGTCCATAATTTTGCCGTTTGTATTGTCTGTATTATTAGTTTATTGACTGTTAATTATTAACTACCTACTCTAAATCTAGGGTGAATTGTTTTGAAAGGTATTTCATGTCGATATTTAAAGCTGGTTTATATGTAGGTAAACTATCCAACAATATGGGGATAAAATTTAGCCTATGACACTCATAAATAACGTGGCTTTCCAGTGATAAAAGAAATTTCAAAGTCTTTTAGTTGTAACCACGTTATTTTCTGTATTCTGAGGTGTAGATAAACTATTCTATATTTCTTTTCTGCTTATAAAAAGAAGGCTGTAAAACTTGAGCTCGTTCTGTAGACCTAGCATGCATCAACGACATATTATATGGAAAAATATGTGATGGACCAATAGCGGAGGTAATTGAAAATATTACTATCTCATTCATTGCAATAGAATGATAGAGAAAGCGATATTTTCGATGCTGCCGTTATTGGTCAACAATATGTCTTGGTCTTCATTAGATATCTCGTGGCACGCATAGGCTTGCTGGGGCAAATTATTATGTTATTTACTTATTTTTAGCTCTAATCTTTAAAGTCTTGGGTTCACTCGCCGACATCAAACTCAAAAAAAAAATGGATAAAGAGTAGAAAAAAATCCAAAAAATCTTGAATAAAGAGTACGAAAAACGTATATCATAAAGGTATCACAAAGTGGTCCATATATTGTCAAATTGTGGGCAAAAATCCCCAACAAATGGCACACAAAAAGTTATTCAATTACACGCTTGTTATTTCATGCGACATATGTCACCGTATATCTGATAGTGATAGTCTCTGTGTGATCTAAATAAAAGAAATGTAACAGAATATCGTCTATTAATACTCTGTTCCACGAATTCAAACCGGAACTGAGAGATCCTAGAAAAGTCGGTTGCAGTGCGAAAAACTTTAATTTCGTCACGTTCACGCATTTGTCACAGCAACTGCTTTTGACTGCGGGTATTCGGATGAGATTTAGTTTTTGCCCCAAAACTCAATCGTTCCTTTCCAGGAATTATCGAGATGTTTAAATTGTTGATTGAGTCTACAAAAACTGTTGTTTCGAGTCCAGTTATCTCGGTCATTAGCGATTTTTTGGTCAGCTTACGGGATATCTTTCTGGTTTTTGGATGTTGTCATGCCTCCAGCATAAACGTTCTTGGAATAACGACCCCACACTGGGAAACTTAGTGTATCGATCCACATATTAGGCGAAAGTTTGTGTGTAAGTATGTTTGTTCCTCTTTTACGCTGCGGCTACTGAAGCGATTTGGCTGAAATTTGGAATGGAAATAGATTTTACTCTGGATTAACACTAGGCTACTTTTTACCCCCTACAATCCATGGTTCCCGCGGTCCGCTAGTATATTATGAAGGTTGGATGAAGGGTCAATATTTAATTGAAAGTATATAATTTTGGAGAGACGTAATAGCCCAGTGGATATGAACTCTGCCTTCGATTCTGAGGGCGTAGGTTCGAATCCGGTCCGGGGCGTGCACCTCCAACTTTTCAGTTGTGTGCATTTTAAGAAATTAAATATCACGTGTCGTGTCGGAAAACATCGTGAGGAAACCTGCATACCAGAGAATTTTCTGAATTCTCTACGTGTGTGAAGTCTGACAATTGACCGTGGTAGACTAAGTCCTAAGCCCTCTCATTCTTAGAGGAGACTAGTGCTCAACAGTGTGCCAAATATGGATTGTTAATGATGATAATGATATAATTTTGTTGGTTGGACAATGTCTAACGACGTTGCTGGTTATGTGGTGCTAAGGTGTTTAGAAATTTCTACAAAAGGCCATGGATTTTGATTGGCTGTTGATGATGACGTTACTAATACCCAGATATTTTTTAAAATTTTTTTTTTTAATAATTACAAAAATCGTAAGTGACAATAAAGAAGTAAAAATTTTTAATTTAATTTTCTCCGCGACTAGTTGCTTCGACTGGTGACAGACGAACTGGCTCGTTTTTTACGCAAAGTTCAGCCTGGTTGTCCATCGCGAAGATGCAGCCAGTATTCTGTCCACCATTCCACGTGCGCATGATCTGTATAATTAATACGATAAGTTAGCTTAAGTTACCATTGTATTCTACCTAAACAAAAAAATACACTAATAATAGTACAATTTTAATATATTTTTAATCTTTAAGAATAAAATTAAAAAAAGTTGAAAATGCATTACCTATAAATACAATAATTAGCAATGTAATGTATATGAATTAAATTAATAGTTATCTTCGTTTTTATTTGATGTCAAATAAAGGAACGAACTTACTGTTTATAACTTCAAAGACGCGACTACAAATGGCAGCATTAAA
This sequence comes from Bicyclus anynana, assembly GCF_947172395.1. Taxonomy (NCBI): domain Eukaryota; kingdom Metazoa; phylum Arthropoda; class Insecta; order Lepidoptera; family Nymphalidae; genus Bicyclus; species Bicyclus anynana. The sequence goes on along the minus strand of NC_069093.1, from coordinate 2,269,038 downwards.
CAGCTTTTTGCGCTCTAATTTAAGAACTAGGGAATTAATTATGAAATCCTATTAAGAGCTAATGGTCAATTATATGTTTAGTTATGACGTCATATTTTAGCTTCATTGCGCGATATTGCGTTATACTATGCGGTGGCCAGGTATTTGAAATTCCTGGATTGTTCCTAAAGTACCTAGTAGAAGAAACAAAGAAATTTCAACGAAGTGATTGTAGTTTCTACACAAAGGTCTTTAAACATGTGATGCACATTCATTTCCATATTTCAAGTAAAATTACTTTGTTATTTGTAAAGTTGAATTCCCACGTCCCAACATATTAATATGACAACAACATAAATCAGGTGGTCTGATTTTTATAAAGGTGCGCTTGTATAAGTAGAGTTACAACTATTTAGTAATTTGTAATATTTGAAAAATATACCCTATCAAAATGATTTTATCAGCAACATCTTTATAATAAAACAATATTATATATTATATCGTTAGATGAAGGCCGCTGATTTGTTATATAAATACTTTAATTAAGTTAAAAATAAATAAACAATATTTAATTTTTTACTATAAAGGTTACAATTTAATATTGTTTTGTTTTCAAAAATATCGAAATACAAATTAATTAACTATACTAATATTATAAAGTAAAGTTTGTGGTATTGTAGAGGGTAATTTTAGGGATGTGCTGAACTGATTTTGAAAGTTCTTTTACCACTACGCGTTATTTGTGAGTGCCATAGGCTATATTTCGTCCCCGTATTGAAACCGCGGTGCGTCGGCTAGTGGATTATAAATTCAAATATTAATTATTATATTGTTCAGAGGTGAACTTAAGCAATTTAAAAATATCTCAATAACATTGTTATCCTCAACAACATTATTACATGGAAACCCTAACCGGGAGCTACGGGAAAACATTAATAAATTCCTTATAAACATATATACTTAATTGATTTTGTATACTATAATAAATAAAGGCCATATCTTTGTGTTGATCGTAACATACCTGTAATGCATTAGTTATGAGAACATTTGTATTCAATTGGCAGTACTCGTATATTTGATCCTAATTTCTTATAGAGTAAGTACCCGCGACACACGTTTACATTACGAGAAAGGTTGAATGGGAGGAATAAACTAGACATATGGCATATAGATTGGATGGAAGGAATTAATGAGGATTCTCTATACATCGATGGGATTCTGATAGATATTGATGTGACCTTGTGAACAGAGAAGGCAGTGTTGATAGACCTTCCATACTCTGATTTATCATCATTATCATAGCAGATTACATATGTAGCTTTTGACCTACGACGCTGCCCCAGTTTTTGGTGTGCGGGCTTAGGGTGGTAATGGTTTAGGTACCATCAAATTTTAATAGTAATAACCGAGACACAATAAATAACACTGTCAATTTCCCAACTCCAAGCTGAGAATATCTCGAAAAAATGCTTATAATTTTACAGCCTGATCCTTAGGTCAAGACTCGAACCCAGCCTATCTTCAAAGTCTTTGAAATCACCCTGGACTTATCTCATGGTGAAATCATTACATACCAATACACTCGTACTACATAAATACCTAGAGTTTGTGACATTGAAAGCTGTGATGCACTTCTAATAATAGAGCAGCTCTAAATTCAAAAGTATCTCTAACATTGTGTAAAAATGTCTGGGACAACTATCTTACTGAGGCAACCATCCATATACTCAAATTAATATGATACATACGACAAACATCCGAACCCTAATTTAATATGTAATTTTACAGTAACATATCACAAAGTATCAATTGACAATAACATTCAAATCACTACTTGATATAAATGAATAACATTCAAACCACTACCTTTCGACTAGTACGATTAAATACAAAAAAATATGATAAAGCTGATTAATCAAATCGTAATAGCATGGCCGCTATTTTTAAAGCAAAGCATAGGTTTTTTTCTAATCGCAGGGTTGGGATAATTCAATTTACGCTGAGGCTCGTAAATAAATTTAAAATACACTCATGTATCTGTATACTGGGCATTACGTGAATCGAGAAAAGAAAGCTTAGTATTAATCTACCATTAGAACAAATATACTGTCCTCAAAATCTTTGAAATCACCCCGGACATTATCTCATGGTGGAATCATTATATAACAATGCCAAAAAACTTACCTATTATATAAATACTTAAAATATATGGCACTGAGAAGAGCAATAGCTCATCATAATTAGAGAAGTGACTATTGACAAACAAATTAATAAGATAGTGTTTAGAAAACTGGGACAACTATCCGTCTTTTGTTCTATGTAATGAATTACATTCAAATTACTACTGTTCAACTAGTAGGTAGTACGATTAAATGCAAATAAAATACGATAAAGCTTATTAATCAAATCGTAATAGCATGGTCGCTATTTTGAAAGGAAGGCATATATTTTTCTTAATCGCAGGGTTGGGATAATTCAATCTACGCTCTATCAGGCTCGTAAAGAAATTTCAATAGACACATGTAAATGCTAGGCATGGCGCGGACAGAGTAATGGACAGACCGGAAAAGGCCGCTCAGTATAAATCCACCGCTAGAACAAATGCACTGCCCTCCACGTCTCCGAGACCACCAGGGACTTATCTCGCGGTGAAATCGTTGCAATTCATACCATTCCACTTGTACTATATAAATTAGTGCGCGACTATTTTGTCTGATTCACTGATAGCGGATAACTATTAACAACCGCAGGCTAATTCACTAACTTTGACGTGTGCTAGTTGACATACAAAATTGAGATTCTATGTAACAAATGTCATCCGACTTTGACATGACAGGTAGTAGTGACAATGATAGCACCATCATTTTGTTGTAGAGGAAACACCTCGAGAAGGTCCCAGGACCTGTGACCTTGGGTGTAGGCTTAATCCCTGCTCATTATGCCCACACTAAACAATTTATGATCAATAATTACAACATAAAACATTATCAATAATTACAACACAAAACATTATTGATACGGTGTCTACGAACAAACTTTCGTGGATTTCGTATAGTAGGTCGATATTTCTTGGTGAATTTGATGTTTATTTTAATATGTTGTTAATAAAAACCAAATTAGTGAATAGGACAGCTAATGCAGATTGGCGTTTAGTAGTAAACGAGGTCCTAGGTTTGATTACAGGTTGTGATCAGTTTTAAGAGTTATGACTACTTTTATATATATGTTTTAAAAAAGACTTCCGCTGCGTCTTGTGTGTTTGTCTGTTCGCAATAAACTTAAAAACTACTGAATGGAAGGTTTGTGAGGTTTCACTAATTGATAGAACGAATGATTAGAAAAGCTTATACGTAAAATAAATTGATTGAAATATGACAATATTTTTTGGAAGGGTCGAATAATGTCAACCCGTCTGGGAGCTTTCACCCTTTCCCCGTCATAATCCCTTCACGGTCTAATAAAACATGATAGTATATACATCTTTTATAGATCTACGTTAGTTCCGAAGTCCGATGGCATATCCATATTTTAACTACTGTTTCCATACTATCTTTATATACTATATTTATACTACTTGTACTATTTCCATTTTATCTTTAAAAAAATTGGTCCCAAAAATGATAGTTTACATCGGTTTTATTCGCGGACAAAATAGCGGGCATTCTTAGTATTAAAACAAATATTTGTCTGCGAGTGGTGACACATCAATACAGACAGACAAGCAGTCAATAGCACTAGTGACTGTACCATAGACTCAAATCTATTTATGTTCTAAGTATACGTCTTAGAATACGATGGCTACAAGTTATAGTTTATACTTCTAGCATAATTCAAGTTGTCTATTATCCCGTATGAGTGGTAGCCACTTTCCTATTTGAGTCCGTTATTCAGTACAAACGCTGTTTCATACAAATTGCCGGTAAAGTATAGATTACAGTATAAAGCATTATACGGTCATTTACAATGATCGTAGTGGGGCGGCATTATCTTAATACACCGGTGGCAAAAAGTTAGTCATCTTTCACATGCTGAGATGAAGTTTGGTCTAAGTTACGAAAGACGTAGAATTCATTTAGAGTTCTAGGATTCTAACCACCTCTTGATCCGAAGACACAAAAGCTAACCACCGAGTCAACAAGACAATGAACCGACCGACTCTAAAAACAAATATAGAAAATTGGATTCGGAACTAGATCTTAGCCTAGAAGTTGGGAAGTTGAAGGAGTAACACCGTCTGATAGATAACCCTAAGTCCCTCACCCCGCATTGGGGCGGCGTCGTGTTCTTAAGCTCCATTTCCCCTCTAACTCTATGTTTGAATACTTAAGTTAGTAGTATACTAACTATAGTATACTAAAGTTTATTTTAAAGTAGGATTATCAAGTATTTGTCATAATACACCCTCTTAAAATAATGTAGGTATGTAATCAAAATTATTAACTTTTAATTTGAGTATATAAACTTAACTTACGCCCGTAACATCGTTGTGGGAATCATAGATTTTTCTGGGATAAAAGTAGTATTAGTTACTCAATAACCAATAATGCTCAATAATCTACCAGTGAAAGTTACTACCAGAAAACGCGGTTAAATCGGTTTAGCCGATACAGAGATTAGCCCGGACAAAGAGAAAGACACAGGCAGACTGACAAAAATTAAAAAAAAAAAAAAAAAATCAGTTGTCTGTAAAGTCGGTTTACTAATGAAAGTTGAACGTGACAACGTCATAAGAAAATACTGATGGAATGGTTGCATTTTTTATTGTTTAATGATCTTCATAGACCAGAATATACTTTATTTCTTGTAAAAAAAGTTGGTAATCCTAGAGCGAGGGAACAACGTATGATCTCGATTTTCGATTTTCGAGATTCGAGAGTTTTCGAGAGAGATTTCGTGATTTTCGAGTGTGCAGCTGATTTTATCAAATTATAAGACGTTGTCACGTCAAAAAGCTTGATATTGTTTTAGTGTACTTGAAAAAATACATAGTTGTTTTGAAATCACAGACAGACACATCAATTTTATTTATACATATTGATGATATTATTGATCTTAGACTGCATCATCACTTACCATCAGGTGAGATTGAAGTCAAGGGCTAACTTGTAAAGAATAAAAAAAAATCTAAGCTTATAACACGTATTTACCTACGAGTAAGTACTTAGAATTCTAACTACCAGCTACGGTATCATGACTTAATTATCGCAAAACTTGTATACATTGTACTTATATATTAATCCGCTTGGGTCCTCTATCTTAAAGAGGTCCTTGTTATTTATAATGAGATCTCAAATGTGGGCGGCTGGCTTGCGTGTGATCTAGAATGAATCGCTGCGGATCCCTTTTTCGGGAAGTATCGTAAATTAAATGTTAATTATAATGATATAAACCAATTAATATGGTTGACTTATTTGTATTGCAATCCAACGGTACTTTAGTATGTTAAGTAAATCATCAGGACTTGTTTAGAAAGATAATCTTATGTTGTTTGTATTTTGTTTGTACTTGGGAAAGTTCCGGGAACGTTTTTGACGTGACAACGTCTTATAATTCGATGGAGCCGACTGCACACTCGAAAAAAGATGACGTCATGCGTCGTTCCCTCGCTCTAGGGTTGCCAACTTTTTTACAAGAATTAAAGTATATTATAGTCTATGAAGATTATTAAACAGTATTTTAGAAGAACGAACATTTTCTTTTAAAAAATGCAACCATTCCATCAGTATTTTCTTATGACGTTGTCACGTTCAACTATCGTCAGTTAACCGATTTTACAGATAACCGATTTTTTGGTTAAATAATTACCTATCTTAGAATGATAGATGATAGAGAGTGTAACGGAACCTTCACTCCCCACCACTCAACCCCTCTCCAAGCGCGCAATGCGAGCAGCAGCGCGTCGCGCAGCCGCTTCGCAGTTTGGATCGTGCCGCGATGTAAGAACCAGTTCATGACTAAGGGCTCCGTATGGGTTAGAAACTAGTCGGGCATACTCCTACCTAATATCACGTGAGTTTTAGCCGTGTTTCATAATCAATTAATATAAATAATTACACTATAATTATATCGGTAACCTACATTTTGTATGCGACACATCAGAAGCCGTCATAAGTGTAAACATTGCCATATAAAATGTATGATACCAATTCTGCTAGGATATTCTGTAACGATATTTTTATAACTCGCAAGTGCGAGTTTCAAATTCACCTCTTTCTTTCTCTGTTTAACACTATACTATAGAATGAGAAAGATAGCGGTGAAATCGAAACTCGCACTTGCGAGTTATACAAAACATCGTTAGAGAATAGCCGTGTTGTTCTGATACGTCACGACACGACACGTCAGACAAATATAATTCCGCCTTTATAGTATTACGGCAATAATGTTCTATGATAATAATAATAGGTAGGTACATCGGTAAGTCAGTCGGTCGAATTTTTTTTTTCAAAAAAAAAAATATGTACCTGCATTTTTAGGACAGTCACAACACACCTGAATGTTAAGTTCTCGTTAATACAAATCAATCAAGTCCAAACACAAGGTAGCTACTGTAAATAGATAAGGAGTTCCCTCATCTGTGCTTCGGCTCCTACATCAGATTGCCACCAGACCTTCATTGAATTGTAGTGTTTTAAAATACTTAATGAAAACATTAAAAAACGCGCTAATTGTCCCTAAAATATTCGAAAGCTCCCCTCGTTTTCTTCAGGATCCCATCATCAGATCCTGACATGAATACTATGGAACCAATTGGTAAGCATACCCTCTCAAATAAAAAATAATTTCAAATCGGTTCAGGCTTCTTGGAGTAATCGGTGAACATACATAAAAAAAAATTCCGACGAATTGATAACCTCCTCCTTTTTTGAAGTCGGTTAAAAATAGAACCTTTATCAACAGCGGTTGTTATTTAAATTTATTATTATTTATTTATTACCCCAACTTAGTCTCAAGTACTTAATTTCGAAGCATTATGCTGTCAGAAGGTTAAAGGAAGTGCACTAATTTTGAGATCTCAATAGTCTATGGCTATTATCTTCTCAGGAACATAAACTGGCCGCTATTAGAGATATAATGGGCCGAGATAAGGTCTTTGGTGAGGAGAAAGGTTTATATTGCGTCCAGAAGGCGAGAATGACAGATTTAAGGCTGTCTAATTAAGTGATCGGAGATTGGTGTTCCTTGAAGCGGGATATCTGATTTGAGACAAATTACGGACTTCAGAAATCGATTACGTAGGATTTTACGGGAGTTCGCAATATATGTTTAATTGTTTAGATGTTAACAAAAAAAGGACTGTAGTTCTTTGCTAATATACTCAATGGGGATGATGACTAGGTTCGAATATATTGATTTTTATGATACATTCGGGTAAATAAGGTCAATGTTAACTAATTTATACATAAAAAGCAAAGATTGTCTGGATATTTGCAAAATAAAAAAGATTATAAAATTTCAAAATCTATTAAAAATATTTTGTCGTAATTAGATGAAAATTCGCCCACGTCCACTGCTGGAGATGGCCTCTTGCATGTACTTCCAAACACAAAGGTCTCGAGCCGCCAGCATCCAGCGGCTCCCTGCAACCCGCGTGATTTTCTCGGTCCACCTAGTGGGGGTTCATCTAAATATATAAATGCGAAAGTTGGCGGGGAGGTAGTTTGTTACCAGTTGCTGGCGGCGCCTTACTTGCGCTATACGCCGATGACGCTGCATTCATTACCACCTCGCTGTCTGGCCGACACGCAGCGATCAAAATGCAGCGAACACTGGATGCGCTTCCCCACTGGCTGAAGACCTGGAGACTCAAGGTCAACGTGGCAAAAACTCAGGCGACCTACATAGGGCGATCTCATCTACCGCCCCCGGTGTCGCTAATGGATGAGACTGTCGAATGGTCCCCGACGGCTAAATACCTCGGGGTGACCATAGACAGGAATCTCTCCATGCGACAGCACGTGAAGAACGTGGTCACGCAGACGCGTGCCGCACGTAGCCTCCTGCACCCTGTGCTAGCGTCTCATCTGCCTCTCCGTGCGAAGCTGGGCGTCTACAAGGCGTACATCCGCACGCGCCTCACATACGCTGCCCCGGCGTGGTACGCGCTGGTCTGCGAGTCGGGTCGCAAGTCGCTGCGAGCGCAGCAATCTTTAGCGCTGCGCACAATTACAGCCGCCCCACGCTACGTACGCAACCAGGTCATCTCCAGAGACCTGAACATCGAGAGCCTGGACGATCACATTCGCCGCCTGAGCACCTCAATGTTCGCACGCGCCGACGGAGCGCAATCCCAGCACCTGCGAGGGATCGCGCCATACCATCGACGACCACCGGACGTACGAGGCCTGCCACGAGACCTGATCTCATGAACCCCCCAGACACGACCGCTCCCTCGCTGCTGGCTGACGGGCGCACTCCAGCACACATCTGGTGGGCTCCACCTCGCCGAGCAGTGAGAGAAGCCCCACACAGAAGACCATCACGCCGCAGCTCCGCAGATCGCCGGCGACCTGCGCAGGCTCGATCGCAGCGCGGCGTAACACACCGGATATGACACATCCATTCTGGCACCATGGACCGCGACAGTGGTCCCACCCAGTGACCCGCCTGTAGTCGCAGGCGGCGTTTGCAACCACCGTAAGAGGCCATCGCCGAGCCGGTAACCCCGAGACCCGTGAGGGTCTGCGTGGATGATCTCTCGTCGTAGGTAGTTTGTAGTCAGAAGACGTCCGTTAAGAACGGATTTTGTAAGAGGATTGGATTAAGGAGGTTTTAGGGCGGATAAAATCGTGAGCGTCCGCTAGTTTAATATATGCAAAATATTATTAAGCAAATTAATTGAATCAATTGATGCCTTGATTTTTATTACGTACATATTCGTGTACGTAATAAAAATCAAGGCATCAATTTTTTGCTGCCTTGGTTTGGTTTCAACTTGGTTGGAAGGTTTTTTTGCTCTTTATGTAAATTATGAAAACCGCATAAATTGTTAAAACATCTAAACGGTTAAATGGCGGGAAAATACTCTATTAAATACTGTGTTAAGATGGTTTATAACTTCATAATAATTTATTAGAATCAGACTATGATAACGATGCTTTATGGTAACATAACAAGGTAATATTAAAAAAATCACTAAAATGTATACTTACAATGTCGTCTCTAACTAAAATATAAGGAAACTATTTTAGCAACCACCCACACACAATCAAGTTTAATGACCAATTTTCAGCGCATTTGCGGATGTACGCAAAAAAAGTTCTTTCGATATATTTTTCATTGGCCACTTCCAGCTACAAACTAGACGGCAAACTGGATCGTGTGTAGCTAGCGTTATGAGTGACTAACATGCTACCGCTAACCTTTTAAGGTAAAAAGCATATCCAGTAAACTAAAACTATGATTTACGAGTGCATTGTTCTATGTAATTATCCGATAAAGCTGCCTTTGCAACCGGTCAATTTGTATAATAAATTGTCGACTGCGATCAGACGCGATGCAGTATGAGTAATGGAGCTCGGCGTTATCTGCGGGTCGCAACCTGGGAATAATATGGTTATGAATAATTTAAACATTATTGAAATCTACTAATATTAAACTGCCTCTGCCTCGTATGTCCAGTGGTTATAGACCGTGAGGTTCTAGGTTTAAAGTCAAATTCAAATTTCGTTTGTTTAGTAAGAATAGTAGCGTAGCTACCGCCGTATCAATGATATGAGAACGGATATTATGACATGGCCGGATTAAGGAGGCCTAAGCGCTGAAGAAGTCGCAGACATCCGCTAGTATATTATTATAAATATACTATACTTAAACATTTATTTAATAAATGTTTAAGTATAGTATATTTATAAGACTTAAACATTTATTTAATAAATGTTTAAGTATAGTATATTTATAAGACTTAAACATTTATTTAATAAATGTTTAGGTCTTATTCCTCAAAATACATGTAGCTTTTGTTTAATTAAAAAAAACTTATTGATTTTTAGTGACATTTAAAAAATACAATATCCATTAATTCCTGCGTGCAAGCTATAGTTGAACAAAAAAAATGCTCGGCTAAAACTTACGTGATATTAGATCGGAGTATGCCCGACTAGTTTCGAACCCATACGGGGCCCTTAGTCATGAGCTGGTTCTTGCAACGCGGCACGAACCAACAGTTTGGTTTTTGCAACGCGGCACGATCAAATAGTTTGGATCGTGCCGCGTTGCAAGAACCAGCTCATGACTATGGGTATGGGTTCGAAAATAGTCGGGCATACTCCGAACTAATATCACGTGAGTTTTAGCCGTATTTCATAATCATATCGTATTTAATAAAATATAAATAACACTCACGATAGTTTAAGTTCTTAAAAACAAATGCATTTTCGTATTTATAACATTAGTATGATTTATACCAGTACAGGTATATTTAATAAGATCCCTCAAGAAACTGCATGTGACTGACTGAAGCTGCAGGCAATAGCTAATGTTTAATGAAGTTACAAAACTAAACCACGCAGTATCCAGTCTGCTACGAGCAAACTTATCTAGTTAAATCATTTTAATCAGACCAAAATGAACTTTATTCCATCGTCATAAGCGCGTATCGATCGGTTGCATCGATGTGTAATCAATGATCTTACTGGCACCCCAGTGTGTAGTCATGCAATCATAAATTTGGATTTCTTCGTGACAAAATCTCATTTTCAGTATAACGAGCACCGAGAACGCATTCTAGGTGCCAGAATACGTGTATCTTTTATCTTTAGAACTCATTTTCACGTAAATATTTTGTACATCCTATCTAAATAGTTTGCATCTCTAACACCTAATTTTAGATTTGTATACTGTGACCTTAAGTGGTGATAATGTCTCTATTAACAGTCAGCCATAAACGCTGAAAGGGACAAACTTTGGAAGAAGTTTGTTCTGACCATGTGTGGTAGGTACCAATAAAAAACTAGACTCGCACACCGAGTGTTCCGTACTTCGTCATTTATTGGAAACATTTTTTTTTATTATTTACAAGTTAACCTGTGATGATGCAATCTAAGATGGAAGCGGGCTAACTTGTTAAAAGGAGAAAGAAAATCCACACCTCTTTCGGTTTCTACACTACATCGTACCAGAATGCTAAATCGCATGGCGGTACGTCTTTGCCGGTAGGATTTAAGAAAGCCTCAACCGATCCAGCCAGGGATCGAACCCAGGACCTTCGTCTAGTACATCCACCGAGCATCCACTACGTCACGGAGGCCGTCATACAATAGGTACATCGTAAAAATAATCAAAAATATGTTAAAGCTTGTCCCAATTAAACCTTTTTATACGATAGGTATAAAAGGGTTTAATTGGGACAAGCTATAGGGTTGAGGTACCTACCTACGACACGGTTGACTAGTCTCAAAATTTTTACCGCACCGTTCCTTTGATAAAGACCCTATTTAACATTGTTTCCACGCAGTCGAAGTAATATGCGTCCGCCAGTAGTCGATCAAATCTTGATCGCTCTTTAAAAGTTTACAAAAAAATCATATTACTATGCAATCGGAAAAGCAAAAAGTGTCAACCTCTGCGACATTTCGGACTATATCGGGCTCTCTGTGAATAAGACACGGAAATAGACACTAGCAAAAACGTACTGATTCATCACAATCGTGTTGTTTTTAGAGTGATAGATTAGAGAGCTAGAGGTGAGGTTTTGTGTTCGAAATGCATTACTTTTCTTATTTTTCATTTATTTAAACGCCTTTGTGTGTGTAAACTAAAGAAACGACAGTATAGAAAAAAACGCGTTATCAAATTTAACAGTGATACAGGAAGAAGCGTGTGGCAAAGAAGCTAAACTAACAGACTAAATGATTTTAAAAAAATTTCTGCTTTGCTAACGTACTTTCAGCTTTACATAATCGTACATAACCTACTCTTTACAATTGAAATATATATCTTTCAAAAATAGAAAATTCGGAGCTAGTTTCACCGCTTTCTGTTAAGTAACGGATAGTCTTAACATAAGTTTTGTCAAATGACAAAGACAATTATTTACGAATAAGCTATACAAAACTTAGCAGAAGATGATGAAACCGGTCCTTAAACTTATAACATTATTTCGTAAAGTACTGAATGGACTATAAATAAACCTTTGTTCCGTGAAAATACCAAATATTTACCACTAGTTTCACAGTTAGAGCAATTTAACGATATTGAGAGAACTATATAAGATCGAAACAAATTGCCGGCGCAGGGCTACGTGACCGACAATCGATCGTTTTCCAATTTACGAAGCTTTTGACTTTTTGCGATGTTCCAATAAACTTATCATTTTCGGAAGTCAATTGGATTCGTTGGGATTGCTGCTTCATTTATTGATTTCAGTTTGAAATATATTATGCGGTTGGAGATGTACTACAGTATAATTTATATATTTTATGTTACTAAATTGATTGTTGAAGAAAAATGAGAAAATGAATAAGCGTGGTGGGATGACAAGTCTAACGCCCATAATAGTCGCGCATCTAGATAACCAAACATTTTACATGGTCTTCACATGCAACGCGAGAAATAACGAAAAATAAAGAAAATACCTTTTATTTCAAAAATTGTGCCACATTTAACACTTTAACACTATTGTAGTGCTTGATGATACACAGACCAATTAAGCAATTCAAAAACCAAAAGTAGTCAAAGCATCAGAACGCCACTATGTCATGTTTGGCACAGCCTCGAAATAGAATCCAGCTCAGCATTGTTCTGCATGTACCAAGTAATTATTGGACATACAGCTCTGATTTTCAGCAGATCACCTTGAACCAGGTGACACCAGGTATATTTGTCTCTCATTTATTTATTTCTCCTTTTTTTTTAATTTTTTAACAATGTTATACATAAAATATACAACACTATTAAAAACTTGTAAAAAGAATCAACCCTCCCGCTGCGGGACATTTGAGTGCCCGAGCAACCGGTGGTCAGGGCTCTAGAGTGAGGAACCTTCTCACAATACGCGCCGTCTCAAGAATTACTACCTTTTGTATCTGACTCTTGATCCAATAGTTAAGCGAAACCTTCTTAAAATGTTGGTCGAAGCTTTTCGCTATAAGACCATTGACTGAAACAACTATCGGAACAATAATAGTTGACTCAACATTCCACATGGCGGTAATCTCGTGAGCAAGGTAATACAAGTACCTATATTATTATAATTATGGTTATCCAGACGCATGGGTCACGATGGGAACCAAATAGTTTGAATAAAATATTTAAAATCTTTTCATTTTAATATTTATTGTGGCAACCCTAAAAATCGCGTGAAAAGATGGAGGATCGATACGAAATAATTTCATTTAGCGGTCGTGGCCGTTAATCTCAGATATCAGAGTGGAAACAAGTTCCTTCTTCTAGTGCGATGTGGTGTTTTAGAGATACATAGGAAACCGGAAAATTTAGATTGTTAACGAGAACTTGCGGCAGTTACGCTGTTTTCATGAACATAAACTCAACCTTCGAATCCGGGGCATGCACCTCCAAGTTTTCAGTTGTAAGCGTTTTAAGAAATTAAATATCACCACTCTCATTCTGAGAGGAGACTCGAGCTCATCAATGAGCTGAATATGGGTTGATAATGATGATTATGATGATGATTTAAGGACATATAATAGAAGTGAGAGCCGTGATATCCTCAGTGGATATGACCTCTGCCTCCGATTCCGGAGTGTGTGGGATCGAATCTGGTCCAGGGCATGCACCTTAAATTTTTCAGTTGTGTGCATTTTAAGAAATTAAATATCACGTGTTTCAAACGGTGAAGGAAAACATCGCGAGGAAACCTGTATAGTAAATCATATAACTGAAAAGTCGGAGGTCGGTCGGACCGGATACGAACCTACGCCCGAATCGAAGGCAGAGGTCATATCCACTGGGCTATCACGGCTCTTGTAGATAAAATTATGAATAGTAAATCATAAGATGGTCTTAGAACTCAGGACGAGCTCTAAGCCGCGCGTGCGCGTGAAGGTGCCTATTTGTAGCGTTTACTTACAAAAGTAAACGATTAATTTTGCAAATGGTAGCGATTTAATGCCGTGGAATACAAACTACAAGCGCGCGTGCTCGATAGATTAATAACATGACTCGATCTTTACGATCTTACTTTGATGACCTCTCTAGCGCTGTTGGAAATGCCTTGTTTTCTCGTTGCATAAAGCGAGGTGTTGGAGTTAGGGGTGTATGTTTTTGTTTTCAAGTTATTTTGAGAGGTTCCTGACGAGCCTGGCGACTGGTGACTGGTGGTTCGTTTCACTCTTGAAAGTTTGCCGCGATTCACGATAATATATTATGAACATGACTCGATCTTTACGATCTTACTTTGATGACCTCTCTAGCGCTGTTGGAAATGCCTTGTTTTCTCGTTGCATAAAGCGAGGTGTTGGAGTTGGGGGTGAATGTTTTTTTTTAATTAGTCCGCTATATGTTTTTTGAGAGGATGCTGACGAGCTAGACGACTGGTGACTACAGTTCGTTTTACGACATTTTTAGTTCATCTTTAATTTGTCCACAACGGGGACAAGCTATGATCGTTCGCGTTGACTATCCAGTCTGAGTTTTGCATTATTTTTTTAAGATTTATGATTGGTTTGTTTGTAAAGCTTGTTGGTAACAGAAAAAAATATATAATACAACTTCAAATGTTACTTCGCCGCTTTGGTACACCGGCGAACATTTTTCCCTAGAAGAATGAATTTCATTTAAATGTGTTTTTCTTTAAGAAACATACTTTTGAGCTAATTATTTAACCAGATCCTTATTTATACATCACATTATCCTCTCCATATTTTATACGGGTGTATAAAATATGGAGTTTCCCTGGGCGTTTTATGGGCATTCCCCTTTCAAGACAATCATGGACTTTACATTCTTAGAGATCTCATGATGAGTCAGTCAGTGGTATAACTGGATATCCTGTGTAAGATAGACGAGATTATGCATATAGAAGACATGATCTTAAAAATAGGATGTATTGAATAGCACGAGCAATTCGCCACAGCACCGCCATGACGCCTCAGTAATTATGTTAATACGCATTCCCCATGTTTATGGGCCAGGCGATTCGACTCACGCCCGTAACGCCAACCACACACGATCAGGTTATCATCAAGCTTTTTTTTTTCAAGGCCGTCAAAACGTTTGCAACGCTCGTAGTGAAAACCATATTAAAATCGAAATATTTTCATATTTTTTGTAACTGTTTCATTTAGCCTTATAATAATATACGTCTCTCTCTCTTGACTGAGGATCGTGACCACGCTGACAAGTCTTCTTTTTTACCCGACTGCAAGAAGAGTTTTATTTTTCACGCGTATCTCTCATCTATGTATGTATGTAATACTAGCTAACGCTGCGCGGTTTCACCCGTGTGGTTCTCGTTTCCGTAGGAATATGGGGATAATATATATATATATATATATATATATATATATATATATATATATATATATATATATATATATATATATATATATATATATATATATATTTTAAATCGGACCAGTAGTTCCTGAGATAAGCGCGTTCAATCAAACAAACTCTTCAGCTTTATAATATTAGTTTAGATTCTGTATTACCTCATATCTTCCAAACCGCTAAACGGATTGACGTAATTAAGATACCGTTAGATTCGTCTTAATAACGCAAATGTTCTTGTATAGGTTAATTTAAAAAAGCTAACACGACTACTGTGAGACGCTATAGACTCGGGGTGAAATTTTTTTTTTCTTTGTCATGGACATGGGTTTTGGAAATATTCAACAAAAAAAGAACATTATTTTGTTTCCGCAATAAACACATACGTTTCACTTGCATAACAGAGCATTTTCATAGAACGGATCCGGCATAAAAAAATAAATAGGTACGCCGGTAGCGGCGTTTTGTGGTTGTGACCGGTGGCCCGTGTGTGGGAGCCCTAAGAGACGCCAGAGACTGATAGACAGAAAGTACTCGTATACTATTCAGTTTTTCATTTTTTTCATTTCAACAACATATTCTTATGATGATGATGATATAAAAAAAAATGTTGCCCCGGTTTCGGAGTGAAACGTTGGTGGGGGATTTTCTGTTTGATCTACGTGACGTTGATGTTTTGTCGGAACTTCCACAAAGCAACGCCTGCTTCTATTCATTTTCGAAAATAGGTTGCCTAGTTAAATTTATCATGGACTTGAACGCAAGTTATCAGTTAAATACAGTCATCTTCTAGTGTTAAGTTATTAACACAAGACTAACAAGCAGGATAGTTGTAGAATGCAATATTGAAATCAGAAAGGCAGTCATGTGCTAGGACGGGTTGCTGCATGATGCATCTAAATATAGCAGATCGTCACCGATCACCTTACAAGTTAAACTCGCACCGTCCACTTTATTAATTATTTTATAATTGGACGCAGATAAAAAATGAGCATTCAACTTGATTACTGTAATCAACGTTCTGAAGCTCGTCTAAAAACTAAACATCGGATTCGTGGGCTGTTTTATTTATTAGCTGAGAACATTATAGTGTTATTTTTATGAAAATGGTTCTAGAACTAGTGTCTGCAACAGCCAGACATACCCTTTTTAACACGCTTATTTGCTTGTATTATATATATGCTATATTTGCTTATTTGCTTTTATTCCAATATATGCTATATTTGCTTATATTCCAATATAGCTTCACTGGTAACTTGTATGTAAGAAAATCTTGGAATCTTAATTTGACCCACTTCCCGGTCTTCGATTACACATATCTGTTGTACAGGGCGTGCAGGGGTCAAAAAACTCACCTGGAAGCCTGAGGGGTTCGCCATATAGCAACTCGGCAGAAGAGGTTTGTAAGTCCTCTTTGAACGCGCTGCGAATGCCAAGTAGCACCAAAGGCAAGACTTCTGTCCAGTTGTGATCAGCATGGCAGGTGATGGACGCCTTAAGCTGTCTGTGGAAGCGTTCTATAATTCCATTACAAGCTGGATTATAGCTGGTGGTGCGCTTGTGACGGAATCCAACCATTTTAGCTAGGTACTGGAACAGAGCTGACTGGAATTGCCCACCTCGATCTGTCAGGATGCTCTCCATGACGCCAAAACGGGAAATCCATCCGGAGATCAAAGCTTTTGCCACGGTTTCCGCAGTGATGTCGGGGATAGGTATCACCTCAGGCCATCGGGTGAATCGGTCAATGGCAGTAAGACAATACTTATTTCCCTGCGACACCGCGAGAGGGCCGATTAGGTCAATATGCACGGATTGGAAACGTGCACGGGGAAGGTCAAATGTTCCAATTGGAGAAGAAACATGTCGAGAGACCTTTGACCTTTGGCATGCTAAACAAGTTTTGCTCCACTCGCGACAGTTCTTTCTTACACCAGGCCATACAAATCTCTCGGCTACCAACTTGGCGGTTGCAGAGGCTCCGGGATGACTTAGTGAGTGTAAACTTTGGAAGACTCGCTAACGGAAGTCTTTTGTGACAAATGGCCTGGTCGTCGTTGTACTGACATCACAGTACAGAGGTACGCGACAGCCAGGTATATTCATCTTTTTCAGACGAAGAGAAGATTCTTCGCTGTTGAGGTACTGAGTCAGTTCTGGGTCTTTATCTTGAGCCATGGCTAAGTCAGTCAAAGAGATTGGAGATGCCAGTTCATCGACGCGAGATAAGGTGTCAGCGACAACGTTGTCTTTCCCTGATATATGCCTTATGTCCGTCGTGAACTGCGAAATAAAATCTAAATGACGAAACTGTCTAGGGGAACAATTCTTCTTCCTTTCGTGGAAGGCGAAACATATTGGTCTGTGATCTGTATAGACCGTAAAATGCCTAGCTTCGACCATGTGCTGAAAATACTTGATACTTTCATAAATCGCGAGGAGCTCACGGTCGTATGGTGAGTACTTCTGCTGGGACGGGCTTAATTTTCGGGAAAAGAAAGCAAGGGGTTGCCACACATCATCATGTTGCTGCTGTAAGACCGCCCCTATAGCCAAGTCTGAAGCATCAGTGACTAATGCTAATTTAGCTCTGCAGTCCGGATGTGCATGGAGGGCTGCATTTGAGAGGCTGTCTTTTGTAGCTTCGAATGACCTTAATGTCTCACCTGTAAGGTGGATGGGGGTGGAACCTTTGCTCGTTCCCGTAAGGAGAGCATTGAGAGGTGCTTGGATCAGAGCCGCGTTTGGCAAGAAGCGTCTATAAAAATTGGCCATGCCTAGAAAGCGCCTTAGTGCTTTAACGTCCCTAGGTGGAGGGAAGTCTCGTATGGCTTGTATCTTCGTTTCTAATGGCTTAGTCCCGCTCTTGGAAATTTTATAACCCAAAAAAGTTACTTCGGGAACTCCAAATACGCACTTAGACACGTTGATTGTCATTCCATATTGGCGAAGACGATTAAATACCTGACGTAGGTGGTCTTCGTGCTCGGCTGCATTCCTGCTGAAAATTAGGAAGTCGTCGAGATAACAGTAGACGAAGTCCAGTCCGCGCATCATTTCGTCGACGAACCTTTGAAAGGTTAGGCCTGCGTTACGAAGCCCGAAGGACATGAAGGGGAACTCGAACATACCTATCGGACTTGAAATTGAAGTTTTAGGTATGTCTTCCTCGCTGACAGGTATCTGGTTGTAAGCTTTTGCCAGATCGATGGTGCTGAAGATCTGGCAGCCAGCGATGCTGTGGGCAAAGTCATGTATGTGCCGGATTGGATACCTATCTGGGATAGTCCTTGCGTTCAGCCTCCGGTAGTCCCCACAGAGCCGCCAACCGTTGTCCTTCTTCGGGGCCAGGTGAAGCGGGGACGACCAAGGGCTGTCCGAAGGTCTCGCTGTACCATTAGCGAGCATTGCCTCGAACTCAGCCTTCGCTATTTTCAATTTATCGGGAGCTAAACGTCTAGGTGAACAAGTTACTGGTGGGCCGGGTGTAGTGCGAATATGATGTTTGGTGTTATGCGGTATTGTGCGATGTGTACCTGCTGGGCGTGTAATGTCTGGGTAATCACGTGACAGAATTAAATGGTACGGCGATTCCCCAGTGAGTACCTTAACAGATAAAACATCACAATTCATAGCTGTACGTCCTGCAGAGGTAAGAGATGTTAAATTATCATGCAACATTTTATTCTTACAGTCTACGATAATACTATAATGAATTAAAAAATCTACGCCTATAATTGGTTTAGTTACGTCCGCCACTATAAAACGCCATGGATAAGTTCGACGAAGTCCCAGGTCCAAGTTTAGGTGTGTGTACCCATATGTGTTTATGGTGGAACCATTCGCTGCAACCAGTGTGTAACCCGCCGGTGCTCGGCGCTCTTTGAGATTCGACCGGGGGAAAACGCAGAGGTCACTTCCAGTGTCCACGAGGAACTGTGCTTTCGTCGCGCGATCGGTAACAAAGAGGCGACCAGAGGTGGTAGGGCAATCATCTGTCGCCATTAGTGATTGCCCGTGGCATTTCCCGAACGCTGATAGTCGCAGGGCTTCTGGCATTTCTTTGCGTCTTGACCAAACTTCGCATGGTACCAGCATACCGGGTATCTTCTGTAGCTGGAAGCTGAGCGCGATCCACTACGTGACGACGCTCGATGGTTAGTTCCTCTTCGCGTTGAAGTTCTCGATCTGTCGCTGCGTTCCTCCAGTTTTGCAGATAGTCGCTCGACCATTTTCCGAAGTTCTGCGATCTCGGCGTGCACACTTGGTGAGTTGGTCTGCGACGTGGTAGTAGCTGCTACGTCTTTCGCTGCGGTTATCTCGTGCACGCGGTCCGCAAGGTCCAAAAGTTGGTCCAACGACTGTGATGGCTGCGTAGCCAGAACTGTCTGCACGTGTTTCGGAAGCCGGCTACACCAAATTGTTTTCAAAAACTCCTCCGGAATGTTCGAACCAGCCAGGTCTTGGAGGTGCCGTGCAAACTGTGATGGTTTTCTGTCTCCTAACTCTTCGTGCATTAGGAGTTGCCTGACTCTTACTTCGTGTGAGGCGGATAGTCTTTTTATTAATTCGGTCTTGACTTTTTCGTATCGGTTAAGAGAGGGCGGATTTATAATAATATCTTTCACAATTTTAGCGAAAGTGATATCTAAATTATTTGTTACGTGTGCAAACCTTGTTTGATCATCGGTGATACCGGCGCTGTCCAGTTGCCCTTCTAGTAAGGCGAACCATAACTCTGGATCCTCCGATGAAAACATCGGCACTTTGATACGTTTGCCGACGTCATCCGATGAAACGCCCACTTTTTTCTTCGCCCGCTTTGTAACGTGGCCGTCGGGTCGCTTTGTGTTCGTCGAATCTGCGCTGCTATCACTCATTTTCTGTCCTTTTAGGGGTCACCAGTATAGGGTAAATGTGGTCCCTATTATATAGAACAAGATTACACAAATACTAAATTAAATATAATTTGTCGCCGAATGCAGCGGAGCGTAGGTACTCGAGCGGAGTGTCAGCCGGGCGGCGGGCGATCGGCCGCGCGTACCGCTCGCGGCTTGCGCGTGTGTGTGTCGCCTCTTACATGACTACGCACACTAATGCCGCGCGCTAATATTTTAAATATTACATAATATAATATGATATGGGCGAGAGTAGCCCACATCACTCCCTCCCATATATTAATAGGGTGAAATTTTGCACACACTCTTAATTCTGATGACAATACGTCATGACTAGCTACGAAATGTCATTATAAATCCAATATAGCGGCCGCCCCAAAATGGCGGACTGGCTGTTTGTTTGAAAAAAGGGTTTGCTGTCAGGAAAACGAAAACAATAGTCACGTGACTTAAATCCAATATGGCTGACGCCCAAAATAGCGGACAAACTATTTGAAATGCACCCACATGATAAAAGGGTATCAAGCGTGTTTTTTAGTTTTTTAAACTATTGTCATGTCATATTTATTCTTTACAAGTTGACTTGACTCCAATCTCACCTGATGTAAGTGATGATGCAATCTAAAATGGAAGCGGGCTAAAATTTTAGGACCAGGATGAAAATCCACACCCCTTTCGGTTTCTACACGACATCATACCGGAACGCTAAATAGCTTGGCGGGTACGCCTTTACCAGTAGGGAGGTAACTAGCCACGGCCGAAGCCTCCCACCAACTTAGACTTAGACCAATTAAACCCAGGGCCTCAGTCTTGTAAATCCACCACCACTGCGCCACGGAGGCTGTCAAAAAATCTCGTTAGACGGTAGTTGAAAGTAAGTCAGTCGATGCTCCTAACATAGCTACAGTTTACATACATACAATCTCTATCTATTATTCGTTATCTCGGAAGTCAATTACGAACTTTTGGCCATAGCGGATTTGGAAGGATTTAGTTAGTTTATTTGGTATAGAATGTGGGAAGTCTGGCTGTTACAAGCTCTTACTTCTGAGTTAAGTTATAGCCGTTGAAAAACAAAGCTTCCGAGTTCAAATAGATTTAATATTTTGATGAGATAATTAGTTTTAAATCATTTTACGCTATGTGAATATGAGAAACTTTTACACTGTTTAAACTGTAACTCATTTTTTTAAAATGAACAAACGCATACGTGTAATCTTTATCAACCCATATTCGGCTCACCGCTGAGCTCGAGTATCCTCTCAGAATGAGAGGGGTTAGGCCAATTAGTACACCACACTGGCCCATCCTCCTCTATCGGCCAGTTTCTTCATCGTAAGTAACAGTCAAAGTAACGTCAGAAAGCAAAAGTGACGATCTTATTCACGGAAAAATAAAGTCTTCTTTACTACTTACTACTTTTACTGTTACTTTAGCTTTACATGAAGAAACTGGCTGTATGTTAAGAAGCACTGCTTTACCATTTGCTAGAGAGTCTCTTTGACTAAATCAATCTCATCACCAGATTTAAATAGTTAACTATATCGAGGCGAAGTTCGTTGACATTCAGACTCTTGACCCTGTGTCGTGTCTCATTTATTCGATACTATCGACGTATTGCTCTTCAATCGTCCATACAAACTGACGAATACCTTCTGTTTATTATGTAGCTAACTATCCCTGAGGTTCTATCCGCCTAAATAAATTACACTTGTTACATAAACATCGCTTATTTGGTAAAGAACTAATTCGCTTATTTGACGGAAAGAGGGCTAAACAGTCCTACTGTCATACTTTCAAACTTACTTGAAATAAGAAAAATAAAACAGGTAAAGTTTGCGGTGGTGTTGTACGGGGTAATCTGTGGATCTACTAAACAGATTTTGAAAATTCTTTTACCACTAGAAGCCACATTATTTGTGAGTGTCATAGGCTATGTTTTATCCTCGTATTCTCACGGGAACCGGCACTACGCAGGTGAAACCGCGGGGTGTTAACTACTACCATACTAGCCGACGTATACTCGTAGTTTCATATAGCACACTGCATTAACTTTTCGTATTGTACGCATATTATAGGGTACCTACGCATAAATGGTAATTAACATTACCCGATTACCCGGGATTGAAACAAGTTATATCCCGGACATAATGGCCGTCGCTTAGAGGCGTGTATTAATTAATTAAATGATCTCCACGTAACGGAAGCGATTTATGAAAACCAATTTACTGGCGAGCTATCCGCATCTTTACTGGATAGCTTTCATTATATCTTCAGCTTATATCAAAACATTTAGCATAAAGGTGTAACATTAATATGCTCTTACTTACTAAACTCGTTTATAACTTGAATAGTATCGTGCCTAGATTACCTACACCCGCCATATAAATACATATTATATACACAATAGGCATCGGCATCTTGTACAAAGATGAAAAAGCTCTCTATCAACTTTCTCAAAAACTACGTACCAGACTCCTGCAGAGTTAAATACTCATGGCCCGAAGTATTATAATTATGGCTGAGAAGCATGGATTCCTTATTGCCTGAAGACGAAAGTCTTCGAACAGTGCGAGTTGCCAGTGATGACCTACAGAACTGAGACTTAGTCGCCAACAATGGGCCTTGTTAGAAGGTTCAAATGTACTCAGCAGGCGAAAAAGCGGGCTACGCTTGGAGTTTCTGTACGTGATCGAATCAGAAATGAGGAGATCCGCTGACGAACCAAAGTCACTAACATAGCTCAGCGAGACGCGAAACTGAAGTGGCCATTGTTACTTCAGCTTCGTGGCTCATTGGCTGGCCATATAGTTCGAAGAGCCGATGGACGTTGGGGACTCACGGTGCTAAAATGGCGACCCCGCACCGGAAAGCGCAGTGTTGGTCGATCCCCCACTAGGTGGACCGAGGATATCAAGCGAGGAGCCTGGAGGAGGCGTGCTTGGAAGT
Organism: Bicyclus anynana; assembly: GCF_947172395.1. Taxonomy (NCBI): domain Eukaryota; kingdom Metazoa; phylum Arthropoda; class Insecta; order Lepidoptera; family Nymphalidae; genus Bicyclus; species Bicyclus anynana. The sequence goes on along the minus strand of NC_069093.1, from coordinate 2,245,762 downwards.
CCATGCAAAAGGCCTATGTCCAGCAATGGACGTCTATCGGCTGATAATGATAAAGCATAGACCCAAGGAAGACTTACGTTAAAAGCTGGAAGCCAGTGAGATGTAGACATGCCATAGAATACTCCGCATAATCTGGACGGCGAAAGTGTCTAACACTGAGGATCTAGCCAGATTGCAGAAGAAGACCGAGCTTGTTAAAACCATCAAGCTGCGGAAGTACTACTCGTACCTCGTACATATTTTGCGACACGATAGATACCGTTTGCTTCAAACCAATATGATGCAAGATTGACTCTTGCCCATCATATTGATATCGTCTTGCTGCTTTGGATTCAGTGGATACACGTGCTGGAAGGCTCATTGACAATGAGGCAATAACAAACTTTAGACTTCAAAGTTTAAAGCATCGCCGAAGGGTTGCCTGTCTATCGGTATTGTACAAGATATATTTCGGGGAGTGCGCTCAGGAACTGTTTGATCTTGTGCCACCTTCGCCGTTCTACCACAGGACTGCTAGGCATCCCAGAGATCTGCACCAGTACGTCGTCGATATTCCTCGGACGCGTACTAAGTTTAGTTCCTCTTTTCTTATACGCACTGCAATGCTCTTCCAGCTTCCGTTTTCCTTACCACCTACAACATGGGTATCTTCAAGACAAGAGTGAATAGGCATCTTCTAGGCAAGCGCGTTCTACCATAGGCTGCATCATCGTTTACCATTAGACTTAATTACAGCTAAGCGCTTGCTTATATTGACTTGAGCCATAATGAGCAATGTAATAATAATGTTGTTCCAATTCCTTCAATCTCAGATAATAATTTAAGTTCACAAAGTTTTAATTTGCCAAAAAAGGCTCAAAAAAAGACTCTAATAATTTCTGATAAGTTAGGTAAGGATTTTGGTTCCATTATGAGCCAATACCTAAACCATTCAGTGACTAACAAATGTTTTCCAGGGGCTAGTTTTAATTATTTAATAAATAGCATAAGTACAGAAAATGTAGTTGGTTACTCAAATGTAATTTTGATGTTAGGGAACAGTTTGAAAATTAAAAGGCATCAAATCATAAAATGTGTTGAAAAGCTTTTGGTATTACATAGTAGAACCAAATGTGAATTTACATTATGTGGATTTCCATACTTTAAGTCAAGTGCTAAAGAAAATAAGCATATCCATAATTTGAATCTATTGTTATACAACTTGACATACCATCACAGCGATGCAATTTTTTATTTTGACATGAATAAGTTTACCTCATCTTATTCGTTGACTAAAGATAATCTATATCTGCCAAAAAAATGTAAGCAGCATGTTGCGTCCCTGTTGGCTTACAACTTAAATAAGTCAGTTACAAATGTTGTAACGCAGTCTATTGACACTAATTCGACTTGTAAAAATAGTTCTTCTGTTTCTATTGACCAGAGTACGAGTGATAGTACTGTCTCAAATGTTAATTTTTATATAAACGATCCAGTTACAAGTAGTGTAACTCAGTCTATTGACATCTCTACAAACTGTAGTAATAGTACAAATATTTCTATATATGACTGCAGTACCAATCCTAGTACTGTTACAATTAAAAATTCTTTAAACTAGAAAATATGACAACGGAGGTGCACTGTAACTTTAACATTGTACACCAAAATATACAGAGCATCAACGGCAAGGAATTAGAAGTTGAACTATTTGTAGAGAAATTCAATATACACATCTTATGTATTACGGAACACTGGCTCACAAAGTCACAACTATCAGTACTTAATATTAAAAATTTTTCATTGTCAAGTGTATTCTCCAGAAGGGCTGGACATGGTGGCTCTTTAATACTCTTACTTAATAACCTAAAATACAAGGATAGAAAAGACATAGTTAGTCTTTCTGTGGAATGCATTGTTGAACTATCTTGTGTGGAGTTGGAGCGAATTGTTATAGTATGCGTGTACCGACCCCCTCCTGCTGACTTTGATCAATTTGAAGAGGTAATG